>NC_091214.1:20246102-20581102 GCF_040958095.1 Procambarus clarkii
ATTATGGGGGGCTGAGAGTGGGGGGTGTTCCATTATGGGGGGCTGAGAGTAAGGGTTGTTCCATTATGGGGGGCTGAGAGTGGGGGTTGTTCCATTATGGGGGCTGAGAGAGGGGGTTGTTCCATTATGGGGGGCTGAGAGTGGGGGGTGTTCCATTATGGGGGGCTGAGAGTGGGGGTTGTTCTATTATGGGGGCTGAGAGAGGGGGTGTTCCATTATGGGGGGGCTGAGAGAGGGGGTGTTCCATTATGGGGGCTGAGAGAGGGGGTTGTTCCATTATGGGGGGCTGAGAGTGGGGGGTGTTCCATTATGGGGGGCTGAGAGAGGGGGTGTTCCATTATGGGGGCTGAGAGAGGGGGTTGTTCCATTATGGGGGGCTGAGAGTGGGGGGTGTTCCATTATGGGGGGCTGAGAGTGGGGGGTGTTCCATTATGGGGGGCTGAGAGTGGGGGGTGTTCCATTATGGGAGCTGAGAGAGGGGGTGTTCCATTATGGGGGGGCTGAGAGTGGGGGGTGTTCCATTATGGGGGGCTGAGAGTGGGGGTGTTCCATTATGGGGGGGCTGAGAGTGGGTGTTGTTCCATTATGGGGGCCTGAGAGTGGGGGGTGATCCATTATGGGGGGGCTGAGAGTGGGGGTTGTTCCATTATGGGGGCCTGAGAGTGGGGGGGTGATCCATTATGGGGGGCTGAGAGTGGGGGTGTCCCATTATGGGGGCTAAGAGAGGGGGTGTCCCATTATGGGGGGCTGAGAGTGGGGGGTGTTCTATTATGGGGGCTGAGAGTGGGGGGTGTTCCATTATGGGGGCTGAGAGAGGGGGTGTTCCATTATGGGGGGGCTGAGAGTGGGGGTTGTTCCATTATGGGGGGCTGAGAGAGGGTTGTTCCATTATGGGGGGCTGAGAGAGGGGGTGTATCCATTATGGGGGGCTGAGAGTGGGGGTTTATTCTATTATGGGGGCTGAGAGTAAGGGGTGTTCCATTATGGGGGGCTGAGAGTGGGGGGTGTTCCATTATGGGGGGCTGAGAGTGGGGGGTGTTCCATTATGGGGGGCTGAGAGTGGGGGGTGTTCCATTATGGGGGGCTGAGAGAGAGGGTTGTTCCATTATGGGGGGCTGAGAGAGGGGGTGTATCCATTATGGGGGGCTGAGAGTGGGGGTTTATTCTATTATGGGGGCTGAGAGTAATGGGTGTTCCATTATGGGGGGCTGAGAGTGGAGGTGTCCCATTATGGGGGCTGAGAGTGGGGGTTGTTCCATTATGGGGCTAAGAGTGGGGGTTGTTCCATTATGGGGGCTGAGAGTGGGGGTTGTTCCATTATGGGGGGGCTGAGAGTGGGGGTTGTTCCATTATGGGGGGCTGAAAGTGGGGGGTGTCCCATTATGGGGGCTAAGAGAGGGGGTGTCCCATTATGGTGGAAGTGGTGTGTGTCAGCTGCGTCGTGTGGACGTCTAGGGTGGAGGAGGTGTGTGTCAGCTGCGTCGTGTGGACGTCTAGGGTGGAGGAGGTGTGTGTCAGCTGCGTCGTGTGGACGTCTAGGGTGGAGGTGGTGTGTGTCAGCTGCGTCGTGTGGACGTCTAGGGTGGTGGTGGTGTGTGTCAGCTGCGTCGTGTGGACGTCTAGGGTGGAGGTGGTGTGTGTCAGCTGCGTCGTGTGGACGTCTAGGGTGGAGGAGGTGTGTGTCAGCTGCGTCGTGTGGACGTCTAGAGTGGAGGAGGTGTGTGTCAGCTGCGTCGTGTGGACGTCTAGGGTGGAGGAGGTGTGTGTCAACTGCGTCGTGTGGACGTCTAGGGTGGTGGTGGTGTGTGTCAGCTGCGTCGTGTGGACGTCTAGGGTGGAGGAGGTGTGTGTCAGCTGCGTCGTTTGGACGTCTAGGGTGGTGGTGTGTGTCAGCTGCGTCGTGTGGACGTCTAGGGTGGTGGTGTGTGTCAGCTGCGTCGTGTGGACGTCTAGGGTGGAGGAGGTGAGTCTCAGCTGCGTCGTGTGGACGTCTAGGGTGGTGGTGTGTGTCAGCTGCGTCGTGTGGACGTCTAGGGTGGTGGTGTGTGTCAGCTGCGTCGTGTGGACGTCTAGGGTGGTGGTGTGTGTCAGCTGCGTCGTGTGGACGTCTAGGGTGGAGGAGGTGTGTGTCAGCTGCGTCGTGTGGACGTCTAGGGTGGTGGTGTGTGTCAGCTGCGTCGTGTGGACGTCTAGGGTGGAGGAGGTGTGTGTCAGCTGCGTCGTGTGGACGTCTAGGGTGGTGGTGTGTGTCAGCAGCGTCGTGTGGACGTCTAGGGTGGTGGTGTGTGTCAGCTGCGTCGTGTGGACGTCTAGGGTGGTGGTGTGTGTCAGCTGCGTCGTGTGGACGTCTAGGGTGGTGGTGTGTGTCAGCTGCGTCGTGTGGACGTCTAGAGTGGTGGTGTGTGTCAGCTGCGTCGTGTGGACGTCTAGAGTGGTGGTGTGTGTCAGCTGCGTCGTGTGGACGTCTAGGGTGGTGGTGTGTGTCAGCTGCGTCGTGTGGACGTCTAGAGTGGAGGTGTGTGTCAGCTGCGTCGTGTGGACGTCTAGGGTGGTGGTGGTGTGTGTCAGCTGCGTCGTGTGGACGTCTAGAGTGGTGGTGTGTGTCAGCTGCGTCGTGTGGACGTCTAGAGTGGTGGTGTGTGTCAGCTGCGTCGTGTGGACGTCTAGGGTGGAGGTGGTGTGTGTCAGCAGCGTCGAGTGGACGTCTAGGGTGGAGGTGGTGTGTGTCAGCTGCGTCGTGTGGACGTCTAGGGTGGTGGTGTGTGTCAGCTGCGTCGTGTGGACGTCTAGAGTGGTGGTGGTGTATGTCAGCTGCGTCATGTGGACGTCTAGGGTGGTGGTGGTGGTGTGTGTCAGCTGCGTCGTGTGGACGTCTAGGGTGGTGGAGGTGTGTGTCAGCAGCGTCGTGTGGACGTCTAGGGTGGTGGTGGTGTATGTCAGCTGCGTCATGTGGACGTCTAGGGTGGTGGTGGTGTATGTCAGCTGCGTCATGTGGACGTCTAGGGTGGTGGTGGTGTGTGTCAGCTGCGTCGTGTGGACGTCTAGGTTGGTGGTGGTGTATGTCAGCTGCGTCATGTGGACGTCTAGGGTGGTGGTGGTGTGTCAGCTGCGTCGTGTGGACGTCTAGGGTGGTGGTGGTGTATGTCAGCTGCGTCATGTGGACGTCTAGGGTGGTGGTGGTGTATGTCAGCTGCGTCATGTGGACGTCTAGGGTGGTGGAGGTGTGAGTCAGCTGCGTCGTGTGGACGTCTAGGGTGGAGGAGGTGTGTGTCAGCTGCGTCGTGTGGACGTCTAGGGTGGTGGTGTGTGTCAGCTGCGTCGTGTGGACGTCTAGGGTGGAGGAGGTGTGTGTCAGCTGCGTCGTGTGGACGTCTAGGGTGGTGGTGGTGTGTGTCAGCTGCGTCGTGTGGACGTCTAGGGTGGTGGAGGTGTGAGTCAGCTGCGTCGTGTGGACGTCTAGGGTGGTGGTGTGTGTCAGCTGCGTCGTGTGGACGTCTAGGGTGGTGGTGTGTGTCAGCTGCGTCGTGTGGACGTCTAGGGTGGTGGTGGTGTGTGTCAGCATCGTCGTGTGGACGTCTAGGGTGGTGGTGGTGTGTGTCAGCTGCGTCGTGTGGACGTCTAGGGTGGTGGTGTGTGTCAGCTGCGTCGTGTGGACGTCTAGGGTGGAGGTGTGTGTCAGCTGCGTCGTGTGGCCGTCTAGGGTGGAGGTGGTGGTGTGTCAGCTGCGTCGTGTGGACGTCTAGGGTGGAGGTGGTGTGTGTCAGCTGCGTCGTGTGGACGTCTAGGGTGGAGGAGGTGTGTGTCAGCTGCGTCGTGTGGACGTCTAGGGTGGAGGAGGTGTGTGTCAGCTGCGTCGTGTGGACGTCTAAGGTGGAGGAGGTGTGTGTCAGCTGCGTCGTGTGGACGTCTAGGGTGGTGGTGTGTGTCAGCTGCGTCGTGTGGACGTCTAGGGTGGAGGAGGTGTGTGTCAGCTGCGTCGTGTGGACGTCTAGGGTGGTGGTGTGTGTCAGCTGCGTCGTGTGGACGTCTAGGGTGGAGGTGTGTGTCAGCTGCGTCGTGTGGACGTCTAGGGTGGAGGTGGTGTGTGTCAGCTGCGTCGTGTGGACGTCTAGGGTGGTGGTGTGTGTCAGCTGCGTCGTGTGGACGTCTAGGGTGGAGGTGTGTGTCAGCTGCGTCGTGTGGACGTCTAGGGTGGAGGTGGTGTGTGTCAGCTGCGTCGTGTGGACGTCTAGGGTGGTGGAGGTGTGAGTCAGCTGCGTCGTGTGGACGTCTAGGGTGGTGGTGTGTGTCAGCTGCGTCGTGTGGACGTCTAGGGTGGTGGAGGTGTGAGTCAGCTGCGTCGTGTGGACGTCTAGGGTGGTGGAGGTGTGAGTCAGCTGCGTCGTGTGGACGTCTAGGGTGGAGGTGGTGTGTGTCAGCTGCGTCGTGTGGACGTCTAGGGTGGTGGTGTGTGTCAGCTGCGTCGTGTGGACGTCTAGGGTGGTGGTGTGTGTCAGCTGCGTCGTGTGGACGTCTAGGGTGGAGGTGTGTGTCAGCAGCGTCGTGTGGACGTCTAGGGTGGTGGTGGTGTGTGTCAGCTGCGTCGTGTGGACGTCTAGGGTGGTGGTGGTGTGTGTCAGCTGCGTCGTGTGGACGTCTAGGGTGGTGGTGGTGTGTGTCAGCTGCGTCGTGTGGACGTGTAGGGTGGTGGTGTGTTTCAGCTGCGTCGTGTGGACGTCTAGGGTGGTGGTGTGTGTCAGCTGCGTCGTGTGGACGTCTAGGGTGGAGGTGGTGGTGTGTTTCAGCTGCGTCGTGTGGACGTCTAGGGTGGAGGAGGTGTGTGTCAGCTGCGTCGTGTGGACGTCTAGGGTGGAGGTGGTGTGTGTCAGCTGCGTCGTGTGGACGTCTAGGGTGGTGGTGGTGTGTGTCAGCTGCGTCGTGTGGACGTCTAGGGTGGAGGTGGTGTGTGTCAGCTGCGTCGTGTGGACGTCTAGAGTGGTGGTGTGTGTCAGCTGCGTCGTGTGGACGTCTAGGGTGGAGGTGGTGGTGTGTCAGCTGCGTCGTGTGGACGTCTAGGGTGGAGGTGGTGGTGTGTCAGCTGCGTCGTGTGGACGTCTAGGGTGGTGGTGGTGTGTGTCAGCTGCGTCGTGTGGACGTCTAGGGTGGTGGTGTGTGTCAGCTGCGTCGTGTGGACGTCTAGGGTGGAGGTGGTGGTGTGTCAGCTGCGTCGTGTGGACGTGTAGGGTGGAGGAGGTGTGTGTCAGCTGCGTCGTGTGGACGTCTAGGGTGGAGGAGGTGTGTGTCAGCTGCGTCGTGTGGACGTCTAGGGTGGAGGTGGTGTGTGTCAGCTGCGTCGTGTGGACGTCTAGGGTGGAGGAGGTGTGTGTCAGCTGCGTCGTGTGGACGTCTAGGGTGGAGGAGGTGTGTGTCAGCTGCGTCGTGTGGACGTCTAGGGTGGTGGTGTGTGTCAGCTGCGTCGTGTGGACGTCTAGGGTGGTGGTGTGTGTCAGCTGCGTCGTGTGGACGTCTAGGGTGGTGGTGGTGTGTGTCAGCAGCGTCGTGTGGACGTCTAGGGTGGTGGTGTGTGTCAGCTGCGTCGTGTGGACGTCTAGGGTGGAGGAGGTGTGTGTCAGCTGCGTCGTGTGGACGTCTAGGGTGGAGGAGGTGTGTGTCAGCTGCGTCGTGTGGACGTCTAGGGTGGTGGTGTGTGTCAGCTGCGTCGTGTGGACGTCTAGGGTGGTGGTGGTGTGTGTCAGCAGCGTCGTGTGGACGTCTAGGGTGGTGGTGGTGGTGTGTCAGCTGCGTCGTGTGGACGTCTAGGGTGGTGGTGGTGTGTGTCAGCTGCGTCGTGTGAACGTCTAGGGTGGAGGTGGTGGTGTGTCAGCTGCGTCGTGTGGACGTCTAGGGTGGAGGTGGTGGTGTGTCAGCTGCGTCGTGTGGACGTCTAGGGTGGTGGTGTGTGTCAGCTGCGTCGTGTGGACGTCTAGGGTGGAGGTGGTGGTGTGTCAGCTGCGTCGTGTGGACGTGTAGGGTGGAGGAGGTGTGTGTCAGCTGCGTCGTGTGGACGTCTAGGGTGGAGGAGGTGTGTGTCAGCTGCGTCGTGTGGCCGTCTAGGGTGGAGGTGGTGTGTGTCAGCTGCGTCGTGTGGACGTCTAGGGTGGAGGAGGTGTGTGTCAGCTGCGTCGTGTGGACGTCTAGGGTGGAGGAGGTGTGTGTCAGCTGCGTCGTGTGGACGTCTAGGGTGGAGGAGGTGTGTGTCAGCTGCGTCGTGTGGACGTCTAGGGTGGAGGTGGTGTGTGTCAGCTGCGTCGTGTGGACGTCTAGGGTGGAGGAGGTGTGTGTCAGCTGCGTCGTGTGGACGTCTAGGGTGGAGGAGGTGTGTGTCAGCTGCGTCGTGTGGACGTCTAGGGTGGTGGTGTGTGTCAGCTGCGTCGTGTGGACGTCTAGGGTGGTGGTGGTGTGTGTCAGCAGCGTCGTGTGGACGTCTAGGGTGGTGGTGTGTGTCTCGCTAGTCCTTACCTTGCCCTGAGGTAGCTCTTACCTTGCCCTGAGGTAGCCCTTACCTTGCTTTGAACTAGCCCTTACCTTGCCCTGAGGTAGCCCTTACCTTGCCCTGAGGTAGCCCTTACTTTGCCCTGAGGTAGCCCTTACCTTGCCCTGAGGTAGCCCTTACCTTGCCCTGAGGTAGCCCTTACCTTGCCCTGAGGTAGCCCTTACCTTGCTTTGAACTAGCCCTTACCTTGCCCTGAGG
This sequence comes from Procambarus clarkii, assembly GCF_040958095.1. NCBI lineage: Eukaryota > Metazoa > Arthropoda > Malacostraca > Decapoda > Cambaridae > Procambarus > Procambarus clarkii. The sequence goes on from NC_091214.1 coordinate 20,252,833, forward strand.
TAGCCCTTACTTTGCCCTGAGGTAGCCCTTACCTTGCCCTGAGGTAGCCCTTACCTTGCCCTGAGGTAGCTCTTACCTTGCCCTGAGGTAGCCCTTACCTTGCCCTGAGGTAGCCCTTACCTTGCCCTGAGGTAGCCCTTACCTTGCCCTGAGGTAGCCCTTACCTTGCCCTGAGGTAGCCCTTACCTTGCCCTGAGGTAGCCCTTACCTTGCCCTGAGGTAGCCCTTACCTTGCCCTGAGGTAGCCCTTACCTTGCCCTGAGGTTGCAATTACCTTGCCCTGAGGTAGCCCTTACTTTGCCCTGAGGTAGCCCTTACTTTGCCCTGAGGTAGCCCTTATCTTGCCCTGAGGTAGCCCTTATCATGCCCTGAGGTAGCCCTTATCATGCCCTGAGGTAGCCCTTATCATGCCCTGAGGTAGCCCTTACTTTGGCCTGAGGTAGCCCTTACTTTGCCCTGAGGTAGCCCTTACTTTGCCCTGAGGTAGCCCTTACTTTGCCCTGAGGTAGCCCTTACCTTGCCCTGTGTGTGTGTGTGTGTGTGTGTGTGTGTGTGTGTGTGTGTGTGTGTGTGTGTGTGTGTGTGTGTGTGTGTGTGTGTGTGTATACTCACCTAGTTGTGTCTGCAGGATCGAGCATTGACTCTTGGATCCCGCCTTTCCAGCCATCGGTTGTTTACAGCAATGACTCCTGTCCCATTTCCCTATCATGCCTAATTTTAAAATTATGAATAGTATTTGCTTCCACAACCTGTTCCTGAAGTGCATTCCATTTTTCCACTACTCTCACGCTAAAAGAAAACTTCCTAACATCCCTGTGACTCATCTGAGTTTCCAGTTTCCACCCATGTCCCCTCGTTCTGTTATTATTACGTGTGAACATTTCATCTATTTCCACTTTGTCAATTTTACTGAATATTTTATATGTCCCTATCATATCTCCTCTCTCCCTTCTTTTCTCTCGTGTCGTAAGGTTCAGTTCCTTCAGACGTTCTTCATATCCTATCCCTCGTATCTCTGGGACAAGCCTCGTCGCAAACCTCTGAACCTTCTCCAGTTTCCTTATGTGTTTCTTCAGGTGGGGGCTCCAAGATGGCGCGGCATACTCTAAGACGGGTCTCACGTAGGCAGTGTAAAGCGCCCTAAAAGCCTCCTCACTTAGGTTTTTGAATGAAGCTCTAATTTTCGCGAGTGTAGAGTACGCTGCTGTCGATATCCTATTTATGTGCGCCTCAGGAGTTAGATTAGGTGTCACATCCACTCCCAGGTCTCTTTCTCGAATTGTTACAGGTAGGCAGTTCCCCTTCATTGTGCACTGTCCCTTTGGTCGCCTATCACCTGATCTCATTTCCATAACTTTACATTTACTCGTGTTGAACTTAAGTAGTCATTTCTCTGACCATCTCTGCAAGCTGTTTAAGTCCTCTTGGAGGATCCTACAATCCTCATCTGTCACAACTCTTCTCATTAATTTTGCGTCATCCGCAAACATTGACATGTATGATTCCACTCCTGTAAACATATCATTTACGTAAATTAGAAAGAGGATTGGTCCCAGCACCGATCCTTGAGGTACTCCACTTGTTACTGTTCGCCAGTCCGACTTCTCGCACCTTACCATTACCCTCTGGCTCCTTCCTGTTAGGTAATTCTTCACCCATACTAGGGCCTTTCCGCTTAATCCTGCCTGCCTCTCAAGTTTGTATAGCAGTCTCATGTGCGGTACTGTATCAAAGGCCTTTTGGCAGTCTGCCCAGCCTTCTGTGTCCTGCCTTATCCATGTTACTTTATCATAGAATTCCAAAAGGTTTGTTAGGCATGATTTCCCTGTCCAGAACCCATGTTGATGACAGCTGACTGACTGTGTGTGGGTGCGTGTGTGTATTCACCTAGTTGTGCTTGCGGGGGTTGAGCTCTGGCTCATTGGTCCCGCCTCTCAACCGTCAATCAACAGGTGTACAGGTTCCTAAGCCTATTAGGCTCTATCATATCTACACTTGAAACTGTGTATGGAGTCAGCCTCCACCACATTACTTCCTAATGCATTCCATTTGTCAACCACTCTGACACTAAAAAAGTTCTTTCTAATATCTCTGTGGCTCATTTGGGCACTCAGTTTCCACCTGTGTCCCCTAGTGCGTGTGCCCCTTGTGTTAAATAATCTGTCTTTATCAACCCTGTCGATTCCCTTGAGAATCTTGAATGTGGTGATCATGTCCCCCCTAACTCTTTTGTCTTCCAACGAAGTGAGGTTTAATTCCCGTAGTCTCTCCTCGTAGCTCATACCTCTCAGCTCGGGTACTAGTCTGGTGGCAAGCCTTTGAACCTTTTCCAGTTTAGTCTTATCCTTGACTAGATATGGACTCAATGCTGGAGCCGCATACTCCAGGATTGGTCTGACATATGTGGTATATAATGTTCTGAAAGATTCCTTACACAAGTTTCTAAAGGCCGTTCTTATGTTAGCCAGCCTGGCATATGCTGCTGATGTTATCCTCTTGATATGAGCTTCAGGGGACAGGTCTGGCGTGATATCAACCCCCAGGTCTTTCTCTCTCTCTGACTCTTGAAGTATCTCATCTCCCAGATGGTACCTTGTATCTGGCCTCCTGCTCCCTACACCTATCTTCATTACATTACATTTGCTTGGGTTAAACTCTAACAACCATTTGTTCGACCATTCCTGCAGCTTGTCCAGGTGTTCTTGAAGCCTCAAACTGTCCTCCTCTGTCTTAATCCTTCTCATAATTTTGGCATCGTCCGCAAACATTGAGAGGAATGAGTCTATACCCTCTGGGAGATCATTTACGTATTGTGTGTAAAATCATTGTGTGTGTATGTGTGTGTGTGCTTGCGGGTGTGCGCGCGTGTGTGTGTGTGTGTGTACTCACCTAATTGTGCTTGCGGGGGTTGAGCTCTGGCTCTTTGGTCCCGCCTCTCAACTGTCAATCAACTGGTGTACAGATTCCTGAGCCTATTGGGCTCTATCATATCAACATTTGAAACTGTGTATGGAGTCAGCCTCCACTACATCACTTCCTAATGCATTCCATTTACTAACTACTCTGATACTGAAAAAGTTCTTTCTAACGTCTCTGTGGCTCATGTGGGTACTCAGCTTCCACCTGTGTCCCCTTGTTCGCGTCCCTCCAGTGTTGAATAGTTCATCCTTGTTTACCCGGTCGATTCCCTTGAGGATTTTGTAAGTTGTGATCATGTTCCCCCTTACTCTTCGGTCTTCCAGTGTCGTATGGTGCATTTCCCGCAGCCTTTCCTCATAACTCATGCCTCATATGTGTGTGTGTGTGTGCGCGCGCGCGCGTGTGTGAGTGTGCGCAGCGTGCGCGTGTGGAGGTACTAACCATGCCGGCCTCTCTCCCCAGATGTGTGGTGGACGATGACGGGGACGAGAAGGATGACGTCAAAAGGTGAGGCGGGAGGCTGGGCTCTGACGTCACAACTCTCTCACCACCCTCACCCTACTCGCATGCGTGCACTCAACCACACGCACGCACGCACACACACACACACACACACACACACACACACACACACACAGAGTTAGGGAGCCGGTGGCCGAACGAACAGCACACTAGACACGTGATCCTGTGGTCCCGGGTTCGATCCCGGGCGCCGGCGATAAACGATGGGCAGAGTTTCTTTCACCCTATGCCCCTGTTACCTAGCAGTAAATAGGTACCTGGGAGTTAGCCAGCTGTCACGGTCTGTTTCCTGGGGCGTGTGTGGGGTGTGGGGAAAAAATAAATAAATAAAAACAAAAATAGTAGTAGTAGAAACAGTTGATTGACAGTTGAGAGGCGGGCCGAAAGAGCAGAGCTCAACTCCCGCAAGCACAACTAGGTGAATATATATATATATATATATATATATATATATATATATATATATATATATATATATATATATATATATATATATAATGTCGTACCTAGTAGCCAGAATGCACTTCTCAGCCTACTATGCAAGGCCCGATTTGCCTAATAAGCCAAGTTTTCCTGAATTAATATATTTTCTCTAATTTTTTTCTTATGAAATGATAAAGCTACCCATTTCATTATGCATGAGGTCAAATTTTTTTTATTGGAATTAAAATTAACGTAGATATATGACCGAACCTAACCAACCCTACCTAACCTAACCTATCTTTATAGGTTAGGTTAGGTTAGGTAGCCGAAAAAGTTAGGTTAGGTTAGGTTAGGTAGGTTAGGTAGTCGAAAAACAATTAATTCATGAAATCTTGGCTTATTAGGCAAATCAGGCCTTGCATAGTAGGCTGAGAAGTGCGTTCTGGCTACTAGGTACGACATATATATATATATATATATATATATATATATATATATATATATATATTATATATATATATATATATATGAATGAAAACTCACACCCCAGAAGTGACTCGAACCCATACTCCCAGGAGCAACGCAACTGGTAACTACAGGGCGCCTTAATCCACTTGACCACTTGATATATTTAGAATGTGTCCCTGGAAATTCAGCTTGTGGTCAATGAGAACGCCAAGGAATTTGCCATATATTTTGTTACAAATTTCGGTATTGTTTATCCTGAGATTTATTTGATTAGAGGATTTATTGCCAAACAGAATATTTTTTTTTTTTTTGAGATATGTACAAGAGTTGTTACATTCTTGTACAGCCACTATAGTACGCGTTGCGTTTCGGCAAGGTCCCTGGAATACGATCCCCTGCCGCGAAGAATCGTTTTTTCACCCAAGTACACATTTTACTGTTGCGTTAAACAGAGGCTACAGTTAAGGAATTGCGCCCAGTAAATCCTCCCCGGCCAGGATACGAACCCATGACATAGCGCTCGCGGAACACCAGGCGAGTGTCTTACCACTACACCACGGAGACTGTTGAAAGAATATAGAAAGTTTTGTCAATGTTAAGGGTGAGTTTGTTGGCAGGTAGCCAAAGATGGACTTTATTCAGCTCAGTATTCACTGTGGCATTTAGAGCAAGGGGGTCAGGACTGGAGTAAATGAAGGTTGTGTCGTCAGCAAATAGAATTGGTTTGAGGTGTTGAGAGGCGTTTGGAAGGTCATTAATGTAGATGACAAAGAGGAGAGGGCCAAGTATGCTGCCCTGAGGAACACCAATGTTGATGGGTAGGGTGGGAGAAATTGAATTATTCACAGAAACATATTGGAGCCTGTCAGTAAGGTAGGATTTGATGTATTGGAGGGAGTGTCCTCTGACTCCATAACGATGTGATTTAAGAAGAAGGTTTTGGTGGTTGACAGTGTCAAAAGCCTTACGCAGGTCCACAAATAACCCAACAGGGAACTCATTTTTATCAAGAGCTGCATGTATCAAGTTAATCATACTAATAAGTGCATCGTTAGTGCTTTTTTGGGGTCTGAAGCCATATTGACAAGAGCTAAGTATATTGAGTTTGGCTAGATAAGAGTAAAGCTGCTTGTAGATTAGTTTTTCAAATATTTTTGACAAGTTAGGCAGGATTGATATAGGTCTATAGTTGTTAACATCTGTGAGATCACCACATTTGTGGACAGGCGTCACTCTCGCTTTTTTTTAGAATATCTGGAAAGGTTTGGAGTTCAAGTGACTTGTTGAAGAGCAAAGCAATAGCAGGGGCTAAAGATCTGGAGGCTTTTTTGTAGATTAAAGTTGGTATCTCCTCAAGGGCACTAGACTGGGTCTTAAGGGAAAGGATTATCTCATTGACGTCAGTGGAATTAATAGGCTTTAGGTACAGAGATTGTGGATAGTTACCTGTAAGATAGTCCTTAACATCAGTACTGGAAGATGGAATATCATTTGCAAGGGATGACCCAATGGATGGAAGAGAAGAACCTATTGAACTCAATAGCAGAATCAGAGGCTGAAAGCTGACAATCGTTATTGGACACGAGTGTTGGTTTGTTATTTAAAATCTTCTTTGATCCCAATATTTGTGAAATTGTGCTCCAAGTTTTTTTAATGTTGCTCTTTATTTGGGTAAATTTATCTTCGTAGTATTTAGTTTTGGCTCGTCTAATTATTTTAGATAGCAATAACGAGTAATTCTTTGAGAATTCTTTGGAGACGGTTCCTAACCTATACTTCTTCTCAAGGTCATGTTTTTTATTAATGGATTTAAGTATTCCCTTTGTAAGCCAAGGATTGTTAAGCCTTTTTGGTGGTGACTTGTTTTGTAAGCATAGGACAGTGGGTGTTATAAAGGCTAAGAGTTTTTTGAAGAAAAGATTGCACTGCTCTCAACTCTTTAAGACATAACTGTAACATGCTCGTGTCCGAAGCTAGACACAAATACAACAAAATTATTAAGGATGGTAACAGAGTCCATTTCATGTGGTCTCCATCTCATGTTGGGCTCCGAATGCATGATAGAGCTGATAAGTTAGCCAAAGAATCTGCCTTTGAAAGAGCCGTTGAGTGTAACCTTGGATTGTCAATGAGCAATCTGAGAGCAGCTGTACACCGAGAACTTCAACAAGATCTTGTAAATCTGAGGCAAAGTGAAATTGACACCAGTAATTCCATCTATCATCATACTATCATGCAAGAGGAGCCACACATCTATGGATCATCCAATAAAATCAGCAGACTTCTAGATGTTACTACTGCTCGGCTTAGACTCGGTTACAAGTATCTCTGGGAATTCTCATTATCTGCTGATGTAGATCTGACCAAATGTAAACTGCGTCAACAAAATTATTCGCACACCCTCCGTCACTATGTGATGGAGTGCGAAAAGATACGTGAATTTAGAGACAATTCTATAACCAATGTTCCAGCGATGTGAAAATATTTCATTCAATATGATCTGCTACCAGAAATTTTAGCCAAATATCTCCAGTTTGCTAACTGTAGGTAGTAACTAAGAGTGATTGTAACCTATCCACCGCTGCCCACTGGATGGGGGGCGGTGTGCAGGACAAACATATCAATTGTGACACTAGCTCTCCACATATGTCAGTTGCTTAATTTAGAACCTGTGCTTGAGGTCGAACCCATTGTTGATGTGACGACTTATATTGAATTTTGTAACTAGCTCGTCAAGATTGTAACTTGCTTAGCTAAATGAATTGTGGGGTTCAGTCCCTGAGCCCATTATGTGCCTCTGTAACCCTTTCCACTACCGCCCACAAGATGGGTATGGGGTGCATAATAAATGAACTAAACTAAAACTAAACTGGTAGGTTGATGTCCCCTATGTTCGCTAACTCACGCTCCCAGTTGACATTAGCAGCAGCAGTTATAAAATTGCCTATAGCAGTTTCATTGTGCAGCCTAAAGCTTAACTCCCTTGTCTCAAGAAGTGGTTTGTTAATGTTAGACAAGAGAAATGTGGGGTAATGGTCTGTAGTGCTATCGGTGATTATACCTGAAGTAAGCGGAGAGGTTATGTTGGTCAAGATGTGATCTAGGGTCTGTTCTGTTCTTTAACCTCATTACTATAGAACCAATAGTTCTTTCGTTTTGTGTTTACTGTGATAATGATTGGAATAGCTTTGTTTGCAGCAGCTGTAATGGCTTCCTGCAGATTGGTCTCGTGTATGTTCAAATCCTCAGGTGGCTTGTATGTTGCATACCATTTTTCAAGTTCTTCTTGGTATATATTCCAATTGGCCTTTCTTAAATTCCACCGAGGCTGTGCAGGTGGTGTAGGAGGTCGTTCTATGTTTAGTGTTGTGACAGTAGCATAGTGGTCACTGGTGATCACCGGGTCTACTTCCCACTTCGCCTGATGCTTGAGTGCTGTGGAGATGAATGTAAGATCAAGGGAACCCCCTTGAATGTGAGTGGGTTCCCCAGTGTTGAGAAGTGTAATCTCAGGTACTTCTCGCAGAGCTGCAGCTAAATGGCGCCCATCTGCATTGGCTGGCCCAGTCGCACCTAACTCTTGATGATGAGCATTAAAACCCCCAGCAATAATTACATTTTCCTGCGTGGCCAAGGCAAGCACTGCCTCTGCTTCTAGTTTGTCTAGGGGCTTGTAAACGTTGTATATGAGGAGCTCAATATTAGCCATATTCACTGTTACTGGTAATACCTCTACTCCATCCCCACATGAAACTGGGTCTATTTTCTTGCTGGGTATGGTGTTCCTGACTAGGGTCATTAATCCTCTTGTCTCCCCTGCTCATACGGTATAACATAATGCTGATATCCAGCTAATCTGAAGGATTTCGTGGCTGGGAAAAGAGTTTCTTCCAAAACGATTATATCTGCTTTCGTGCTGATTGCAGCTTCCTGAAGTGTGTGGTTTTTATTTCCAAGACCTTGTATGTTCCACTGCAGTATTCGTAATGGCCAAACGACAGTTTCGGTTGGTGTTGCCTGTTCTACTAGAACTCCTCTTCGGAATCGACCTCTATTTTCTCAACCTTGCAAGTCGTGTCGCTGTAAATCGGACTGAACTGATTGCTCGTGGTCATCCCCGGCATTGTTGGAATCTGTGCATAACTGTGGTCCATCACTTTGCTGTTGGTATTGCTGCATGTTGGACTGCATTGATTGCTCGTGGCTGTTTCTTGTATTGTTGGAACCTGTGCATCTCTGCTGTTCAATACGTCTTTGTTGGTGTTGTTGCATATCAGACTGCATTGGCTGTTGTTGTCTCTTGTGTTGTAATATTCTGTTGACCTTGGGTGGTCACTGCTTCTTGCAGTTGCTTTTGTAAATGTTGATGTTCTGGTGTCTTGACTACCCGACTGTTGTTGGTAGTCTGTATGTCCATGTCGTGTTGTTTGTCCTCTTGTGCCCCATCTTGTCTCAGACTGTCTATTTCTTGTGTAACTGTGGTCTGCTGCACGATCTTGTCCATTATCACACAAGTGATTTCTTGAGTCTGTTGCTGTGAGGCGTTCTGCGTCATCTGTAGGCAATTGATAATGGTTTCTGCCATGATCTTCACCATGTTTTTCAGTTGGACCTCCGTAAAACTGTAAATTCGTTGTGTTGATTCCGATGTTAATTGTTTTTTGCTCTTTTGCATTTGCTGTATTTCTGCAGCACTTCTGTGTATTTTCTGATTTGGAATTAATAGATTTGGGAAATTTTGCTCTGTGAGAGTGTGTGTGTGTGTTGTGGCTGTGCACGGGTGTTCCAGAGGTTGGTGTTGGTGTATGCAGTGCTGGTCTGTGTGTTTATCCTGGCCTGAGCTGTCTGCACTTTTTCTTTCCGTGTAGAGCAGGTTGTGCTCCAGGCATGATGTTTGCCTCTACAATTTGGACATTTGGCTGTTGTGGTCTGGTTTGCCTTGTGTTTGGCTATACAGTCTTTGGTTGGATGTCTCAGGCTGCACACTCCGCATCTCTCCTGTCCGGTGCAGCGTGATTGATGGTGGCCATATTTCTGACACCTGAAGCAGCACAGGGGTTCCGGGACGTATTGTCTCTGTCGGTATGTTCCCCAATTTCCAAGACTGAATGTTTCTGGCACATGCCCCATGACGGTCACCAGAACCTGACGTGTCGCTGCCTTGCCTACTTTTGTGCGGCATCATTCCGCATTCAGGATTTGCTTGTGTTCTAGTATTGGATCCAGGGAAAAGTCGATTGGGTATCCCAAAAGCACGACTCGTGTGCGTCTTTCTGAAGGGTCCAGCTTTTCCATGCATACAGGTTTCCCTTGCAGGACTCTTACTTGTTTGAAGTAATTTGCAGTCTGTTGGTCTTGTGGAGTCATTATTATTTCTCCTTCCAGGTTGATTGTGATGGAAAGTTTGAGCTTTGGTTGTTCTTTTTCCATTGCCGTTACTACTCCATATGCTGTAGGAAAGTGGTCTGTCTGCATTATCTTGAATTTTGGAAGATGTGCAGAGTCTGGCGATGTCTGGTGTGTGACTGGTACTGTCCTCTCCTATCTAATACTGTCGTCTTGTGGCTGGGTTGTGGACAGAGAAGCAATGTCTGACACTGGCTGGTGTGTGACTGATGCTGTCCTCTCTAGGTCCATTATGCCTGGTGTCTTGCTGGTAAATGCAAGTGGCGAAGCCTCGATAGCAGTTTTCTTCGGTGCCTGCTGCACATTGGTCCAATGTCCCTCCTCGTTTGAAAGCTGCCTCCATTGCCTCTTTCTATTTGACTTCCCCATGACTCTACACTTAGTGAGGACCGAATCACTGCCCTTCCTAATGCCTTAGACACTCCTAGGCCTGGAGAAATTCATTCCCCTCCAACGGAGGTCGTAGAATGATTCCCCCAGTTGGAATCAAGGATACCTAACACCTAAATGAGCAAGTTTTAGTCTACCTTTCCCTGTCAGGCTCAGTACACCTTCTAAGGTGCTCCCTTGTGGCAATGCCCACGGGATACCTCGTCCTTCAGGGGTAGGACTCTAAGTGACTTGGTCAGTGATACGGTCCATAAAAAAAAAGTGTGGTACGAGAGTTTGGGTCGCCTGTGTACTGGGTTGCACAGAATACCAGTCAGCTAGACAGCAGATAATCAACAACGTTGTTTCTCCGTTAATTAAATAAATAAATATAAATATAAATATGTTTATTCAGGTAAGGTACATACATACAAGTGATGTTACATTAATGGATCAATATATAGATAGAGCTAGTACATACAATGCCTAAAGCCACTATTACGCAATGCGTTTCGGGCAGGAAGAACATTAATATCTAGAACTTAATACTAATTGAGCATAAAGAATAAAATGTGATGAGAACAAATACAAATAAAGAAAAAAAAGGGGGAACATGACTGAATAGCAGCACAAATACAATAGGTTGACAAACAGTGTTCATTAAAAAAAAAAAAAAAAAAATAACAGACATGGGTTGACAATAGAGGGGTAAGGTAGGTTACAGGGAATTTATTAGGTAGTGTTTAGTTTTTATCTTAAATTGTAGACAAAATCGGAATTGTTTCCTTTAAAACAAGATATTGTCTGGGTCTTGGAGTACTGATGTATTCTTTCTCACAAAACCACGATGAAATGAGCTGATGGGTGCTCAGAATCGTGAGTTTTTTCCGGGAACAAATCCGTGTGCAGTCAGCTAGCAATGGCACTGGCCGCGAGTCTAGAGATCCTTCCCTGTTATAAGGATTCCGTATTAATGAGACCCGCTTCCTCATCTCCGATTGTCCAAGGGTGTGAAATATCAGTGTGTTCATGAGCTATATAATCACCATCATACATATTACATTCACTTTAAAATTACATTTCACACAATATTGCCTCATGACGACAGCCAGATGGGCGGTCCATTTCCCCAAAGGTATGTGCTGTAGTTGGCATCTAAACGAAAATATAATGGTGATTTACCCCATTGTGATTTACCTTTTGAAACATCACGTCAGTGTTATTGTAAATAAAGTGCCCCATGTCTTTTGTAGAGGTGTTACACCATATACTTTGTAAAGGTGTTACACCATATACTTTGTAAAGATGTTACACCATATACTTTGTAAAGGTGTTACACCATGTAGTTTCGTCGCCCCTAAATCAACACAACAACACCATGTAGTTTGTAAAGATGTTACACCATGTACATTGTAAAGGTGTTACACCATTTAAAGTGTTATCCTCATGTCGATATAGACCATGTAGAAGTTGTGTGTGTAATATGTAACACGGTGTCACCCCTCCCCTTGTGCGTGTAGGAAGTCCCGCAACCTGTCGGAGAAGAAGCGGAGGGACCAGTTCAACCTGCTCATCGGGGAGCTCTCCGGCATGGTCGCCTCCAACACCCGCAAGATGGACAAGTCCACCGTCCTCAAGGCCACCATCGCCTTCCTCAAGAACCAGAAAGGTTAGTTACCTGCCCTGTGGAGGAACCCGTCCTCTTAAAAATAAGGTCACGTTTGGCTCGTATGCTCACTAAGGCCAAATTTGGACGTAATTGGAAATGATATCGACTCACAAAAGTGATGTGCCCTTGAGGAGATACCAACTTTAATTTACAAAAAAGCCTCCAGATCTTTAGCCCCTGCTATTGCTTTGCTCTTCAACAAGTCACTTGAACTCCAAACCTTTCCAGATATTCTAAAAAAAGCGAGAGTAACGCCTGTCCACAAATGTGGTGACCCCACAGATGTTAACAACTACAGACCTATATCAATCCTGCCAAACCTGTCAAAAATTTTTGAAAAACTTATATACAAGCAGCTTTACTCATATCTAGCCAAACTCAATATACTTAGCCCTTGCCAATATGGCTTCAGACCCAAAAAAAGCACTAACGATGCACTTATTAGTATGCTTAACTCGATTCATACAGCTCTTGATAAAAAGGAGTTCCCTGTTGGGTTATTTGTGGACCTGCGTAAAGCTTTTGATACTGTCAACCACCATAACCTTCTTCTTAAATTACATCATTATGGAGTCAGAGGACACTCCCTACAATACCTCGAGTCCTACCTTACTGACAGGCTCCAATATGTTTCTGTGAATAATACAATTTCTCCCACCCTACCCATCAACATTGGTGTTCCTCAGGGCAGCATACTTGGCCCTCTCCTCTTTCTCATCTACATTAATGACCTTCCAAATGCCTCCCAACACCTCAAACCAATTCTATTTGCTGACGACACAACCTTCATTTACTCCAGTCCTGACCCTCTTGCTCTAAATGCCACAGTAAATACTGAGCTAAATAAAGTCCATCTTTGGCTAACTGCCAACAAACTCACCCTTAACATTGACAAAACCTTCTATATTCTGTTTGGCAATAAATCCTCTAGTCTTATAAATCTCAAAATAAACAATACCCAAATTTGTAACAAATTAGATGGCAAATTCCTTGGCATTCTCATTGACCACAAGCTGAATTTCCAGGGACACATTCAAAATATATCAAAAAAAGTTTCAAAAACTGTGGGCATTCTTTCTAAGATCAGATATTATGTTCCACGCCCTGCCCTGGTGACTCTCTATTACTCCCTTATCTATCCTTATCTCAACTATGGTATTTGTGCTTGGGGTTCTACTACCCAAAATCACTTACGTCCTCTATTTACCCAACACAAAGCCGCTATTAGAACAATATCCAACTCTGGCCCCAGACATCACTCGGTACCCCTACTCAAATCTCTTAATATGTTAGATATTAAGTCACTGCACATTCTCTCATGTGTATTATACATATATAAAACGCTAAACTATAATGCCAATCCTGATCTTAAAAGCTTCATAGAAGGTTGTAACAGAACCCATGAGCACCACACCAGAAATAAATACAGTTTTGATATTCCTAGAGTACGTCTTAATCAAACTAGAAATGCTCTGCAAATCAAGGGGCCCAGAATGTGGAATGACCTTCCCAACCATGTTAAAGACTGTACCTCTCTCAACCAGTTTAAGATAAAAACTAAACACTACCTAATAAATTCCCTGTAATCTACCTCACTCCTCTATTGTCAACCCATGTCTGTTATTTTCTTTTTTTTTTTAATCAACACTGTTTGTCAACCTATTGTATTTGTGCTGCTTTTTCAGTCATGTTCCCCCTTTTTTTTATCTTTATTTGTATTTGTTCTCAACATCTTTTATTCTTTATGCTCAATTAGTATTAAGTTCTAGATATTAATGTTTTCTTGCCCGAAACGCATTGCGTAATAGTGGCTTTAGGCATTGTATGTACTAGCTCTATCTATATATAAATCCATTAATGTAACATCACTTGTATGTATATACCTTACCTGAATAAACATCTGAATCTGAATCTGAATCTGAATCTGATGTACTGTCCCGTTTTCTGTTCAAGTCGTCCGACTTACTCGGTCAGGTTAGAAGAGGAAACTTTCAATTAACGTTTTTCATAACGTTTTGAAATTTTATGAGAATTTCCTGCTCACCTAACCTACCAGAGAACCGTTACCTTGAGGTTACCTTGAGGTGCTTCCGGGGCTTAGCGTCCCCGCGGCCCAGTCGTCGACCAGGTCTCCTGGTTGCTGGACTGATCAACCAGGCTGTTGGACGCGGCTGCTCGCAGCCTGACGTAAACTTACTGTTGTTGAAAAAAAAATCCCAAATTTATTTTCATTTTTTTTTTTCATTTTCAAATTACGTCCACTTTCGGCCATATGGACCAACAACCAAAAGCGACGTTATTTTTAAGATGACAGGTTGTGTGTGATGGTGGATAGGTTGGGAGGCTTATTACCAGGGGGCACTGTCTTGTTCACGACACTGTTGTTACCAGTGACACTCATGATTAGGTCACGCTGCAAGAAAGACCAGTGCCAATATACAGTGCCAGTGCCATTATACAGTGCCAGTGACCCAGACCTTTGTGAAGGGCAGTGACATAAAGGTCACTGCTAGAACAGAGTTAAGTGCCATTATTATCTGTTGGTTCTTGATGACGTCACTCTTCATTATACAGTGGACGGTGACATTGTAAATACCGAAGTTAGCGGAGTGGGGTTCGTAATGGCGTAACTGTCCAAGGGCCCAGTTCGTGTCTCATTGGAGGGAGACAGTGTACCCATGTTCCTACCTGCATGTGGTAAATCCCAACTGGTTTACAAGTGGTGGTGTACACATGTGGATGTGTAGGTGTGTGTGTGTCAGTGTGTCCTGGGTGGTGAGTGGGTGGACACCTCGGGTCCTTGCCCCGGCATCACATACTCTCAAGGGTGTCCTTCCTTCCCATCTCCGTCCCATCCCGGGTCCTTATCCCTTCCCAGTGCTATATACTGGTGATGGCTTGGCACTTTCTCCTGATAGTTGCCTTCCCCTCACGTTATGTAGTCCCGTGGAACTACATAACGTGGGTCTACCGCACCAACCTTTGCTCCTCTGAGAGCCCTTATGTTCGCTCTGTTTTCCCTTCCTCCTGTGTAATTACCTAAGTGTAGTTACAGGATGAGAGCTACGCTCGTAGTGTCCCGTCTTCCCAGCACTCTTTGTCGTATAACGCTTTGAAACTACTGACGGCCTTGGCCTCCACGACCTTCTCACTTAACAACCGTCTACCACTCTGTAAAAGGAAACTTTATAATGCTTTTTTCGGCACCATTGTTTCCTTAGCTTGAATCAGGGTCCTCTTGTTTGTGATATTGCTGGTTTCAGGAATTCCTCTTTGTCAATTTGTCAATCCTGTTAGTATTTTGTAAGTGGTGATCATATCACCTCTTTTTCTTCTATCTTCTGGTGTTGGGATGTTTAACGCCTCTACTCTCACCTTTTTCACCGTTGCACCCTTTCCAATTTCCTCATGTGCTTCTTGAGATGTGGGCACCATTGAATTGCTGCATATTCCAGCCTTGGTCTCAAAAAAGTCATGAACAGTTTCTTTAGTCTTTCACCTTCCATGTAATTAAAATATGGATGAAGTATATACAACGTGTGTGTATGTGTGTGTAATCATCTAGTTGTACTCACCTAGTTGTGCTTGCTGAGGTTGAGCTTAGGCTCTTTAGTCCCGCCTCTCAACTGTCAATCAACTGGTGTACAGGTTCCTGAGCCTACTGGGCTCTATCATATCTACACTTGAAACTGTGTATGGAGTCAACCTCCACCACATCACTGCCTAATGCATTCCATTGTCAACTGCTCCGACAATAAAAAAAAAAAAATTGTCTATGTTTCATTTGGGAACTCAATTTCCACCTGTGTCCCCTAGTGCGTGTGCCCCTTGTGGTAAATAGCCTGTCTTTATCTACCCTATCAGTTCCTTTGAGAATCTTGAATATGGTGATCATGTCCTCCCCTAACTCTTCTTTCTTCCAGCGACGTGAGGTTTAATTCTCGTAGTCTCTCCTCATAGCTCATACCTCTCAGTTCGGGTACTAGTCTGGTGGCAAACCTTTGAACCTTCTCCAGTTTAGTCTTATGCTTGACTAGATATGGACTCCTTGGTGAAGCTGCATACTCCAGGATTGGTCTGACATACGTGGTATACAGAGCTCATGCCCTTCAGCTTGGGGACAAGCCTGATGGCATACCTCTGAACCTTTTCTAACTTTATTTTGTGTTTGATTAGATGTGGAGTCCATGCTGGAGCCGCATATTCCAGTATGGGTCTGACATATAAGTGGTATACAAGGTTCTGAATGATTCCTTACACAAGTTTCTGAAGGCAGTTCTTATGTTTGCCAACCTTGCATATGCCACTGATTATTAGTTTTGATAAATAGTTTTATATGCCACTGATTATTAGTTTTGATAAATAGTTTTATTTATTTATTTATTTATTTATGCATATACAAGAATGTACATTGGGAATGTGAGGATACATAATATGGTAATTACAGTCTTGTAAAGCCACTAGTACGCGCAGCATTTCGGGCAGGTCCTTAATCTAAGAAAATTTTAAGGAGGTAAATACTTGCAAAATTTATAGACAAAAAAATTATAACAGTTACATGGAATGAAAAAAAAGAAGATGAGAGAAAATTGTAGGTACAGTAAATTAAAGCACATAGGTAGCTAAGATTGATTGCAATGACAGCTTGAATGGTAGTTGACAAAAATTGGTAGGCACAATACAGCAGAAACAATATAAGATTGATTGCAGTGACAGCTTGAATGGTAGTTGACAAAAATTGGTAGTCACAATACAGCATATGGCTAGCACATAAAAGAAGACAGCAATGAACACAATGATAAGGTTGTTTGATACTACATAAAAATTAGGAGATTGGGTAACACTAGGTACAGAGCAAATTTAAAGCTCAGTGTAGGAAACTAAGAAGATGAAATTAGGTACTTTTTGGTTTTGCTTTTAAATAAGGCAAAAGTTTTACAGTTTTTCAATTCACTACCTTACATTGAGGTACTAGGGAGTGAGTTCCATAGACTAGGTCCCTTAATTTGCATAGAGTGTTTACACAGATTAAGTTTGACCCTGGGGATATCAAAGAGATATTTATTTCTGGTGTGGTGATAATGGGTCCTATTACATCTGTCCAGGGAGAGTTTCAGAGCATGGTTTGCATTTAAGAACAGGGTTTTGTAAATGTAGTTGACACAAGAGAATGTGTGGAGGGAGTTAATATTTAGCAAGTTTAGGGATTTAAACAAGGGAGCTGAGTGTTGTCTGAAAGCAGAGTTAGTTATTATTCTGATAGCAGATT
Organism: Procambarus clarkii; assembly: GCF_040958095.1. Lineage (NCBI taxonomy): Eukaryota > Metazoa > Arthropoda > Malacostraca > Decapoda > Cambaridae > Procambarus > Procambarus clarkii. The sequence goes on from NC_091214.1 coordinate 20,269,878, forward strand.
TTTGCTGTGTGATGATGGGCTTAAGGTGGTTTGCAGTGGTAGACCCCCATGCACAGATACCATAATTAAGATAGGGGTAGATTAGTGCATAATATAGTGAGAGGAGAGCAGACTTAGGAACATAATATCTGATTTTGGAGAGTATACCAACTGTTTTAGAGACTTTCTTAGTTATGTGTTGAATGTGGGTGCTGAAGTTGAGTCTCTTGTCTAGGAATAGGCCAAGAAACTTGACATCATTTTTATTACTGATGTTAATGTTGTCTATCTGTAGCTGAATTGCATTTGATGATTTGCTTCCAAATAAGATGTAGTAAGTCTTTTCGATGTTTAATGTTAGTTTGTTCGTTGACATCCATAAGTGGACTTTTTTTAATTCATTATTCACAACATTATTTAGTGTATGTGGGTTGAGGTCTGAATACATAAGGGTAGTATCGTCAGCAAACAATATAGGTTTGAGAATATTAGAGATATTAGGCAGATCGTTTATATATATAAGAAATAGAAGAGGTCCTAAGATACTGCCCTGTGGCACTCCAACGGTAATTGGTAGAGTGGAAGAAGTTGTATCATTGATGGTTACATATTGGTGTCTGTCACTAAGATAGGATCGGATGTAGTCAAGGGCAAGGCCTCGGATTCCATAATGCTGGAGTTTAAGTAAGAGGTAGTTGTGATTAACAGTATCAAAGGCTTTTCTTAGGTCAATGAAGAGTCCAATCGGAAACTCATTTTTGTCAAGGGCTGAGTAGATAACGTCAAGGAGACTAATGATTGCATCGTTGGTGCTCTTTTGGGACCGGAAGCCAAACTGGCAGGGGCTGAGTATGTCGAATTTTACGAGGTAGGAATAGAGCTGTTTGTAAATAATTTTTTCAAATATTTTTGCTAGAATGGGTAGATTTGATATTGGTCTATAATTGTTTATGTCCGCCGGATTGCCTCCTTTATGGACTGGCGTTACTCTTGCTTTTTTGAGGATATCAGGGAAGGTGTGACACTCTATAGATTTGTTGAACAGTAGTGCTATGGGTGGGGCAAGGGCATGGGAGGCTCTCTTGTACACAATGGACGGAATTTCACTGGTGTTCCCTGCCTTGGTTTTTAGAGAGTGTATGATGGACACAACATCTGCCGGGCTGATTGGTGAAAGGAGAAGAGAGTTTGGATAGCTGCCTGAGAGATATGTGTTAATATGTGTCTGAGTCTGTGGAATTTTACTGGCAAGATTAGCACCAACCGATGAAAAGAAACTATTAAATTCATTTGCCATTTCTAAATCAGTTGACGGTATATCCCCATCCTTGTAGAGTTTTATTTGGTTATGTGAGTGTTGTTTAGTTCCTAGGATACTAGAGATTGTTTTCCAAGTGCTTTTCATGTTGCCTTTTGCTTCATTGAATTTATTCACATAATATGCAACTTTTGCCTTTATGATACTGGTAAGCATTGATGAGTACCTTTTAGCTACTTCCTTTGAAACTAGGCCAGTCCTAAGTTTCTTTTCATATTCATGTTTCTTGTTGATTGAGTTCAGAATGCCACTTGTGAGCCATGGATTGTTTAATCTTTTGTCAGTTACTTGCTTGGTAAGAAGGGGACAATGAAGGTTGTAGAGGCTTAGAGTTTTGGAGAGGAAGAGGTTAGCTAATGAATTTATATCATGGGTATTATTGAATTCAGAATCCCAGTTAATATTGTGAAGTGCATCTGTAAGATTGCCTAAAGCTGATTCACTGTGTAGCCTAAATGAAAGTTTCTTGCTTTTTGGTGGTGTTATGTCCATGTTCGCTATGAGAAAGGTAGGATAGTGGTCAATTGTTCTGTCATAGATTATACCAGATACAAGGGGAGCTGTTATATTTGTCCATATGTGGTCCAAGGTAGTGGCTGATGTTTGAGTGACTCGGGTAGGTTTGGTGATTGTGGGAATTAGCATACAGGAGTTCATGCTGTTAAGGAAATAGTCAACTTGAGAGCAATTTTGTTGACCCAGGTCAATATTAAAGTCTCCTCCCAGAATGATGTGGTTTTTGTTGAGATTGTTGTTTATAATAAGATTCCTTAGGTTGTCTGAGAAAGAAGCTATGTTAGTATTGGGAAATCTATAGATGGCTCCAATAGTCAAAGAGGATTTAAGGGATTTAATTGTAAACTGAGCAAAAGTATATTCACAGTAGTCATCTCTGTCACTAATAACACTGTTGCAGATAAATGTATCTCGGTAATATATAGCTGTGCCACCACCTTTTTTATTAGGCCTACAGTTATGAATGGCTTTATAACCAGCTAAGTTGTAGAGTTGGGTATAGTCTTTATTTAGCCAAGTTTCTGTTAAAATAATGAACGATAGGTTAGTACCTAGTGCTGTGAGTAATGCATTTATATCATCAAAATGTTTACCAAGTGATCTAACATTTTGGTTGTAAACTGATAGACAGGTGCTATTTTGAAGTTTGTTTTTAGCCTGGTGTGCTGTGAAATACTTGCAATAATGATGATCAATGTGCTGGTTGGTGTAGATATGAGACAGAAGATTTTGATCAGGATCAATATCATTGTGCATAGAGATGCAGAGGGATCACGATACAAGATACACGAGAAAGCAAAACACAAGAATAAAAGCAAATACAATGAAATAGTAACAATTTAGAAGTAAAATAAAGATCCAATAGATAGCCAGAGAGGACACAGAAGTTACATAAAATAAAAAACAAAAAATCAGTAGAGACTGACAATATAAATGTAAAATAAAAAATAATAAGAAAAATAATAATCATAAAAAAAATGATCTTGAAGATAATTAGCTTAGTAATGGTTAATTAAAATCCTATAATTGATATGAACATAAGAAAACAGTGAGCTCAAATAGATAATTCTTGTTCTAATGGTCGGTTTTGTTGTTGTCTTTGTTGGGCTTTTTGTTATTGGTAGGGTCATTTGTTATAATTCTGGTGTTGTTGTTCTAGTGATTGTCATTTGTGTAAAGAATTCTGTCCCAATGATTGTTCTTATTGCTATAAATATTGTTCTAATATTTTGTTTATAATTATTTGTTTTTACTTCTTTCAGAGATCTCTGTGAGGTGTCAGAACCAGGAGGTGAGGGAGGACTGGAAACCTTCCTTTCTCTCTAATGAGGAGTTCACCCACCTTATGCTCGAGGTACTGTACCCTCTCTTCTACCCTCTACTGTACCCTCTCTTGTACCCTCTAATGTACCCTCTCTTGTACCCTCTTATGTACCCTCTCTTCTACCCTCTACTGTACCCTCTCTTCTACCCTCTACTGTACCCTCTCTTCTACCCTCTACTGTACCCTCTCTTCTACCCTCTACTGTACCCTCTCTTCTACCCTCTACTGTACCATCTGGTCTACAGCGTACTGTACCATCTACGGTGTACTGTACTAGCTGGTCTACAGTGCACTGTACCATCTGGCCTACGGTGTACTGTACCGTGTATGGCGTGGTACAGCTGTCAGCTGCAAGACGGCCGGCCAAGCTCCGCCATTGTGTCCTCAAGTATTGTTTTTTGTTGTGTGACCCTTATGCATAATTCTTCTTCTTCACATACACACACGTGCGTGCATACATGCACACACGCACGCACACATGCACACGTGTGTACGCATGCACATGCACACGTGTGTACGCATGCACATGCACGCAGTTTTAGAAACTTTTTTATATAGTTTTCTTTCAGTGTGCGGGTAGTGAGTAAATGGAATGACCTAAAGGACCAGGTTGTAGATGCTAACTCCATCCATAGCTTTAAAAGCAGGTATGATTGGGATATATGTTAGGAGTCATTGCATTAGACAACCAACGGCTAGAAAAGTGGGTTCCAAGAGCTACAGCTTGATCCTGCAGGCACGAATAGGTGAGTACAAATAGGTGCGTAATGTACAATGCAGCGGTTGTATGGTGCCCATATCTTAAGAAGCACATCAACAAACTGGAAAAGGTGCAAAGACATGCTACTAAGTGGCTCCCAGAACTGAAGGACAAGTGCTACGAGGAGAGGTTAAAGGCATTAAATATGCCAAAACTAGAAGACAGAAGAAAAAGAGATGATATGATCACTACGTACAAAATAGTAACAGGAATTTATAAAATTGATAGGGAAGATTTCCTGAGACCCGGAACTTCAAGAACGAGAGGTCATAGATTTAAAGTAAACACAGATGCCAAAGAATTATAAGAAAATTCACTTTCGCAAACAGAGTGGTAGATGGTTGGAACAAGTTAGGTGAGAAGGTGGTGGAGGCCAAGACAGTCGGTAGTTTCAAAGCGTTATATGACAGAGTGCTGGGAAGACGGGACACGACGAGCGTAGCTCTCATCCTATAACTACATTTAGGTAATTACACCAAGGTAATTACACTTAGGTAATTACACACACACACACACACACACACACAGGAAGCAGCCCATAGCAGCTGTGTAACTCCCAAGTACCTTTTTACTGCTAGGTAACAGAACAGGGTGAAAGAAATTCTGCCCAATTTGTTTCATCCTCCACCGGGGATCGAACCCGGAACCTCAGGACTATGAATCCAAAGCTCTGTCCCCTCAGCTGTCATGCCCCTGTGGGAAAGTTACTTAAATCGATAATTGCAAATAACATTCATCTTCATCTAGAAAAATTAATTTATAAATTATTCACAGCATGGTTTTACAAATGCCTGTTCATGTTTAACAAATTTGCTATCATTTTATTCCAGCATAGTTGAGGCAGTTGATAGTGGTAAGGTTTGCAATGTTGTGTACCTTGACTTTAGCAAAGCTTTAGATACAGTGCCACATGAAAGACTGATTAAAAAGATAGAGGCTCCTGGTATTGGGGGTGCTATATTAAGATGGATTAGGGCATGGCTATACCAAAGGAAACAAAGAGTTAGTATAAATGGGATTAAGTCTGAGTGGTTGTAAGTGGAGTGCCTCAAGGCTTTGTCCTGGGATCTCTGTTATTCATAATATATATAAATGATTTACATTCAGGTTTGAACAGCAACATTTGCAAATTTGCCGATGATACAAAAACTCAAGAGGGGTAATAAACATGGAAAAAGACTCGATATCACTTCAAGACAATCTAAATAGGGCTTTGAAATGGTCAAAAGATTGGCAGATGCAGTTTAATGCTGACAAATGTAAGGTTTTGAGGCTAGGTAATGATGATAGAGTTACAAGATACGAGCTAGATGGTGTTGAGATTATGAAGTCGGATTGCGAAAGGGATCTGGGACTTATGTTTAGTAAGAATTTAAAACCAAAAAATCAATGCCTAAATGTTCGTATTAGGGAAAATAGGACACTGGGATTTAATAATAATAATAATAATAATAATAATATTTTATTTAGGAAAAGTACATACATAGGTGCAGTTACAAACATTCTGATGGATTTATAGAGCTAGGACATAAAATATCTAAAGCCACTAGTATGCATAGCGTTTCGGGCAAGGTGTGGTAGGGGGGGGGGGAACACTTAGACTAAAACTTAACAGTAATTGAGCTTAAAGTATAAATTGCGTTGAAAAAAATAAAATTAAATTAAACAAAGGGGGGAACATGGTAGAAAATAGCCAATATACAAGTTGGTCAACAAACAGCATTGTTTAAAAATAGTAAGACATGGTTTGACATTTAGGGGTAAGATAGGTTACATGGAGTTAATTAGGTAGTACTTAGTTTTCATCTTAAACTGGTTGAGAGAGGTACAGCCTTTGACATGATTGGGAAGGTCATTCCACATTCTGGGTCCCTTGATTTGAAGAGCATTTCTAGTTTGATTAAGTCGTACTCTTGGAATATCAAATAGGTATTTGTTTTTGGTGTGGTGCCCATGGGTTCAGTTACAACCTTCCAGGAAGCTTTTAAGGTCAGGATTGACATTACAGTTCAGAGTTTTAAATATATAGAGTGCACATGAGAGGATGTGCAGTGACATAATATCTAACATATTCATAGATTTGAGTAAGGGTACCGAGTGTTGTCTGGGGCCAGAGTTAGATATTGTTCTAATAGCAACTTTGTGTTAGGTAATTAGAGGACATAAATGATTTTGGGTAGTAGAACCCCAAGCACAAATACCATAGTTGAGATAAGGATAGATGAGAGAATAATTACCCTGTTACTTAAATTTTACTTAAATTTTATTACCCTGTTACTTAAAATAACTTGGTATTTGTTTCTTGTAATCATTTATTGGAATTAATTAACAGTATAATTGTTTACATAAGCATCTACCTCAGTATCTTAGTAAAATCTTCCACATGAATATACTCTCACCCTGTTTATTTTTACACTTAGATTTATATTAGAGTAAATTTCAAGATTTACATGTCATCTTTTTTTTCTTTCTTTTTTTTTCTCTCGGAATTATCTATTTGAGCTCACTGTTTTCTTAGGTTTATACCAATTATAGGATTTTAATTAACCATTACTAAGCTAATTATCTTCAAGATCATTTTTTTATGATTATTATTTTTCTTATTATTTTTTATTTTACATTTATATTGTCAGTCTCTACTGATTTTTTGTTTTTTATTTTATGTAACTTCTGTGTCCTCTCTGGCTATCTATTGGATCTTTATTTTACTTCTAAATTGTTACTATTTTATTGTATTTGCTTTTATTCTTGTGTTTTGCTTTATCGTGTATCTTGTATCGTGATCCCTCTGCATCTCTATGCACACTGATATTGATCCTGATCAAAATCTTCTGTCTCATATCTACACCAACCAGCACATTGATCATCATTATTGCAAGTATTTCACAGCACACCAGGCTAAAAACAAACTCCAAAATAGCACCTGTCTATCAGTTTACAACCAAAATGTTAGATCACTTGGTAAACATTTTGACGATTTAAATGCATTACTCACAGCACTAGGTACTAACTTATCGTTCATTATTTTAACAGAAACTTGGCTAAATAAAGACTATACCCAACTCCACAACTTAGCTGGTTATAAAGCCATTCATAACTGTAGGCCTAATAAAAAAGGTGGTGGCACAGCTATATATTACCGAGATACATTTATCTGCAACAGTGTTATTAGTGACAGAGATGACTACTGTGAATATACTTTTGCTCAGTTTACAATTAAATCCCTTAAATCCTCTTTGACTATTAGAGCCATCTATAGATTTCCCAATACTAACATAGCTTCTTTCTCAGACAACCTAAGGAATCTTATTATAAACAACAATCTCAACAAAAACCACATCATTCTGGGAGGAGACTTTAATATTGACCTGGGTCAACAAAATTGCTCTCAAGTTGACTATTTCCTTAACAGCATGAACTCCTGTATGCTAATCCCCACAATCACCAAACCTACCCGAGTCACTCAAACATCAGCCACTACCTTGGACCACATATGGACAAACATAACAGCTCCCCTTGTATCTGGTATAATCTATGACAGAACAACTGACCACTATCCTACCTTTCTCATAGCGAACATGGACATAACACCACCAAAAAGCAAGAAACTTTCATTTAGGCTACACAGTGAATCAGCTTTAGGCAATTTTACAGATGCACTTCACAATATTAACTGGGATTCTGAATTCAATAATACCCATGATATAAATTCATTAGCTAACCTCTTCCTCTCCAAAACTCTAAGCCTCTACAACCTTCATTGTCCCCTTCTTACCAAGCAAGTAACTGACAAAAAATTAAACAATCCATGGCTCTCAAGTGGAATTCTCAACTCAATCAACAAGAAACATAAATATGAAAAGAAACTTAGGATTGGCCTAGTTTCAAAGGAAGTACTGTAGCTAAAAGGTACTCATCAATGCTTACCAGAATCATAAGAAAGGCAAAACTTGCATATTATGTGAATAGATTCAATGAAGCAAAAGGCAACATGAAAAGCACTTGGAAAACAATCTCTAGTATCTTAGGAACTAAACAACACTCACATAACCAAATAAAACTCTACAAGGATGGGGATATACCGTCAACTGATTTAGAAATGGCAAATGAATTTAATAGTTTCTTTTCATCGGTTGGTGCTAATCTTGCCAGTAAAATTCCACAGACTCAGACACATATTAACACATATCTCTCAGGCAGCTATCCAAACTCTCTTCTCCTTTCACCAATCAGCCCGGCTGATGTTGTGTCCGTCATTCACTCTCTAAAAAGCAAGGCAGGGAACACCAGTGAAATTCCGTCCATTGTGTACAAGAGTGCCTCCCATGCCCTTGCCCCACCCATAGCACTACTGTTCAACAAATGTATAGTGTGTCACACCTTCCCTGATATCCTCAAAAAAGCAAGAGTAACGCCAGTCCATAGAGGAGGCAATCCGGTGGACATAAACAATTATAGACCAATATCAAATCTACCCATTCTATCAAAAATATTTGAAAAAATTATTTACAAACAGCTCTATTCCTACCTCGTAAAATTCGACATACTCAGCCCCTGCCAGTTTGGCTTCCGGTCCCAAAAGAGCACCAACGATGCAGTCATTAGTCTCCTTGACGTTATCTACTCAGCCCTTGACAAAAATGAGTTTCCGATTGGACTCTTCATTGACCTAAGAAAAGCCTTTGATACTGTTAATCACAACTACCTCTTACTTAAACTCCAGCATTATGGAATTCGAGGCCTTGCCCTTGACTACATCCGATCCTATCTTAGTGACAGACACCAATATGTAACCATCAATGATACAACTTCTTCCACTCTACCAATTACCGTTGGAGTGCCACAGGGCAGTATCTTAGGACCTTTTCTATTTCTTATATATATAAACGATCTGCCTAATGTCTCTAATATTCTCAAACCTATATTGTTTGCTGACGATACTACCCTTATCTATTCAGACCTCAACCCACATACACTAAATAATGTTGTGAATAATGAATTAAAAAAAGTCCACTTATGGATGTCAACGAACAAACTAACATTAAACATCGAAAAGACTTACTACATCTTATTTGGAAGCAAATCATCAAATGCAATTCAGCTACAGATAGACAACATTAACATCAGTAATAAAAATGATGGCAAGTTTCTTGGCCTATTCCTAGACAAGAGACTCGACTTCAGCACCCACATTCAACACATAACTAAGAAAGTCTCTAAGACAGTTGGTGTACTCTCCAAAATCAGATATTATGTTCCTAAGTCTGCTCTCCTCTCACTATATTATGCACTAATCTACCCCTATCTTAATTATGGTATCTGTGCATGGGGTCTACCTCTGCAAACCATCTTAAGCCCATCATCACACAGCAAAAATCTGCTATCAGAATAATAACTAACTCTGCTTTCAGACAACACTCAGCTCCCTTGTTTAAATCCCTAAACTTGCTAAATATTAACTCCCTCCACACATTCTCTTGTGTCAACTACATTTACAAAACCCTGTTCTTAAATGCAAACCATGCTCTGAAACTCTCCCTGGACAGATGTAATAGGGCCCATTATCATTACACCAGAAATAAATATCTCTTTGATATCCCCAGGGTCAAACTTAATCTGTGTAAACACTCTATGCAAATTAAGGGACCTAGTCTATGGAACTCACTCCCTAGTGAATTGAAAAACTGTAAAACTTTTGCCTTATTTAAAAGCAAAACCAAAAAGTACCTAATTTCATCTTCTTAGTTTCCTACACTGAGCTTTAAATTTGCTCTGTACCTAGTGTTACCCAATCTCCTAATTTTTATGTAGTATCAAACAACCTATCATTGTGTTCATTGCTGTCTTCTTTTATGTGCTAGCCATATGCTGTATTGTGCCTACCAATTTTTGTCAACTACCATTCAAGCTGTCATTGCAATCAATCTTAGCTACCTATGTGCTTTAATATATTGTACCTACAATTTTCTCTCATCTTCTTTTTTTCATTCCATGTAACTGTTATAATTTTTTTGTCTATAAATTTTGCAAGTATTTACCTCCTTAAAATTTTCTTAGATTAAGGAACCAACGCGGGAAAATAATATTTTAGATTTAGTGTTAACTAACAGGGAAACACAAATTAATGACATCGAAATAGGGAGTGAGCTAGGGAACAGTGATCACAAAGTAATCAGATTTAGCATAGAATGAAATAGACCTGTAGGAGAAAATTCTGTTAAAGTGCCAGATTTTCGAAAAGCTGATTTTAATAGCCTAAGAAATTTTTTGGGTCAAATAGATTGGAAAGTCTTGGGTATGGGGTGTGGGCCGGTCTTGGAGCGAGACATGAACCCAGCGATAGGTGATGTAAAAGGGGATTTCGATGTGGATTTAATATATAACTTATTTAAGAATATTCTAAACAAAGCACAGGAACGTAGTATACCATACAAATTGAATAGATCGAATACTAATGACCCAAAGTGGATAACAAATAATTTAAAGAACCTTATAGGTAAAAAGAGAGCTTGGTACAAAAGGATTAAGAATGGGGAAGTCAGTTTAGAACAGGAATTCATACAACTGGTTAGAAATGTTAAAAAAGATATTAGGAAAGCAAAAAGAAACTATGAAGTTTGCATAGCAGAGCAAGCAAAGTCAAATCCTAAAGGGTTTTTTCAGTTATATCGAACTAAGACTAGGGAAAGGATAGGTCCATTAAAATCTGAGACAGGTCAAATAACGGATAATGACAAGGAGATGAGTAGTATTTTTAACAATTATTTTATATCTGTATTTACTAAAGAAGAACTTAACAATATGCCTTCAGCCAAACAAGTCTTATGTGGGTGGGGATGAGGACAGGTTGACTAGTTTAGTAGTTACCAGGGAGGATGTAATTAAACAATTAGAAAAACTAAAACCAAACAAATCCCCAGGGCCAGATGAAGTGTTTGCCAGGGTGCTTAAAGAATGCAAAGAGGAGCTTTCCGAGCCACTGTCTACCATATTTAATAAATCAATAGAGTCAGGCAGAGTGCCAGAGTCATGGAAGGTAGCTAATGTGGTACCAATTTTTAAGAAAGGAGATAGATCACTTGCGTCAAACTATCGGCCAATTAGCCTAACGTCTGTTGTGGGAAAGTTACTTGAATCAATAATTGCAAATACAATTCGTCTCCATCTTGAAAAACATCAATTAATAAATGAGTTGCAACATGGTTTTACAAATGGCCGTTCATGTTTAACAAATTTGCTAACTTTTTATTCCAGCATAGTTGAGGCAGTTGATAGTGGTAAGGATTGTGATGTTGTGTACCTTGACTTTAGCAAAGCTTTTGATACAGTGCCACATGAAAGACTAATTAAAAAAATAGAAGCTCATGGTATTGGGGGTGCTATATTAAGTTGGATTAGGGCATGGCTATTCCAAAGGAAACAGAGTTAGTATAAATGGGGTTAAGTCAGAGTGGGATAATGTTGTTAGTGGAGTACCTCAGGGCTCTGTCCTGGGACCTCTGTTGTTTATAATATATATAAATGATTTAGATTCAGGTTTGAGTAGCAACATTTGCAAATTTGCCGATGATACGAAAATCGGTAGGGAAATTAATTCGGAGGACTCACTATCACTTCAAGTTGATCTAGATAGGGTTTTGAAATGGTCAAAGGATTGGCAAATGCAGTTTAATGCTGATAAATGTAAAGTTCTGAGGCTAGGTAATGATGATAGAGTTACAAGATACGAGATAGATGGTGTTGAGATTGCAAAGTCGGATTGCGAAAGGGATCTGGGAGTTATGATTAGTAAGAATTTAAAACAAAAGGATCAATGCATGAATGTTCGTAATAAGGGTGTGGTTCTTAAGCTATATCTTGCTCTGGTTAGGCCCCATTTAGATTATGCAGTTCAGTTTTGGTCGCCGTATTATAGAATGGATATAAATTCACTTGAACGTGTCCAACGTAGGATGACTAAGTCAATTCCTCAAATTAGAAATCTTTCATATGAAGAAAGATTAACAAAACTTAAGTTGCATTCACTGGAAAGGCGAAGAGTTAGGGGTGACATGATAGAGGTTTACAAGTAGATGAATGGACATAACAGGGGGGGATATTAATAGGGTATTAAAAATATCAACACAAGACAGAACACAAAACAATGGGTATAAATTGGATAAGTTTAGATTTAGGAAAGACTTGGGTAAATACTGGTTCAGTAACAGGGTTGTTGATTTGTGGAACCAATTGCCGCATAACGTGGTGGAGGTGGGGTCCCTCAATTGTTTCAAGCGCGGGTTGGACAAGTATATGAGTGGGATTGGGTGGTTATAGATAGGAGCTGCCTTGTATGGGTCAATAGGCCTTCTGCAGTTACCTTTGTTCTTATGTTCTTATGAGCGCCCCACCGCCCCCGAGAGCTTATGGCACGGGCGCACGGGGAATGATGACGTCACGCCCCAACTTCTGGACCCCATAGCAGCCAAAGTAAGTACAATTTCGACTTTTTTTTTACATACCCATACTGAGGGAAGGGTTTTTGACACTTTAAAAAGAAAAAATAATTTTTTCCAGAGAATTTATTTCCTGCGCACTGCAGGGGTGTCACATTTGGAGGCAACGCAGTTAAGGGGTTAATATCCTGTCATCCCCACAGGCGCATGTCATTTTGAAAAAAAAAAAATTATTTTTTCTTCCTAACCTGTTAATTTGTGTTCACTGATCACGGGAAAAATAATAAAAAAATCGTAAGTGGCATATATTGCCCGCTATAGGGCGGGGAAGTCTGGCAAATTATAGGCGCTGACTCAGCATGCGTCCCAGGCGGTCTGTTGCTCGTCAGCTGTCAGGCCGGAGTTGCCACAAAGAGATAATTACCTAATTATTTCAATGTCTCTGATTGATTTTTCATAGTTTTTTGCTGTAATATTATTCAATAGTGTGTAGTTTGATATATTTATATAATAAAATGAGTGAATCATTGCTGTACTCAAAAATATGGTGTGCATATTGTTGATTCAATTATGTTCATCAATCAGTGAACAAATACTTTGTCGGTTATTACACTATAAGCACAGGTTATATATAAGTATCTGCATGTTTTGTTCACTATAACGAACCACTAAGTAGCTATTATGAGTCAAAAAGTAACGAGGAGTGACCGCCATGTACCAGCCAGCCACTCACACCCTCCCTCCAGTCACCTGACTCACTCACATTCTCCTCCCACAATACTGTTTTTGCTATAATTCACTATAAACAGACGTTATATATAAGTATCTACATGTTTTGTTCACCATAACTGTACATCTAAGCTTGTATGGTGAGTAAAGGCACAAAGACGTAGGACCTCACACAGTCAGCTCTGTGACTGCGTCTGGTCTTGAGGGCTACCGCCCTCAAGGCCAGATGCACTAATATTTCTCCTCCAACAATACTGTGTGGTGTTATTACGCTATATATCTTATATACAGACGTTATATATAAGTATTTACATGTTTTGTTCACCATAACTGTACCTCTAAGCTTGTATGGTGAGTAAAGGCACAAAGACGTAGGACCTCACACAGTCAGCTGATGGTTGCCGCCCTCAAGGCCAGACGCACTAATATTTCTCCTCCAACAATACTGTGTGGTGTTATTACGCTATATACACACATTATATATAAATATCTACCTGTTTTATTCACCATACTTGTACATATAAACTGGTATGGTCCCCAAAGACCATCGTGGTAACCAGTAAACAACACCGTCATCTGCACGGTGGCGTCGTGCAGACGACGCCACCGCCCTCACCAAAATGGCGGCTCCAAACCTTCTCTTGCTGTTTATACTCTCTATACACACGTTATATATAAGTATCTACATTTGTGTTCACCATAGGGAACCACTAAGCTGGTATGCTGAGTGCAGTCAATAAAAGGTGGCCACAGAAGACATCGCCACCACCCTCCCTCCCACAGCATTACTCCTCCCTCCATGGCGCACAGCGCTAAATATCACCACAATCCTGCTATTATCTGATCCCTGGTCAGTTTTATAATAGTCAGGGGTCTTCTGTAATAATATCATCGCTACATAACAGCATGAACAAGTATATTTTGGCATTTTTGTCGGCGATGCTGTGGTCACAAGCTGAACAGCAGTGCTGTTAGCTCATGCTGCGTGCGTCAGGCTTGGTTGCTCACTCAATACTGAGGCCAATAACACTCGGGAGTTTGGCCCACGATTTTTTTTAAAAATGGCGTCTGATTACAAGAGCCCTGATGTAGGTGTGGTGAACCCCATGTATCTGCGGGTCGTTTAAATCTTGCGTAGTACTCCAACACATCATATGACGTGATGCGCAGTTGACTGGAACAACGTCCAACATGTCATATGACGTGATGCGTACTTTAAGGGTTAACATTGACAAAACTTTCTTTATTTTGTTTGGTAATAAATCCTCAAGTGAAATTAATCTAAGAATAAACAATATACAAATCAGTAGTAGAGTTGATGGTAAATTTCTTGGTGTCCTCATCGATAACAAGCTGAATTTCTGGGGAAACATTCTAAATATAGCAAAAAAAAGTTTCTAAAACTGTTGACATTCTTTCTAAGATCAGATATTATGTTCCTCGCCCTGCCCTGGTGATGCTCTATTACTCTCTCATCTATCCTTATCTCAACTATGGTATTTGTGCTTGGGGTTCTACTACCCAAAATCATTTACATCCTCTAATTACCCAACACAAAGCAGCTATTAAAACAATATCTAACTCTGGCCCTAGACAGCACTCTGTACCCTTACTCAAATCTATGAATATGTTAGATATTAAGTCACAGCACATCCTCTCATGTGAACTCTATATATTTAAAACTCTGAATTGTAATGTCAATCCTGACCTTCAACGCTTTCTAGAAGGTTGTAACAGAACTCATGGGCACCAAACCAGAAACAAATACCTATTTGATATTCCAAGAGTACCACTTAATCAAACTACGAATGCTCTACAAATCAAGGGACCCAGGATGTGGAATGACCTTCCCAATCATGTCAAAGATTGTACCTCTCTCAACCAGTTTAAGATGAAAACTAAGTACTACCTAATTAACTCCATGTAACCTACCTTACTTCTAAATGTCAACCCATGTCTTACTATTTTTTTTTTAAATACTGTTTGTTGACCAACTTGTATATTGGCTATTTTCTACAGTGTCCCCCTCTTTTTTTTTTATCTTTTATTATTTTTGTTTCTTTCAATGCAATTTACACTTTAAGCTCAATTACTGTTAAATTTTAGTCTGAGTTTTTCTGGGGGGAGCCCCTGCGGCTCCCCGGAGCTATCCATGGCTGATATGGATATCCTAACTATTTTGCATCAGTCGATGTGGGTGGAGTTTTGGCCTACCAGGGACCACGAGCCAGAACCTGGCCCCCTCACAGAGGCACGGGGGAGCAATGGCCCATAGAATGCACATGTGATTTGGAGCATTCCATATCTGCCATCGACCGGGACAGGCACCCAGAAAGGTAAGCGCCCCAAAACAAACCCCTATTCTGGTTAACAACAAATTGACAAACGAGTGGACAGAACTCCCCAAAAGAAAAACAAGCAAACCAGCATGACGTCACACGAGCCGCGCCGCATGTCTGCGCAGCTCCCCCCTTCCCGGGAGGGGGAAGGGGGAGCCCCAGACCCCCGAGCCGGCGATCCACACCCGAGTTCCTCGGCTGATGGGATAGTGCATGGTCGTGTGGCTCCAGCTCCAGTCTTGTTTCAGTGCTGTGACTTGTTTTCAGTGCTGCTCTTACGGTGGTCGTGTGAGCTGGGAGTAGTATTCTCTGGTACTCGGGCTGCATGTGCTTAAGGTCTCCTTCCCTGAGTGCCCTGTAAGTACCGCCCTTGGGGTTTGGGGTTGCCTTCCACAAGTCACCTTGGGTTGACTCTGTTGGCTTTTTGCTGCTTGGCATTTGGCCGCCTTGAGTGTTGGGGGGTTTTCCTCCCTTGTTTACCTTGGGGTAAGTGGTAGTCATTGCACTGGTGGGGCGCAGGGTACTGCGTAGCTAGTTTTCACCTCTAACAGCGGCCGGCTCTGTTCCCTCTGGGTACGTTGTCCACTTGGGTGGTTTTTCTTTTCTTTTTGTTTTTGCCTGGTGGGGGGGTCTGCCTTGTTTTTCCCTCCCTTTATATTAGGGTCGTTTGTGTGGTGGCACCCCCTGCTTCGCCCTCACGAGTGGACACGTCCCGTGGGTTCAGCTTTTAGCAGATTGCTTGGTAGTTTGGAGCGCCTGTTAGCAGTGCCCTGCCTGGGATAACCCTTAGCAGACCCAGTCTAGGGGCCCTGGGAAACCCCGCGGGGGCTCTAGGGTCCAATGGAGGAGACCCTTGCATCCCCTCTCGCTGTGTGCGAGTTTGAGGGTTGCTCTGTCTCCTTGTCTCAGGGTGACTCTCATTGTTTTTGCCTCCGTCATGCTGCCTGTTGGGTCGGTGACACATTCGACCCTGAGTCCTGTGAGCTGTGTTGCTTGTTTGTGACTCAATTCACCCAGTCTGCTGATGTGTTACTTCGGGTGCAGGCAGCTCGTGCGTTGCATGGTAGGTTTAGGTTATTGCAACGCTCATGGGTTCTTGCTTCCCCGGACGCTCCGCGGCTGCCCTGCTTTGTGTATAGGGACCCAGACTTGGGGGTGTTGGTCGCTTCGGCCTTGGTTCCGTCTGCGTCTCCTTGTTCTTCCCCTTTGGTGGTTCATTCTGTCCCCCCCCCCCTGCTTCTGGCCCCTAAGCGTCTGAGGGCTTTGGGGTCGGGGTGGGGTTTAGCGGTTTCTGAGACTCGGGCAGTTTCGGGGGTTGCCCCGTCCGGGGGGGCTACGGAGGCATTCGAGTCTGTTCCTTCTTGCGATGCTCCGGGGTCTGACCAGTGGGCCCCTTCTCTTCCGGAGCTTTCAGCTGCCCCGTCTTTTTCTTGTGAGGCGGGGGCTTTGGAGGACGGCTCGGCCCCGGGGCCTGGAGTGGAGGCTCCTGGGGTTGGGGAGGAGCTACTTGGGGGCCTTGGGCTCCATTGGACCTCACCTGGATTTTCTGTCCTTCTGAGCGGGGCTTACTGTTGCAAGGAGTGGGGTTTTCCTTTCCCCCCTCTGCGTACAATTTGGACTTGGGTTCTGCCCCTCCCTGGGTTCGGTTCCGTGTCCCTGTGGGTTCTTCTGTTCCGTCTTTCCGGAGGTTTTCGGCTTCCCGCATCTCTCCGTCTGAAGTGCGGTCGGCCTTGGCGGCTTCCCTTCTGCGTGACTCGGAGTATGCCTCCATAATGGATCCTTCTTCCTTCAGGTTTGGATCTTCATGTCCTTACTGGGTTTGTTATGAGGTTCCGGGGTCGTCCTGGCTTGCAGACTGCCCCTTGTTTTCGCTGGATGCTTGGGACTCGTTCTGTCGAACCCGCACGTTTGAGTGGTGTGAGGCGTTGACGGTGGTCCAGGTTTACCTGGGGGGCGATTTTGAGCACCTTAATGAGTGTCTTTTTGCTCCTGCCCTTCTGCGGGACGTTGGTGCGGTGCAGCTCCATGTGCAGGTTCCTTCCCTGTCGGCTGCTCTTGTGGCGGAGGATTTGCGAGCTCGTGGCTTTTTGGCTTCGGTCTTGCGTTTCTTTTCCCTCCTGGAGCTATCTTTGGATTGGCTTGCGGAGGATGTTGAGGCGCTTGGGGCCGTTCCGGGGTCTGACGCCTTGGTCTCAGCTGCTCGGGCGTCGTCTGCCATGTTGAAGCTTTTTGCGCCTATCCTGCGGGAGGCGTTGCTGCAGTTTTTCGCTGCGTGCTTCGTGTGTCGTCAGGTGGTCCTGGCTTTCTCTTTGGAATCCGCTTGGGCCCTGGTTCTTAGGTTGTCTTCTCCCTTTTGTCCTCTGCTTTTTGAGGCTTCTGCGGTAGAACGTCATATTCAGGCGGCTTCTTCCTCTTGCCGCCCTATGTCTGAGTTGTTGGTTCTCCGGGGGAACCGGGGGGTTCCTTCCCGGCGGGGTCGTACCAGGGCGCGCGGTTCCGTTCGTCGGGGTGGGCCACAGGTGTCGGGTTCGGTGCCGGTGCCGCCTGCGATCCCACCTGTGCTTGGTCGGCGCAGTGTTCGCTCTGCGCGCAGGTCGGGTTCTCGTAAGGGGCAGCGGCCCTTTCGCGGTTCGCCCAATTGATGGGGCGATGGGGGGGGAGGCTGTCTCTGTTTGCTCACGCCTGGTCTCACGATTTGTGGGCTTTTCGGGTCTTTTCTCGCGGCCTGAGGTGGCGTTGGGTGGCTCCGCCTCCTTCTGGGGGTTCGGGGCTGACGGGGCAGGCTTCCTCTCCTGCGCTCCGTCAGGTCATCTTGGAATGGGTGTGCTTGGGCGTGGTCGAAACGACTCCGTCCCTCAGGTGGGTTTCCCGCCTGTTTCCAGTTCCAAAACGGGACTGTGCAGACCTGCGGTTCATTCTGGACTTGTCCCGTCTGAACCCTTGGTTTTTTGCCCCTCGTTTCGGATGACCACTCTGTCCCAGGTCCGGCTTCTGTTGGAGCCAGGCGCTTGGATGGTGTCCCTGGACCTCAAGGACGCGTATTGGCACGTCCCTATTCATGTGGGGTTCCGGGACTGGCTCGGTTTTATGGTGGGGCGTCAGTGCTACCGCTTTCGTTGTCTCCCCTTCGGGTTGAACCTGGCACCTCGCGTGTTCACATGCCTTACCCGGGTCGTGGTGGCATGTCTGCGTCTCTTAGGTGTTCGGGTGTTGGCTTACCTTGACGACTGGCTGGTTTGGGCTCCCAGTCGGTCCGCGTGTCTGCTTGCCAGGGATTTGGTGCTTTCCCAGCTCGCCGGAATCAGGTTCCTGGTGAACTCGCGGAAATCCCATCTGGTGCCCTCCCAGGTTCGGTCCTGGCTGGGTCTTGTGTGGGACTCTTGGACCACTTCCTTGTCTCTTCCTCCGGAGTCTCTCCTTCGGCTGCGGTCTCGCCTGGGTCTGTTTCTGGGGGGCTCTCGGGTCACCCGGCGGTTGCTCAAGAGTTTGTGTGGCAGCCTGAACTTTGCGATGTTGGTATACCCGCCGGGTCGGGTTTGGCTTCGTCGGCTGTTCTGGTTCCTTCGGGGACGTCCCTTCCGCCTCTCTCGCGATCGCTGGGTTCGACCCCCGGGGGCTTTGTGTCGGCTGCTGCGTCGCCGGCTTCCTCTTCGAGTTTTTCGGGGTTCAGTGCCTTGGCGCCTACCCGAGCCCTCTCTCGATGTGTACACAGACGCGTCGTCTTTGCCCATTCTGCCCAAAACCTCTGCTGGGGTTTTGTGACCAGTGCTCACCAGGCCGGCCAGGGACGGTGGGGTCCATCCTTCCGCCGGGTCCACAGCACGGTGCGGGAGTTTGCGGCGGTATGGTTTGCGCTTCGGATCAACGATCCGGCTCCATTCGGACTGCTCCCCAGTGGTTCATTGTCTGAACCGAGGGGGTTCGATGTGGTCCTTGGCTCTTTGGGGTTGGTCGCTTCGGGTGACTCATCTGCTGAGCTCTTGGGGTTTGGCTCTCCTGGCAGTTCACGTCCAGGGGGTGTCCAACATCCTGGCGGATGGCCTGTCCAGGTTCGTTCCCCTGTCCACGGAATGGAAGGTCGATGCCGGCTCCTTCCGTTGGCTCTGCCGGACGTTCGGGCGCCCAGAGGTGGATCTCTTCGCGTCGGTGTGGTCGAGGCGTCTTCCGGTTTACGTGACGCCCTTCCCCGACTGCGAGGCCATCGGGATCGACGCCTTTCGGCAGGACTGGTCGAGGTGGGGGTTCCTGTACCTCTTTCCCCTGGTTCTGCTGCTGCTCCAGGTCTTGGCTCGCTTGGAGACTTACCAGGGTCGTGTGGTCCTCTTGGCCCCTTGGTGGCCGACCCAGCCATGGTTTCAGGCGCAGCTTGCTTGGTGTCCGAACCCGGAGGTTTTTCCGCGGCTCCGCCTTTTTCAGGAGATCAGGCCAGTCCGGTATGAGACTGGTTCGCTCTTCTCCGCGAGTCTTCGCGTTTGGTGTTTTTGACTCGTGTTTATCACCATCTTTATGGTGAGCAGGTGGCTTCCTTGTTGGTTTCTCCCCTGCGAGTTTCCTCTCGGCGGCAGTATGAAGTTTCCTGGCGGTCCTTCCAATTCTTTTTGACCCTTCGTCGTTGCTCCTCGCTTTCGGTTCGGGTGGTGTTGTCTTTTCTCTCTTGGTGGTTTCAGGACCGTCATCTGATGCCTAATACTGTCGCCTTGTATCGTGCGGCGCTGGCAGAGCCGCTGCAGCTTGCTTTCGGTATTGATGTTACTTCTGCGCCATTTTGCAAGCTGTCTTGGGCGTTGTTTCACCTCCGGCCTGCTCGTGCGCCGCCTGAGTCGTCCTGGTCCTTGGACAGAGTGCTCTTCTATCTTTCCACTCCTCGTTTTGTGGTGGCCCCTTCGGTTCAAGATTGCTTTGCTAAGGCTCTTTTTCTGTTGGCATTAGCCTCTGGGGGGTCGTGTGGCAGAGCTTCATGCTCTTCTCTGGCGCAGAGGTTTTTGCTCCTTTGGTTGTGGTCTTCGGTTTGTTCGTTTGCAGCCGTCTCCCTCTTTTCTGGTGAAGAATGAGACTGCTGCTTTCCGGAGGGGTCTTTGGGTTGTTGATACGTGGTTTGTCAGGCCGGGGGTTCACCATGTGTTGTGTCCGGTTGCGGCCCTCCACCGTTATCTGCGCGCCACGGCTTCAGTGTCTGGGGACGCGCTTTGGGTTGATCCGGTTTCCCTTCTTCCCTGTTTGCGGGTTCGGGTCTCTCAGGTCGTCCGCAGGGTTATTAAATCCAGCCAGCCTGCGGTCTATCCCCGTGCCCATGACGTTCGTAAGTTCGCGGCTCTTGCTGCCGTCTTCGGCAATATGTCTTGGGCTGACATTCGGGCACGGGGATTTTGGCGGTCGAACAGGGTCCTGGCTGCACGCTACCTTGTTAACGTTCCTGGGGCCCAGTCGGGCCTGTGTTGCCTTAGGTCGGCGGTTGCGGCCCGTGGTCTCGGCTTCGTCTTGAGGTGTGGAGCACCGACCTCCTCCTGGGTAAGTGCCCTTGGTTTTTCTTGGTAGTCTTTGGTGAGGTAGCTCCGGGGAGCCGCAGGGGCTTTCCCCAGAAAACCAGCGTTGAATGTAATGAAACGCTATTTTCTGGGTGAGTCCCGGAGGCTCCCCGGCATCCCTCCCGCCCTCCGGTCGGCAGTTTTTCGCGGTTTTTGATGTCCAGCCTCAGAAGTGGGGTGTGGATCGCCGGCTCGGGGGTCTGGGGCTCCCCCTTCCCCCTCCCGGGAAGGGGGGAGCTGCGCAGACATGCGGCGCGGCTCGTGTGACGTCATGCTGGTTTGCTTGTTTTTCTTTTGGGGAGTTCTGTCCACTCGTTTGTCAATTTTGTTGTTAACCAGAATAGGGGTTTGTTTTGGGGCGCTTACCTTTCTGGGTGCCTGTCCCGGTCGATGGCAGATATGGAATGCTCCAAATCACATGTGCATTATATGGTCCATTGCTCCCCGTGCCTCTGTGAGGGGGCCAGGTTCTGGCTCGTGGTCCCTGGTAGGCCTAGAACTCCACCCACATCGACTGATGCAAAATAGTTAGGATATCCATATCAGCCATGGATAGCTCCGGGAGCCTCCGGGACTCACCCAGAAAATGGCGTTTCATTACATTCAACGCTGGTTTTTTCCCCACCTCACCTTGCCTGAAACGCTATGCGTACTTGTGGCTTTACGTATTGTATGTATTTCCTCTATCTTTAAATCAAACAGAATGTTTGTACTGTAACTCTGCAACTATGTATGTACTTTTTCTAAATAAATTATTATTATTATTATTATTATTATTATTATTATTATTATTATTATTATTATTATTGTTGTTGTTGAATTCAATATCAGTGTCTGAGGCCGAAAGCACACCATCGTCATTGGATAGGAGAATTGTTTTTTTATTCAAAATCTTTTTTGAACCTAATATTTGGGAGATAGTGCTCCATGTTTTCTTAATGTTGCCCTTAATTTGGGTAAATTTATTTTTGTAGTATTTTATTTTGGCTATTCTAATTATTTTTGACAGCATGGATGAGTAAATCTTTGAAAATTCTTTGGAGACGACTCCTAACCTATACTTCTTTTCAAGGTCATATTTTTTATTAATAGATTGAAGTATACCCTTTGTAAGCCATGGAGTGTTTAACCTTTTATTTGTAACTTCTTTCGTTAGCATTGGACAGTGGGAGTTATAAAGGTTCAGAGTTTTCTGAAGAAATGATTGCACTGCTAGGTTGATGATCACTATGTCACCTAATTCAGCCTCCCAGTTAATATTAGCAGCAGCAGCAGCAATAAAGTTGCTTATAGAAGTTTCATTGTACAGCCTAAAGTTTATCTTCCTTGTATCTAGAAGTGGTTTATTAATGTTGGTTAGGAGAAATGAGGGGTAATGGTCTGTGGTCCTATCAATGATTATCCCTGGAAGTAAGTGGAGAGGTTATGTTAGTCCAGATGTGGTCAACAGTAGAGGCAGTACTGAGGCAGAGGCAGATTTATTAATCAAAGTGTTAGTAACAAGACACCTGGTGTTGTTCGTCAGCTATATCTTGCTCTGGTTAGGCCCCATTTAAATTATGCAGCTCAGTTTTGGTCGCCGTACTATAAAATGGATATAAAGTCACTAGAACACGTCCAGGGTAGGATTATGAAGTTAATCCCACAAATTAGAAACCTTTCATATGAAGAAAGATTGACAAAGCTTAAATTACATTCTCTGGAAAGGCAAAGAACAAGGGGTGACATGATAGAGGTGTACAAGTGGATAAATGAACATAACAAAGATCTCTCAAGATCTTGGTAAATACTGGTGCGGTAACAGGGTTGTTGATTTGTGAACCCAATTACCGTGTAACATAGTAGAAGTACGATCCCTTGATTGTTTCAAGCGTAGGTTAGACATATATATGAATGAGATTGCATGGATATAAATAGGAGCTGCCTCGTATGTGCCAATAGGCCATCTGCAGTTACCTTCATTTAACCACGTGGGAAAGTCTTAAACATTTGCGAGTGGGATTTTTGGTAATTTGGTGGTCACACTTAACTATTTCCAGATTATAAGATTGGGATAAATGAAGCTGTCAGGTATTAATGCCAATTAAATTATTTTTCATGTGTTTAAGGGCAAAGTTTGTGTGTTTATGATGTGTGTTACTGTCTGGTGTGTGGATGTTAGTGTGGTCTACTCTTCAGGCTCTGGACGGCTTCATCATGACTGTCTCTTGTTCCGGCCGGGTCCTCTACACCTCCGAGTCCATCACTCCTCTCTTAGGACATTTACCTGTAAGTTTCCATCTCCCTTGTGTGTATATATATATGGCAGATTAAACAGTCACAGCCAAGGTTGGCAGTGCTTGACATAACCAAACTTATCATAAAGGCTGTAAAATGTAACAAGAATCTTAATGCTTGACATGATCTAAGTCCTTATAACCGAGTCATCAACACCACACTCTAGCTAAATATTTATTTATTTGTTGACCAGACCACACACTAGAAGGTGAAGGGATGACAACGTTTCTCAATCGACTTGAGAATGGTCCAGGACGGACCGAAACGTCGTCGTCCCTTCACCTTCTAGTGTGTGGTCTGGTCAACATACTTTAGCCGTGTTATTGTGACTCATCGCCTGCATTTATTTATTTATTTATATACAAGAAGATATATTGGGTTTGTGAGAGTACATATCATTGGTGTTCTTACAATCTATAAGCCTTTAGCACTGTATATAAGCCAAGCTCCAGCTCCTGCTTAAAAGCAAGAGGAGTAAAACACTGATCAGTGCATATGTCCTGACCATGGCCAACCCAGATGACATGAAGGAAAAATTCTATGAGGAACTCGACAACCTCATTGTAGCCGTCCTAAATTCAGAGAAGCTTATTATCCTCGGGCACTTCAACACGAAAGTAGGAGAGACTTCTGTACCTAGGAAGGGATCACTGGAAGACATGGCACTGGCAAGTGCAACAGCAAAGGCCTTCTGCTCCTCACATTGTGTCCTACACACGACTTCATTGTCACCAACACACTCTTTAGCCTTCCCACCAGCAACATCATGGATGCACCCATGCTCTATGCATTGGGATCTGATTGATTATGTCATCAGCAAAAAAGACAGGCAGGCCGTGAGTGACTAAGGCCATGTGTGGTGGACATGTGTGGTCCATGTGTGGTGGAGAGTGATGTCCATGTGTGGTGGAGAGTGATGTCCATGTGTGGTACCAACTGCTGGACTGACCATTGCCCCATTGTATTCAAGTGCAAGCATCGCATCCTATGCATGAGAAGACCCCAAGGTCAGAAGACTGTAAAGAGACTCAGTGTCTCTAAGCTGAAGAGTAGTAAAGTTGCTGAAGGATTCTTCAACGACGTACAAGGCAGGATGCTAGACACCCCAGAATGGCCAGGACAGCATTGAGGTGAGTTGGGCAGCCTTCAGAGATGCAGTCTACTCTACTGCCCTTGAGCACCTGGGACCAACAACCTGCAGAAACCAGGACTGGCTTGACGAAAAGGATGAGGCGATACAAGTATTGCTGTAAAATAAGTATCACCTGTTAATTGCACACAAGAATGACCCTACATCACATATCATTTTTTAGAAATGACATTTCCAAGAAATTTGAGACCCTGCAGCCACCCTACATTTCTTGGATTGTCGGAAAACCTTTGACACAGTACCCCATAAGAGGGTTGTACATAAGCTGGAGAGACAGGAAGGAGTAACTGGTAAGGTGCTCCAATGGATAAGGAAGTACCTAAGCAATAGGAAGCAGAGAGTTACAGTGAGAGGTCAGACCTCAGATTAGCGTGAAGTCACCAGTGGAGTCCCACAGGGCTCTGTACTCGGTCCTATCCTGTTTCTGATATATGTAAATGATCTCCGGGAGGGTATAGACTCATTTCTCTCAATGTTTGCTGACGATGCCAAAATTATGAGAAGGACAGAGGAGGAGTGCTTGAGGCTTCAAGAAGACCTAGACAAACTGAAGGAATGGTCGAACAAATGGTTGTTAGAGTTTAACCCAAGCAAATGTAATGTAATCAAGATAGGTGTACGGAGCAAGAGGCCAGATACAAGGTATCATTTGGGAGATGAAATTCTTCAAGAGTTCAGAGAGAGAAAAAGACCTGGGGGGTTGACATCACGCCAGACCTGTTCCCTGCAGCCCATATCAAGAGGCTGGAAAACATTCAAAGGTTTGCCACCAGACTAGTACCCAAGCTGAGAGGTATGAGCTACGAGGAGAGACTATGGGAATTAAACCTCACGTCGCTGGAAGACAGAAGAGTTAGAGGGATATGATCACCACATTTAAGATTCTCAAAGGAATTGATAGGGTAGATAAAGACAGACTATTTACCACAAGAGGCACATGCACTAGGGGACACATGTGGAAACTGAGTGCCCAAATGAGCCACAGAGATATTAGAAAGAACTTTTTTATTGTCAGAGTGGTTGACAAATGGAATGCATTAAGAAGTGATGTGGTGGAGGTTGACTCCATACACAGTTTCAAGTGTAGATATGATAGAGCCCAGTAGGCTCAGGAACCTGTACACCAGTTGATTGACGGTTGAGAGGCGGGACCAAAGAGCCAGAGCTCAACCCCCGCAAGCACAAATAGGTGAGTACATCACAAGGGAAGAAAGATGCCTGTGCTAGTGCCTAAAGAATGGTGCAAAGGAAACTGTGAGGTGCAGGATGCATGGTTTAGCAAGAAGGCTGATAAATCCAAGGTTTATTTATTTATTTATTTATTTATTTATTTATTTATTTATTTATTTATTTATGCATATACAAGAATGTACATTGGGAATGTGAGGATACATAATATGGTAATTACAGTCTTCTAAAGTCACTAGTACGCGCAGCGTTTCGGGCAGGTTATGCAGACAGTCATGACACCAAGTGTGTCTATGATGCTCTGAAGGCTATATATGAACCACAGCCCTATGGCTCTGCTTCCCTCCTCAATGCAGATATGGGACTCAACTGTGAGATTTTTCATAGCAAATTCTAGTACATTCGTAAACTTTAAACTGAAAGTCTAGATGGGCTGCAGTAGGAAAGGACTGCTTAGCTAACATGCTAAGTGTAGTAAGCAGTTCAGACCCTACTCCAGAGACCATAGAAAAGTTATGAAGTGCGAGCAAACACCGAGACCTGAAAAGTTTGAGATCCCTTATCACTAGGTTGTCGACCTCCGTCATTCACTGGAGTAAATCTAATGGGTAGGTCACGGGAACTTATATCAATATTTATTGATGTGTGGTGCTATGAATTCAGCTCGAGGCTCAAAAAGCAGCAGTTGCTCAATACCAGCACAGAGCAACTGATGCAGCACGAAATGGACTGCTTCTCGCAAACCTACAACAACTTCAGTCTCATCATCGGCGCCAAAAAGACTGAAGTCATGTACCAACCCGCACCCAGAATACCCAACCAGGAACCACACATCAATGTCAAGGGGTAGAACCTGCAGGCAGTTGACAACTTCACCTATCTTGGCACCATACTCTCAAGAGCGGTGAATATAGATGCAGAAGTTAACAACAGGATATCCAAGGCCAGCGCTGCCGTTGGAAGATTCCATGAGAATGTCTGGGAGCAGAGGGGCCTCAGCCTTACCACCAAACTGGAGGTCTACCGAGCAGTGGTACTCACCACCTTCTCTAGGCCAGCAAGACCTGGACTGTCTACAACAGACATACCAAACCTCTAAATCACTTCTACTTGAGCTGTCTCTGCAGACTCCTCCACATCAGATGGCAGGACAAAATCCCAGACATGGAGGTCTTGGAAGGGGATGGCATTCCCAGCATCTACACCTTCATGCAGAAAACTTAGGCCAGAAGGGCAGGCCACGTTGTCAGAATGCCTTACAGCTGATTGCCTAAGCTGCTGTATGGAGAATTATGCCAGGGCATGTGTTCTGTTGGGGGGCAGAAGCAACTATTCAAGAACTGCCTCAAGGTGACCCTCAACGACCTGGGCATCAACACGAATACTTGGGAGTTGTTTGCTCAGGACCATCCAACTTGGAGAAGCAAAGTCATCACAGGGTCCCATGCAGCAGAAAATAGATGGACTGCAGAGACCCAGAGTAAAGCAAGAGCAACCTCCCCAATGCAGCAGCACCCACACAAGAGACATAATTGTAGCTAGCCCGTGTGTGGGTAAGCCACCCAGACCCAGATTGGTCTCATCTGGCACACAGCCACCAACCTTCCACCTGATATATTGAAGTCATGGTCATCTTCGCATGTGAAAGACGAACATCACATCATATAAGCCAAGTCTCATAACACCAAACACCCAAAGGTGCCTCCTCATGCACTTAACTCTAGCATAACTATCACAATAAAAACTATCAAAATCAACTATTGGCCATTTTAATTAGTACAGTAATAATTAATAAAGCAACATCTTTATTAATTATAAAGCAACAGTAAAGAATCAGATCACACATCCCTGGAGTCACTGTTAGGTAAGTACAATAAGCTTACAACTGACAGCAGCGTAACCCTCCTGCCTTACATGTGTGTAGGGAGGGTTGATGGGATGTAATGTCACCACACGTGTGGTTACATCACCACACGAGGTAACATCACTACACGAGGTAACATCACTACACGAGGTAACATCACTACACGAGGTAACATCACTACACGTGAGGTAACGCCACCACACGTGAGGTTACATCACCAAATGTGAGGTAATGTCACCAAACATGAGGTAACGTCATCACACATAAGGTTACGTCACCACACGTGAGGTTACGTCACCACACGTGAGGTAACATCACCACACGTGAGGTAACGTCACCACACGTGAGGTTACATCACCACACGTGAGGTTACATCACCACACGTGAGGTTACATCACCACACAGGAGGTTAGGTTACCACACTGGAGGTAACGTCACCACACCTGAGGTAACATTACCACACGAGAGGTTACCTCACCACACAGGAGGTTAGGTTACCACACTGGAGGTTAGGTTACCACACTGGAGGTTACCTCACCACACAGGAGGTTACGTCACCACACTGGAGGTTACGTCACCACACTGGAGGTTAGGTTACCACACTGGAGTTTAGGTTACCACACTGGAGGTAACGTCACCACACCTGAGGTAACGTTACCACACGAGAGGTTACCTCACCACACAGGAGGTTAGGTTACCACACTGGAGTTTAGGTTACCACACTGGAGGTTAGGTTACCACACTGGAGGTTACCTCACCACACTGGAGGTTACGTCACCACACTGGAGGTTAGGTTACCACACTGGAGGTTACCTCACCACACTGGAGGTTAGGTTACCACACTGGAGTTTAGGTTACCACACTGGAGATTAGGTTACCACACTGGAGGTTACCTCACCACACTGGAGGTTACGTCACCACACTGGAGGTTAGGTTACCACACTGGAGGTTACCTCACCACACTGGAGGTTAGGTTACCACACTGGAGTTTAGGTTACCACACTGGAGTTTGGGTTACCACACTGGAGGTTAGGTTACCACACTGGAGTTTAGGTTACCACACTGGAGTTTAGGTTACCACACTGGAGTTTAGGTTACCACACTGGAGTTTAGGTTACCACACTGGAGGTTAGGTTACCACACTGGAGGTTACGCCACCACACTGGAGGTTACGTCACCACACAGGAGATTACGTCACCACACTGGAGGTTACGTCACCACACAGGAGATTACGTCACCACACTGGAGTTTGGGTTACCACACTGGAGGTTAGGTTACCACACTGGAGGTTAGGTTACCACACTGGAGGTTACGTCACCACACTGGAGGTTAGGTTACCACACTGAAGGTTACGGCACCACACGGAAGATTACATCACCACATGGAAGGTAACATCACTACACGGGAAGTAACATCACCACACTGAAGGTAACATCACCACACGGGAGGTAACGTCACCACACGGGAGGTAACATCACCACACGGGAGGTAACGTCACCACATGGGAGGTTACGTCACCACACAGGAGGTTATGTCACCACACGGGAGGTTACGTCACCACACGGGAGGTTCCGTCTCCACACGGGAGGTTACGTCATCACACGCGAGGTTATGTCACCACACGGGAGGTTATGTCACCACACGGGACGTTATGTCACCACACGGGACGTAACATAAGCACACGGGAGGTTATGTCACCACACGGGAGGTTATGTCACCACACGGGACGTTATGTCACCACACGGGAGGTTACATCACACGGGTGGTTACGTCACCACATGGGAGGTAGCATTACCACATGGGAGGTTACGTCACAACACTGTAGTTTCCTTGCTATTCTTTCATGTGGTACCTTCAAATCAAATCAAATCAAATGTTTATTCAGGTAAAAGTACATACATACAAGATGAGTTACAAAAACAATGTTGGATTTGTAGATAGAGCTAGTACATACTATGCCTAAAGCCACTAATACACACAGCATTTCGGGTTTCCTTGTCAAAAGCTTTAGTAAAGTCTATGTAAACTACATCCACCGGAAATGGATGTTGTTTGTCATATACAAAGAGCTTTGTCATGACAACTGTGGTGTTCCCACTGTGTACATGACACATGTCTACTGTAGCACCTCTGTACTACCATTGTACACAGCAAGTTATTAGTACTTAATTTTAATTTTATTTAATTTTTTAATTTAATTTAATTTAATTAATTTAAATTAATTTTAATTTAAAATTTAATTTACTATGTTGACCCCAGAAACAAGACACATGGTACTTGTAATATAAAAAATACAAGTGTAGTTATGAATTTACTACTTGCCCTTATGCTGTATTACTGTTAACCTTCACCTATTAAGCTTAATGCCCCCAGGTAAGTCAGCATTGCTTCCATGTATGTTAACTATTACTGTATTGGTAAATCATCAAACATTATTTCATACACAGTATACTGGTATCAGATTCATGGTTTTCATACTTCAAGTTCAATCCAATACAGTTATCGAACACCTCTCCATAAATATGTCAACTGATTCTTACTGATAATTTTGTTCCACCTATTTTCAACAATTTAAAAAGTTATATTATCTCATTTAGTTTTCCCCTTTGAGTTTGTATATTATTCTCTCTTTCTTTTTTTACGTTGTGCCTGAAACGCTTTGTCTATTAGTAGGTTTATGTATTGTTCATATCTTACCTATGTAATTCTCCCCAATTTTGTTTTTTTTTAGATATATACAAGAGTTGTTACATTCTTGTACAGCCACTAGTACGCGTAGCGTTTCGAGCAGGTCCCTGGAATACGATCCCCGCCGCGAAGAATCGTTTTTACAACCAAGTACATATTTACTGTTGAGTTAAACAGAGGCTACAGTTAAGGATTTGCGCACAGTAAATCCTCCCTGGCCAGGATACGAACCCATGACAAAGCTTAACTAGCCCATGACAAGTTGCTTAATGCCAGGCGAGTGGCTTACAACTACACCACGGAGTATTCTTGTGTCATATGTTTGAATTCTTGCATAAAAAATATTATTATTGTTTATTATTATTATTATTATTATTATTATTATTATTATTATTATTATTATTACTACGTATATGCATTGAGAAGCGTGATCAATCTTTTACTGTTAGTGTTGTGGTAATCTCAAAATGTTGAACCCAATTTGAAAGGTATGGAGGTGCATAGGAATTTTATGCATTAAGTGGTGAATTACCAGTATGTAGATGACTATCATGATATGAAGTACAGTACATGCAAGATTGTTTACCATATATAATTGCTTTTGTATTTGTTGTAAGTATTAATTAGTTTTTTGGTGATGATGATGATGTGTGTTCCTCAGAGTAACCTGTGTGGGCTGCCGATGTATGACCTCCTGCTGGAGGAGGAGAGGGGAGACATGAAACGCTTCCTCTCCAATCCTGCCCTGGCACCCAACCCAACCACTTGGTTCCAAGATACCAAAGGTACACGCGGCTCTGCTTTCTCTGATTTGGCTGTTGAATATAAGTTATATTATTGTCTAACACAAGTGTTCTTTATGCAGTTTTATATTGTGCTTGACTTGATTATTCTTGTTATGATTGGTTTGCTTCTAAAACGGCTCAGAGGATTACGCTTTTATATTTTCATTGATATGGAAACAATTTCTCCTTGAACAAAAAGGAGTTACATTTCTGAAGGGTGATGAATATATTTTATAATTTACTAACAAAATAAAATATGAAGAAAATATGATTGAACAATTACTTTCAAAGACATGCAGTCTGTGCGGGCATTGTAATTCTGCAAAATGATAGATTTTGTTAAATAAAAAGGAAGGGGTGGTAGGAGAAAAGCACACCGAAACTGTATTGGAGGGGACCTAAACATTCCCTCTAATGCGTTGTTTGTTTTGTTAGAATATAACAATAAATATTGGATTTTATAAATACTGTACAGAGGAACCTTGGTTAACGAATTTAATTCGATCCGGCACCGATGTCGTCATGTGAAACGCTCATCTTATGAAACGAATTTTCCCATTTAAAATAATGGAAATAAATTAATCTGTTTCGCCCCCGCAAAACATCAATATGAAATTTTATAATGTAATTATAATACATGTAATTATTATAAATGTTTTGTTTTACTGTTTTCAATTGTACTTTACCTTATGAAGAGTCGTTGCTGGCTTGAGGGAGATGATGGGGAGGTGGGGAGGAGGAGAGGGATTACGGTGTGGAAGGAGAATTGTGACTACAAATTGTAGTCACAAAACCACAAAAAAAATGCACAAATAAATGCAGAGGAATGCTTATCCTGTGCGATAAAACAACAAGATTGTCGTCGGAGGCATCTGAGAATTTGTGAGAAACGGCAGGAACGCTAGGAAGCACCACATGATTTTCTCGTTAACCGAGTGGAAGCTCGTCAATCGAGACAAATTTTCTGCATTTGGCTCGTTCGTTACCTGAAATGCTCATAGATGGGGCTGCTCATCACCCGAAGTTCCTCTGTACAGTACAATAATTTTTACCTTTAAATTTAAGTATTGTACTTGGTATGCTTAAGAATTTGTTAAGGATATTTTAGAACATTAAATACAGTATTGAGTAATGAAAGATTTGATGGAAGTATTGCTTTGTTTATAATCAATATAAAAACTGTTGAACAGATGCATAAGTTGGAACCATGTTTGTTCAGCTGGTTCAGAGAAAGTGATTGGATATAACTAGGTAATATAGTGGGTTTTACCCAGTGATGATAGTCAACCGTCCTCTTGAATAGTACATCTCATTTTGACTTAGAAATCTTTTAAGGGTAAAAACTGATACGGTATACCAGGGGTACCTCCGTTTAAGAGTTTAATCCGTTTCTGGAGACAGCTCGTAACCCGAAAACTCGTAAACCGAAGCTAATTTCCCCATAAGACATAATGGGAAATGAATTAATCCGTTCCTGACTACTGTACCAAAAAACCTCATTTCAAACTAAATTTTACACCTAATTCATCCAAATCTACGCTACAAAAGTATGTGCAAGTTATTACTTACCCTTGCTGATGACTACTGTTGGCGTATGGAAGATGGTGAGGAAAGGGGAGGAGGAGGAGAGGTGTTACTGTTTGGAAGGGGAGTCCCCTTCCATTATAACATCAGGCAATGAAGATTTTTCTGGGGTGCACTCTCTGGCACATTTTGCCTGCATACCACTAGGTCCTGGTTGTGGCTCACTGCTTGATTTTTTCACAACGAAACGATCCCTTGAAGATTGTTTTTCCCTTCTTTGCAATACTTGTCTATAGTAAGACATCACATTATCATTTAAAAGGTCAATGCATCAGCCTGCTACAGTTTTATCTGGGTGAGTTTTTTCAACAACACTTTGCAGTTCTTCCCATACTTCACACATTTTCTTAATGAGGAAGGGACATCCTCTATTGCCTCTACTCACAACTATTTTTTTAGGTTGAGCCTTACCACTGGCTTTCTTGGGACCCATGGCAAGATATATAATAACAACTTTTATGCTCAAATGGCCAAAAATCTGACAAAAATCTATAAATCCTTGTGAAGAATTCAGGTGGGATAGTCACTGGGCGCGATGCACTGGTAAACTGAGGCGCGATAGCCATGCCACCACACACTAGATCGGCCTGTACGCGTATCAACAAACTCGGTACCCGATGCAATGCTCGTATCCCGATGCAAATTTTCCGAACAAATCGGGCTCATAACCCGAAAAACTCGTAAACAGGGACACTCGTAACCCGGGGTTCCACTGTACTAAAAATCATAGCAGCTCGCAAAACTGATGTGATGTCCTGGTTTCTGTCCATGGATACTCGGTTAGGTTAGGTTTGGGCAATTTGGTATAATAGTTTAGTGAAGTTGAGAACACTCGAGAGAATGGGCTGGAATATTTTAGGAGAACCTTGCTCACAGGGGCAAAATATTAATGGAAGTGGCAGTTAATGTTTTGTTAGAATAGATAAAACTGGGCTATTGTTTGATTTTAAGTTGCTTCAGCATTCAGAAAGTATTGTGGTATAGGCTATAGTTTTTTTGAGTGACTTAAGGCACTATTAATAACGGGAATGTATTTTAACTTGATTTACGGCATGTGACCTGTATTTCCATTTTCAGAAAAATATACAGTTGCAATACACCTGAAGCGTGGATCAGTGCACACTTCAGAGAGCTCACATTATGAGCGAGTTCATTTAACAGGGTATTTTGAGCGATACAACTGTCCAAGTGAAGGTGAGTGAGGCTGACACACTAGGGTTGATTTCTGGCATCTCATCTTAATAATTGTTTACTGCTCATAATGTGCATCACAATTCACCACCATAATCACTATCATTATCACCACCACAATTATTATTATTATCAATATCACTAACATTCTACTCATTTGATAAAAAAACCACACTTATGTATTTATGTATTTT
The DNA here is from genome assembly GCF_040958095.1 of Procambarus clarkii. Lineage (NCBI taxonomy): Eukaryota > Metazoa > Arthropoda > Malacostraca > Decapoda > Cambaridae > Procambarus > Procambarus clarkii. Next base: position 20,303,724 of record NC_091214.1, read on the forward strand.
AAGTAAAATATTTAGAATCTTTATATAAAATAAATACATAAGTGTTTTTTTTATCCTATGTTGTTATATCTGTGATGAGAAATTTACAGTACTTATTGTACTCATTATCATCATCCCTTTAATTGTCCTCATCACTATCACTGCAACCATCACTCGCAAAACAACCTACAGGTCACCATTTCTACCACCACCACCACCATCACTGTTACTACTAAAGCACTATCACTAAGCACTAGGGGGCCTGATGGCCAAGGGAATAGTACTTGGGATGCGTAGTCCTAAGGTTCTAGGTTCGATCCCCGGCGGAGGCAGAAACAAATGGGTAGAGTTTCTTTCACCCTGTTGCTCCTGTTCACCTGTAAGTAAATAGATACTTGGTAGTTTGACAGCAGCTACGGGCTGCGTAACCAAAAGGAGACCTTGTCGAGAACCGGGCCGTGAGGACGCTAAGCCCCGAAATCATCTCAAGATAACCTCTCAAGAAGATCACCACCTTTTGTGCACCACCACATCTTCCATCACCACACCATTGCCAAAACTACCATTAACACACCACCACCTGTTACAATCATCATTATTAACACATCCACCATAACTACCATCGTTATTCTTATCATAAAAATCATGTGACAATCACTTCATTACACTTACCTTCATTATCAATCTTACCATCATCACTTATCATTATTTACCTGAGTTACCTGATTTTTACTGGATTTACCTGAGGGCTACTAACCCTAGTGGCCTCAATGAGAACAAGATGCTGGCGGCTTGTCGAAGGTCCCTCCATTTGCTTTGATGATGTCATCATGAAATCATGTTTATCACTAAACAATATCATCATCCTCACCACGATAATGATGAAGCAAGCACCACCATCTAAGTGTCTGTTATCTTTGGAGGAATTAGCAGCTTATATCTGCTATAAGCACAAGCTCAACTCTGTAATCTCTCAGAATTTGAATGCTGTATTAATAAATTTGTAATAATTAACTATTGACAGTACTGAGTACATAGTATATTGGGGGTTTGTTTATAATGAATTGTAGAGTGAAAACAGTTTGGTACATAGGTCAAGGTCTGATTACATTGTTTTTTGGTTAGATTTTGTACATAAATCTTAAGTTTGACTTAGTGGTTTTGTAAAGAGTTAGGCAGAAGTGAGGCAGATGGTTTGGTTATGTGTAGGAATGACAATGTTAGATAAACCACAGTTGAACTGTTAATATGTATGATATTTTATGTACACCGAAATATGAAGGGTTGATAGTCTTGTAAAATATTGCACCCTCCTGATATATTTGTCATGCTTGAATAGACAGTTTGAGGTGAATGATTGCAGCAATAGCAGATGGTCTTAACTACAGTACTTAGATTTTGGTTATGTGGTTTTAAAAGGTAATGTTTATTCCTATGGACAAATGATATTTTTCAAGCATTTACAATAGCAAAAAAAAAAACTTTACTAAACAGCACCAGATCATTTTTCCATTTTTAATCCCACTCTTTCATCAATGAAGGTAAATCAGGTTACGTGTATAAATATTGTTCAATTGTCAGCTTATGAAAGCTTGATTAAATTATTGAGGCTATACTGTAGATATTATAATTTGTGGCTCATAAAAATGGTGTAGGGATACATTGCAGGTTGCTACATATATTGACATTTGCTTTTACCTGAATAAATATTATTATTATTATTATTGGGTGATGCAACTTAGGTACCATGGGTTGAAGAAGAAAACTGCCTCTGGCATACTTTTAACAGACTCTATTTGCTGACTTCTATTAATAATTATAATTCTTGAATATCAAAACCATAAATTTTGTGTGAGGTAAATGTACATTATAACATGTATTGTAATGTTTTGTTGTCAAGGACATTTGTATTTGCAGATGGAGTGCTGGACTTTAGCTGTAGTGAAGCTGAGGACTCTGTATCCCTCAGCAGCTGTAGTCGAAGCTGTGGCGGAGGCTTGTTTCAGAGCTCCCTTATCCACCCTCAGATGACTCAGGAAACCACAAAGTAAGTTAGCCTACTTTGAACTCTAGTGTTTGTGAGAGAATACTTCATCACTCTGAAACATTTTGCCACAACGTTTGGAAGTAAAATATTGTAAGTAAAATGTGTTTTCAGAAGAAGTATAGTACAGTATGTTGAAAAACTTGGTAAATACATATAATAAATCTAATTGAAATGTGACTTTTAGGTTTCTGTGTTGAGATTAAAAACCCAGACTTCTGAGTAGAAAAGTAAATATTAATAATAAAAGTATTGACAAAAATTAGTTACACTTTGAAGATTTTTTTCCACCTTGAGCTCCATTCCCAGAAGGTCAAGTAAGACCCGTGACTTGGCCCCGTGTTGGCCGCTCACCATCCATTGTGCATTGTCCCCTTGTCCTTCAGGTCGTCTATTTTGCATCTGTCAACATTTTATTTTTGGAACCCATGGTCTGACGTCACCAGTTTTTTATGAATGTTTTGTTTAAGAATTCTTTTATATTTGTAATGTATTTGTTCATGCATGCATACATATTGTATTTGTATTCATCTACTGTGGATGATGTATTTGTGTGGAATAAGCATCAGCACCTGGGCTGCACATCTGACCATTGCTATGCTTCCCTTACTCAATGCATCTTTTATTTCTCCAGTTATTAGAAACAGGGCAAGAGAGAGGAAGGATCTCATGTACAGTAGTTGTTGATTTCTAATAAAAATAAGTAAATAATAATAAATAAATAAATAAATTTTTATTCAGGTAAGGTACATACAAGGTAAGGTACAAAAGTTGATGAATTTATAGATAGAGCTAGTACATACAATGCCTAAAGCCACTATTACGCAAAGAGTTTCGGACAGGAAAAACACTAAGACTAAGACTGGTTTTTTTAATTTAATCAATTCCCAGAGATGATTTAATCCATTCCCACAAACCGAAAATTCATAAACTGAAATGAATTTTCATATAAGAAATAATGTAAATTGAATTAATCCATTCCACACACATCCAAAAATATTAACTTAAAAATACATTTTATACAGAATACTACTCATATTTTTTATACACAAAACAATCAGGTATAAATATAAATCATAAATAAAATAAGTGAACATTTAACTGCACTTTACCTTTACTGAAGACTTGTTGGTGTATGGGAGATGGTGAGGAGGGAGGGAGGGAGGAGCAGTGTTGGTGTACGGGAGACAGTGAGGAAGGAGGGAGGGAGGAGCAGTGTTGGTGTATGGGGAGGGTGAGGAGTAGAGGGGGGGTGGTGAGACCCTCCCCTGCTTGCCTTCAATGCTTTCATATCTGCATCACTGGTTCCAGATTGTCTTTTCACACATTTCACTGCCTCTGTTATGTGGCAGCCAGTCAGTCGCAATTAACATGTCAGTCAAGACCAGTCATAGGCAGTCATAACCAAAGGCAGTCAAGCATTCACAATTGTGGTAGCAACCGGTTAGGCATTCACAGTCAGTCATGCATTCACAGTCAATCAGGCATTCACAATCAATCAAGGCTTTCAGAGTCACTCAGGCTTTTACACTTACAACCACATGTTAGTAAACAAAGAGAGTTTAATGACAGGCGCTCAGGGAGTCTGCCTCCCGATCCAACAGCTGGTAGCAAGAAAGCCCACCGTATTAATACCGTCCATATGGCTGGGAGGGGTCCAGTGGGGGGGGGGGGGGAACGGTGTGGGGGGTCTGGTGTGGGGGATTAAGGAGATAGAGGTAGTGGGGAGGGTTGCTGGGTGGGGGTGGAAGTAGTGGGGAGGGTGCTGGGTGGGGGTGGAGGTAGTGGGGAGGGTGCTGGGTGGGGGTGGAGGTAGTGGGGAGGGTGCTGGGTGGGGGTGGAGGTAGTGGGGAGGGTCCAGTGTATGGGATGGGGGGGTCTTGGGGAGGGACCGGGTGTGACCAGCTGCTGTAGTCACCTAGTTGTACTCACCTAGTTGTGGTTGTGGGGGTTGAGCATTGGCTCTTTAGTCCCGCCTCTCAACCGTCAATCAACTGATGTACAGATTCCTGAGCCTACTGGGCTCTGTCATATCAAATCAAATCAAATCAAATGTTTATTTAGGTAAGGTACATACATACAAGAGATTTTACAAAGATTGATGGATTTATAGATAGGGCTAGTACATACAATGCCTAAAGCCACTATTACGCAAAGCGTTTCGGGCATGAAAAACTTAAATGACTAAAGCTTAATACTAATTGAGCATAAAGAATAAAATGAAAACATGGAATGAAAACATTCAAATCTGTCCTCATTTGAGTTCGGTTCTTCTCGTTTTTGGGTGCATTTGGAGGTTCCGGAGTCTTCCTGGCTGGCAGACTGCCCTTTCTTTTCGTTGGGGGCGTGGCATGGGTTCTGTCGGACCCGCACGCTTGATTGGCGGGAAACTGCTACTTTTATGCAGGTTTACCTGGGGGCAAGTTTGAGCACCTTAATGCGTGCTTATTCACTCCCGTGCTTTCTCGGGATGTTGGCCTTTTCCAGCTTCACGTGCAGGTTCCTCAGCTTTCGGCTTCGTTGGTTGCGGAGGAGTTGCGCTCCCTTGGGCATTTGGCTTCGGTCTTGCGTTTCTTTTCCCTTCTCGAGCTGTCATCTGCTTGGCTTGAGGAGGATGTGGGAGCGTTGAGTGAAGGGCCTTCGTCCGGGGCGCTGTCTTCGGCAGCTAGGGCGTCAGCTGCACTGTTGAAGCTCTTTGCGCCCATCCTGAAGGAAGCGGTGTCTCTGTTTTTTTGCTTCTCGCCTCGCGTGCCGTCAGGCTGTGCTCGCCCTCTCTTTGGAATCTGCTTGGGGCCTGGCTCTTAGGTTTTCATCTCCGGTTTGTCTGTTGCTGTTTGCAGAGACTGCGGTCTCTCACTTTCTGCATGCGGCTTCGTCTAGTTGTCGTCCTGTGACGGACTTGTTGATTCTCCGGAGTGGTCGTTCTCGGTAGTTTCGGAGGGGTCGTGCCAGGGTTCCGGGTTCCGCTGGTCGAGGTGGGCCATTGGTGCCAATTTCTGAGCCGTTGTTCCCTTCGGGGCCAGCGTCGTCTGGTCGGCGCAGTGATCGCCCTGTTCGATGGTTGGGTTCTCGTAAGGGGCGTCGGCCCTTTCGCGGTTTGCCCCATTGACAGGGTGATGGGGGGGGGGGAGGCTCGCTATGTTTGCCCACGCTTGGTCCCACGATTTGTGGGCCTTTTCGGTTGTGTCATCCGGCCAGCAGTGGCGTTGGGCGACTCGTCCTCCTTTGGGGGGGTTCGGGGCTAACAGGGCAGGTTTCTTCTCCTGCACTTCGTCAAGTTGTCTTGGAATGGGTGCGCTTGGGTGTGGTTGAAATGACTACGTCCCTCAGGTGGGTTTCCCGTATGTTTCCAGTGCCGAGACAGGACTGTGCAGATCTGAGGTTCATTCTAGACTTGTCCCGTCTGAACCCCTGGATTCCTTGCCCCTCCTTGCGGATGACTACTCTGTCTCAGGTCCGGCTTCTGTTGGAGCTGGGTGCCTGGACCATGTCCCTGGACCTCAAGGACACGCATTGGCACCTTCCTATTCCTCCGGGGTTCAGGGACTAGTTAGGTTTTGTGGTGGGGCATCACGCTTACCGTTTTCGATGCCTACCTTTTGGCTTGAATCTGGCACCTCGCGTTTTCACGCGTCTGACCGGGGTTGTGGTGACCCATTTTCGTCTTCTAGGGATTCGGGTTTTGGCCTACCTCAACGACTGGCTGGTGTGGGCTCCCAGTCGGTCAGCTTGTCTGCTCGCCAGCGATATGGTTCTTTCCTAGTTCGCCAGGTACGGGTTCCTGGTGAACTGGAGGAAGTCCCATCTGGTTCCGTCCCAGGTTCGGACCTGGCTGGGTCTTGTTTGAGATTCTTGGACCGCTTCCTTGTCTCTCCCTCCAGAGGCGTTGCGGCGGCTGCGGGACCGCCGTCAGCTGTTTCTGAGGGGGTCCCAGGTCACTCGGCGGTTGCTCGAGCAGTTGTGCGGGAGTCTGAACTTCGCCGTGCTAGTCTACCCACCGGGTCGGGTTTGGCTTCGGCGTCTGTTTTGGTTCCTTCGGGGACGTCCTTTCCGCCTCTCTCGCGATCGTTGGGTTCGTCCTCCAGGGGTCTTATGTCGGTTGCTGCGTCACCGGCTTCCTCTTCGGGGTTTTCGGGGTTCGGTGCCTTGGCGCCTTCCCGAGGCCTCACTCGATGTGTTCACGGATGCGTCGTCTCTCGGCTGGGGCTTTGTGACCAGTGCTCACCAGGCAGGCCAGGGAAGGTGGGGTCCGTCTTTCCTTCGGGCTCACAGCACGGTTCGGGAGTTCGCGGCTGTCTGGTTTGCGCTTCATAGGATTCGGGTCACTCGGGGATCGACCATTCGCCTCCATTCGGACTGTTCTCCAGTGGTTCATTGCCTGAACCGCGGGGGTTCTCTTTGGTTCTTGGCTCTTTGGGGTTGGTCCCTTCGAGTGGTTCGTCTGCAGGATTCTCGGGGTTTGGCTCTCCGTGCGGTTCATGTCCGGGGTGTATCCAACGTTCTGGCGGACGGTCTGTCTCACTTCCTTCTTCTCGCTTCCTGTGACTTATATTCCTTATAAGGAATATAAGTCACAATATATGTGACGCCCTTCCCCGGCTGTGAAGTGTTCGCAGTGGATGCCTTTCGGCAGGACTGGTCGAGGTGGGGTTACCTGTACCTCTTTCCTCCGGTCCAGCTGTTGCTTTAGGTTCTGGTTCAGTTGGAGACATTCCCAGGGAGAGTAGTCCTCGTGGCCCCTTGGTGGCCTGCCCAGCCTTGGTTTCCTGTGCTTTTGGCTCGGTGCCCGAACCCGGGACGTTTCCCGCGGCTCCGCCTCTTTCAGCAGGTCGGTCCGATCCGGTACAGGGCTGGTTCGACCTTCTCCTCTGCTCTTCGCGTCTGGTCTTTTTGACGCGGGTGTATCACCATTTCTGTGGTGATCAGGTGGCTTCGTTGATGGTGTCCCACCTGAGAGCTTTGTCTCGGCGACAGTATGAAGTTTCCTGGCGTTCTTTTCACCATTTTCTGGCTCTTCGTAGGTTGTCTCTTCTTTTGGATCGGGTTTTTTTGTCCTTTCTTTCTTGGATTTTTCAGGACCGTCATTTGATGCCTAATACTGTCGCCTCGTATCGTGCGGCGCTGGCGGAGCCGCTCAAGCTAGCTTTCGGGGTGGACGTCACATCCGCCCCGTTTCGTAAGATTTTCCGTGCTATGTTTCACCTCCGGCCTGCTCATGCGCCTCCTGAGCCGTCCTGGTCCTTGGACAGGATGCTCTCCTATCTTTCCTCTCCTCGGTTTGTGGTGGCCCCTTCGGTTCCGGATTGTTTTTCCAAGGCTTTGTTTTTGTTGGCATTGGTCTCTGGGGGCTGGGTAGGGGAGCTTCATGCTCTCCTCCGGCGTAGGGGTTTCTGCTCTTTTGGTCCTGGGGGTAGGTTTGTCCGTTTGCAGCCTTCTCCATCTTTTCTGGCGAAGAACGAGACGGCTGCTTTCCGGAGTGTTCCGTGGGTCATTGATGTTTGGTTGGTTTGGCCGGGGGTGCGTCATGTATTGTGTCCAGTTGCAGCACTTCGCCGTTACCTGCGCACTTCAGCCAAGGTGGCTGGGGATGCGCTTTGGGTTGATCCGGTTTCCCTTGTTCCCTGTTCCAAGGCTCGGGTCTCCCAGGTTGTCTGCAGGGTTATTAAGTCTAGCCAGCCTGCGGTCTATCCTCGCACCCATGACATTAGGAAGTTTGTGGCTTTGGCTGCCGTGTTTGGTAACATGTCTTGGGCACATTTTCGGGCGCAAGGATTTTGGAAGTCTAACAGGGTCCTGGCTGCCCGTTATTTGGTGAACGTCCCTGCTCCTCGGCGTTCTTGTGTTGCTTTGGGTCGCAGGTTGCAGCCAGTTGTCTCGACTTCACGTTGAGGAGTTTGTGGCCGCCGCCTTTCGGGTAAGTCCCCTTTTTTCCTTCTCTTTGGGTATGTAGCTCCAGGGAGCCGTAGGGGCTCCCCACAGAAAACCAGAGTTGAATGTAATGAAACACCATTTTCTGGGTGAGCCCCGGAGGCTCCCTGGCTACCCTCCCTTCCATCCAGTCAGATTTTTCGCATTGGTTGAAGCCTAGTTTCCGAACTGAAGGCAGCCGGCGTGGTGAGGTCCGGGCCCCCCCCTTTCCCTCCCGGGGAGGGGAGGGCTGCGCGGATGACCGGCGCGGCAGTAAATAGATTGTTTGATTGTTTTCCTTGGGATTGTAGGGAGTTTTCTACCTCTCTGTTCGGTTTTTGTTGTAGTTTCTTACCATGTGGGGTTTGTTTTGTTACGCCTACCTTTCTGGGTGCCTAACCCCGGTCGATGGCAGATAAGGAAAACCCCCAACCATATGGGGTTTTCCAGGGTCATTGCTCCCTGAAACCTCTCTGAAAGGGCCAGGTTCTGGCGCTGGTCCCTGGTAGGTCTGAACTCCATAGCTAATGTCCCGGTCTAACATAACATACATTAGCCCGATAAGCTCCAGGGAGCCTCCGGGGCTCACCCAGAAAATGGCGTTTCATTACATTCAACGCTGGTTTTTTCTTGTATGGAAATACTCATTATGTTACGATCCAATCAGCTGCAGTGATAGCGGCATGAGGCATGTGTTGCCACAGTCACATCTTCTATTTTTAAAGAATCAAATTAATTTTACTATATTTAAATTAGGCTTACCAATGTTGAGAATGGAAGGCTTTGCAATCTTTGGGTTGCCTTGTCCTCATGTCCTTGTACAGAACTTCTCTAATTGTACTGCTACTCACACATGTAATGTGTGTCATGTTCATTACATTACATTCATTCGGTAATGTTCATTGTCTACATAAATGATCTACCAGAAGGAATACAAAATTATATGAACATGTTTGCTAATGATGCTAAGATAATAGGAAGGATAAGAAACTTAGATGATTGTCATGCCCTTCAAGAAAACCTGGACAAAGTAAGTATATGGAGCACCACTTGGCAAATGGATTTAATGTGAATAAATGCTATGTTATGGAATGTGGAATTGGAGAACATAGACCCCACACAACCCATAAATTATGTGAGAAATCTTTAAAGAATTCTAACAAAGAAAGAGATCTAGGGGTGGTTCTAGATAGAAAACTATCACCTGAGGGCCACATTAAGAACATTGTGTGAGGAGCCTATGCTACACTTTCTAACTTCAGAATTGATTTTAAATATATGGATGGAGAAATACTAAAGAAATTGTTCATGACTTTTGTTAGACCAAAGCTGGAATATGCAACGGTTGTGTGGTGCCCATATTTTAGGAAGCACATCAACTGGAAAAGGTGCGAAGACATGCCACTAAGTGGCTCCCAGAACTGAAGGACAAGAGCTATGAGGAGAGGTTAAAGGCATTAAATATGCAAAAACTAGAAGCTAGAAGAAAAAGATGTGATATGATCACTACGTACAAAATAGTAAGAGGAATTGATAAAATTGACAGGGAAGAATTCCTGAGACCTGGAACTTCAAGAACAAGAGGTCATAGATTTAAACTAACAAAACAAAGCTGCCAGAAAAATATAAGAAAATTCACTTTTGTAAACAGAGTGGTAGATGGTTCGAACAAGTTAGGTGAGAAGGTGGTGGAGGCCAAAACCGTCAGTAATTTCAAAGCGTTTTATGACAGAGTGCTGGAAAGACGGGACACCACGAGCGTAGCTCTCATCCTGTAACTACACTTAGGTAATTACACTTAGGTAATTACACTTAGGTAATTACATAACATACTTATATATACTGTACTGAGACTGAATCTTGTGCCATATGAAAATAAAAAATTCTAAGTACATTAATTACTGTGAAAATAAGACTGAATTAGTATTTATTTGGCACAGATTAGTCTTTGTGGCAATAGCAAGAATGGAGAGACCTCAGCTTGTACGAGAAATGATGATCATTGAACCAGCTAAGACCGAATTTACATCAAGACACAGCCTCGAGTGGAAATTCCTTTTTCTCGACCATAGGTAAGTTGGTTAGATGTGTGGGTAAAGCATTTTGCCCACACAGTGCCATTGTTATTAGGTGTCACCTTTTTGGTTACATTATAGCTGTGTCATGTTTATTAACAAAATCCTGACAAGTTTTTATTATATTATCTGGGGGGATTATATTATATTAGCCTAGAGCTATCCAGGCTGATATGTATATCATTAGACTTTGGCATCAGTCAGTATGAATGGAGTTCTAGGCCTACCGGGGACCACGAGCCAGGACCTGACCCCGCCCCCTCAGAGGCACGAGGAGCAATGGCCTATAGAAATGCACACATGGGATTTAGAGAAGTCTATGTCTGCCATCGACTGGGCCAGGCACCCAGAAAGGTATGTGTCTCAAAACAAACCCCTATTCTGGTTAAAATAACTAAAATAGGCTAACGAGTGGACAGAACTCCGCAAATGAAAAGGAGCAAACGAGCATGACGTCACATGAGCCACGTCACATGTCTGCGCAGCTCCCCCTCCCCAGGAGGGGGAAGGGGGAGCCCCAGACCCACCATGCCGGCAATCCACCCTTCAGTTCTCAGCTGATGTGATCTGGCTAGGTCGTGTGGCTCCAGATTCTCTCTGTGTTGTGCTGTGCCTTGTGTCCAGTACTGCTGTTACGGTGGAGTGTAAGCTGAGAGTATTATTCACACGTACTCGGGCTGCATGTTCTTAGGTTTCCCTTTCCTGAGTGTCTCATAAGTACCACCCTTGGGGTTTGGGGTTATCTTCCACAAGTCACCTTGGGGTCTACCTCTGTTGGTCTTTTGCTGGTCAGTGATTGACCATCCCAAATGTGTTGGGGGTTTCCTCCCTTGTTTACATTGGGGTAAGTGGTAGTTTTTGCACTGGTAGGGGCACGGGGTACTGTGCAGCTAGTCTTCACCTATAACAGTGGCCGGCTCTGTTTCTCCTGGGTACGTTGTCCTCTTGCAGGGTTTTTCTTTTCATTTTTGTTCTGCCTGGTGGGGGGTGGGGGGAAGGGGTCTGCCTTTGTGTCTCTTGTCCCCAGTTATATTAGGGTCTTGACCTATGGTGTTCGGTGGTACCCCCTGCTTGGCCCCCGTGTGTGGATACGTCCCGGGGGTTCAATTTCAGAAGCTTGGTAGACTTGGGCGCCAGTTAGCAGTACCCTGCCTAGGCTTACCCTTAGTGATAAGTCTAGAGGCCCTGGGAAACCCTGTGGGGGTGCACAGGGTCCAATGGATGCGACTCCTGGGTCCCCTCTCGCATTGTGCAAGTTTGAGGGTTGCTCTGTCCCCTTGTCTTAGAGCGACGCTCATTGTTTTTGCCTCTGTCATGCTGCCTGTTGAGTCGGTAACACCTTCGATCTGGAATCCTGCAAGCATTGTTGCTTGTTTGTGACTCAATTCACCCAATCCACTGATGACATTATTCGGATGTAGGCCACTCAGGCGTTGCATGCTAGGTATTAGTTTCTGCAACATGTTAGGTTGGTTGCTTCCCCGGAAGCCCCAAGGCTGCCCCACTTTGCTCATATGGATCCAGACTTGGGGTTGTTGGTCGCTTCGGCCTTGGTTAGTCCAAACCCCCTCGTTCTTCCAACCCGTTCTCGCAAATTTAATAAGTCAATATTGACTTATTAAATATGTGCATAGGTGACATACTTAACATAATAGATACCCTTAAAAAGATTCATAGAAAACACCGACCTTACCTAACCTTGTTAGTATCTTAAGATAAGCATCTTATTGCTTCGTAATTACAATTATTACCTAACCTATAATAGGTATAGGTTAAGTAATAATTGTAATTACGAAGCAATAAGATGCTTATCTTAAGATACTAACAAGGTTAGGTAAGGTCGGTGTTTTCTATGAATATTTTTAGGGTTATCTATTATGTTTAGTATATCACCTATGCACGTAGTTAATAAGTCAATATTGACTTTACGAATTTGCGAGAACGGGTTGCGTTCTTCTCCTGCTGTGGTTCATTCAGTTCCCCCCCCCCCCTCTCTTTACCCTTGCTTCCGGCTCCAAAATGTCTGAGGGCTTCAGAATCGGGGCGGGGTTTAGAAGTTTCTGAGACTCGGGCAGTTTTGGGGGGTTGCCCCTTCCGAGGTGGTGACGGAGGCATTCGAGTCCTTTCTTCCAGCCATAGAGCCGGGGTCTGACCAGGGGGCCCCTTCTCTTCTTGCTTTTCCGGCCACCCCCGGCTTTTTCTTGTGAGGCCAGGGCTTTGGAGGATGACTCGCCCCTGGGGCCTGATGTAGAGGTTCCCGGGGTTGGGGAGTAGCTGACTTGGGCCCGGTTGGACTCCTCTTGGGTTTTCCAACCCTCAGAGTGGGGCTTTCTGTTACAAGGGGTGGTTTTCTTTTCCCCATCTGCGTATGAGTTGGATTTGGGTTCAGCTCCTTCCCTGGATCATTTCCGTGTTCCTGCGGATCCTTTAGTTCCGTCCTTCCAGAGGTTTTCGGCTTCCTGCATTTTGCCTACTGAGATGCGGGTGGCCATTGTGGCTTACCTCCTGCGTGACCCAGAATATGCCTCTATAATGGATCTGTCTTCCTTCAGGTTTGGGTCTTCGTCTCCATACTGGGTTTGTTATGAGGTTCCAGAGTTGTCCTGGCTTGCGGACGGCCCGTTGTTGTCCTTGGATGCTTGGAGTGTTTTCTGTTGTACCCACACGCTTGAGTGGTGTGAGGCGTTTACGATGGTCCAGGTTTACCTATGGGGCAAATTTAAGCACCTTAATGCGTACTTGTTCGCTCCTGCCCTTCTGCGGGATGTAGGCGCGATTCTGCTTCATGTGCAAGTCCCCTCCCTGTTCGCTGTGCTTGTGGCTGAGGACTTGCACTCTCATGGCTTGTTGGCTTTGGTCTAGCATTTCTTTTCCCTCCTGGAGCTATCTTCTGATTGGCTTGCGGAGAATGTTGAGGCACTTAGGGCCGTTCCTGGGTCAGGTGCCTTGATCTCAGCCGTTCGTGCGTCGTCTGCGCTGCTGAAGATGTTTGTGCCGATCCTGCGGGATGCAGTGTTACGGTTTTTTGCTGGACATCTTGCGTGTCGGCAGGTTGTGCTCGCTTTCTCCTTGGAATCTGCTTGGGCCCTGGCTCTTGGGTTTTCTTCGCCCTTTTGTCCCTTGCTATTTGCGGACTCTGCAGTTGAGTGGTATCTGCAGGCGGCTTCTTCCAGCTGTCTTCCAATGTCGGACTTGTTGGTTCTCCGGGGGGTCCCTGGGGGTTCTTCCCAGAGGGGTCGTGCCAGGGCTCAGGGTTCCGCTCGTTAGGGTAGGCCCCAGGTGACAGGTTTGGAGCCGGTGCTACCTTCGGAACCGTCTGCATCTGGTCGGCGCGGTGATCGCTTTGTGTGCAGATCGGGTTCTCGTAAGGGGCGTCAGCCCTTTTGTGGTTCGCCCCATTGATGGGGCGATGGGGAGGAGGCTTGTTCTGTTTGCTTATGCCTGGTCTCACAATTTGTGGGCTTTTTGGGGTCGTTTCCTGTGGCCTGCGGTGGCATTGGGTGGCCCTCTCCTCCTTCGGGGGGGTTCAGGGTAAGCGGGGCAGGCCTCTTCTCCTGCGCTCTGTCAGGTCGTCTCGGAGTGGGTGTGCTTGGGCGGGGATTGAAATGACGACTTCTCTCAGGTGGGTTTCCTGCCTGTTTCCAGTTCTGAAACGGGACTGTGCGAACCTGCGGTTCATTCTGGACGTGTCCCGTCTGAACCCCTGGGGTTTCTTGCCCCTCCTTGTGGTTGACCATTCTGTCCCAGGTCCGGCTTCTGTTGGAGCCAGACGCTTGGATGGTGTCCCTAGACACCATCCAAGGACACGTATTGGCTTGTCCCAATTCATCCGGGGTTCAGGAACTGGCTTGGGTGTGTTGTGAGGTGTCTTTGTTACTGCTTTCGTTGTCTCTCATTCAGGTTGAACCTGGCTCCTCGCGTGTTCACATGCCTCACCCTGGGTTGGTTTTTCCCGACTGTGTCTTTTAGGTGTTCGGATGTTGGCCTACCTCGACGACTGGCTGATCTGGGCCCCCAGTCGGTCCACGTGTCTGCTCGCCAGGGATTTGGTTCTTTTCCAGCTAGCCGGGTTCAGGTTCCTGGTGAACTGGCGGAAGTCCCATCTGGTCCCCTCCAGGTTCAGACTTGGCTGGGTCTTGTATGGGACTCTCAAACTGCTTCTTTGTCTCTCACTCTGGAGTCTCTCTTTCGGCTGCAGTCCCGCATATAATTGTTTCGGGGGGCTCCCAGGTCACTCACAGTTGCTTGAGGGTCTGTGCAGGAGCCTGAACTTTGCAATGATGGCCTACCCGCCGGGTTGGCTTTGGCTTCGTCGGCTGTTCTGGTTCCTATGGGGACATCCCGTCCGCCTCTCTCGCGATCGCTGGGTTTGGCCTTGTGTCGTCTGCTGCATTCCCAGCTTCCTCTTCAGGTTTTTCGGGTTTCAGTGCCTTGGCGCCTACCTGAGCCCTCGCTCGATGTGTTCATGGACGCGTCGTCTCTCGGCTGGGGTTTTGTGGCCAGTGCTCACCAGACCAGCTAGGGGCAGTGGGGTCCGTCTTTCCATCGGGCCCACAGCACAATGCAGGAGTTCGCAGCGGTGGGGTCTGCCCTTCCACTGGGCTCACAGCACGATGTGGGAGTTCGCGGCGGTGTGGTTTTCTCTTCGGTGGGTTTGGGTCGCCTGCGGATCAACGATCCGACTCCATTTGGACTGCTCCCCGGTGGTTCATTGCATGAACTGAGGGGGTTCAATGCGGTTCTTGGCTCTTTGGGGCTGATCGCTTCGGGTGACTCGTCTGCTGAGTTCTTGGGGTTTGACTCTTCTGGCCATTCACGTCCAGCGGGGGGGCCAAGTTTCTGCCGGACAGCCTGTCCCGGTTCAATTCCCTGTCCAAGGAATGGGCGGTCGACGCAGACTCATTCAGTTGGCTATGCCAAACGTTCGGGAGGCCGGAGGTGGACCTCTTCATGTCGGCGTGGTCAAGGCGTCTTCTGGTATATGTGGAGCCTTTTCCCGACTGCGAGGCCATTGAGGTCAATGCCTTTCAGCAGGACTGGTCGAGGTGGGGGTTCCTGTACCTCTTCAATCCCCCTCCCCCCCCCCACCGGTTCAGCTGTTGCTCCAGTTCCTGGCTCTCTTGAAGACTTAACAGTGAAGAGTAGTCCTCTTGGCCCCATGGTGGCCGGCCCAGCCTTGATTTTAGGCGCTGCTTGCTCGGTGTCCAAACCCGGAGGTTTTCCCGTGGCTCTGCCTTTTTTGGCAGATCAGTCTGGTCCGTTATGAGACCAGTTCAACTGACTCGAGTCTATCACCATATATATGGTGATCAGGTGGCTTCTTTGATAGTGTCCCACCTGCGGGCTTCATCTCGGCGGCAGTATGACGTTTCCTGGTGGTCCTTCCATTTCTTTTTGTCTCTCCATTGCTGCACTTCACTTTCAGTTAAGGTTGTTTTGTCCTTTCTCTTGTAGTTGTTTCTTTACCGTTATCTTATGCTGAATACTGTTGTCTCGTATCATGCGGCTGTGGCAGAACCGCTGCAGCTTGCTTTCGGTATTGATGTTACTTCTGCACCATTTTGGAAGCTGTATATGGCGTTGTTTCACATCTGGCCTGCTCATGTGCCGCCTGAGCTGTCCTGGTCTTTGGACAGAGTGCTCTCTTATCTGTCTTCTCCTTGGTTTGTTGTGGGCCCTTCAGCTCAGAATTGTTTTTCTAAAGCTCTTTTCTTGTTGGCATTGGCCTCTGGGGGGTCAGGTTGGGGAGCTTTATGTTCTTCTCCGGCGCAGGGGTTTCTGCTCTTTTGATCGAGGTGATAGGTCTGCAGCCATCTCCTTCTTTTCTGGTGAAGAAGGAGACTGCTGCTTTCCGGAGGGGTCCTTGGGTTGTTAATACTTGATTGGTCAGGCCGGGGGTGCATCATGTGTTGTGTCCGGTTGCGGCTTTCCGCCATTATTTGCGCGCCATGGCCTCTGTGACCGGGGACGTGCTTTGGGTTGATCCAGTTTCCCTTCTTCCTTGTTCTAGGGTTCGGGTCTTTCAGGTTGTCCACAGGGTTATTCGGTCTACTCAGCCTATGGTCTATCCCCGTGCCCATGATGTTCGTAAGTTTGCTGCGTTGGCTGCCTTCTTCGGTAACATTTCCTGGGCTGACATTTGGGAACGGGGTTTTTGGTGGTCGAACAGGGTCCTAGCTGCATGCTACCTCGTAAATGTTCCTGGGCCTTGTCGGGCCTGTGTCCTATTGGGTTGTCGGTTGCAGCCTGTTGTCTCGATTTCGAGTTGAGGTGAAAGCACCGACCGCCTCCCGGGTAAGTCCATCTACCTGGGAGAGTAGAGGGACTTACCTGGGAGGTAAGTCGGAGCTCCAGGGAGCTCTGTAGCTCTGGGGAGCTGAAGGGGCTTCCACCAGGAAACCAGCACTAAATGTAATGAAATACCATTTTCTGGGTGAGATCCGGTGGCTCCCCCCCCCCCCCCCCCGGTTGGCGGTTTTTCGTGTGTTTTGATATCCAGCCTCAAACTGAATAGTGGATCGCCGGCGCGGTGGGTCTGGGGCTCCCCATTCCCCCTCCTGGGAAGGGGGTAGCTGCGCAATTATGCGGCGTGGCTCGTGTGACGTCATGCTCATTTGCTCGTTTTCATTTGGGGAGTTCTGTCCACTCACTAGTCTATTTTAGTCGTTTTAAGCAGAATAGGGGGTTTATTTTGAGGTGCTTACCTTTCTGGGTACCTGGCCCAATTGATGGCAGACATAGAAGGCTTCAAATCCCATGTATGCATTTCTATAGGCCATTGCTTCTCGTGCCTCTCTGAGGTGGCCAGGTTCTGGCTCGTGGTACCCGGTCGGCCTAGAACTCCATTCACACTGACTGATGCCAAAGTCTAATGATATACACATCAGCCTGGAAAGGCACCACAGATGCACCATTTGTGTGTCTGGTGTCTTCTTGCCTTACATGAGTGTCTGGTGTCTTCTTGCCTTACATGAGTGTCTGGTGTCTTCTTGCCTTACATGAGTGTCTGGTGTCTTCTTGCCTTACATGAGTGTCTGGTGTCTTCTTGCCTTACATGTGTGTCTGGTGTCTTCTTGCCTTACATGAGTGTCTGGTGTCTTCTTGCCTTACATGAGTGTCTGGTGTCTTCTTGCCTTACATGAGTGTCTGGTGTCTTCTTGCCTTACATGAGTGTCTGGTGTCTTCTTGCCTTACATGAGTGTCTGGTGTCTTCTTGCCTTACATGTGTGTCTGGTGTCTTCTTGCCTTACATGAGTGTCTGGTGCCTTCTTGCCTTACATGAGTGTCTGGTGTCTTCTTGCCTTACATGAGTGTCTGGTGTCTTCTTGCCTTACATGAGTGTCTGGTGTCTTCTTGCCTTACATGTGTGTCTGGTGTCTTCTTGCCTTACATGAGTGTCTGGTGTCTTCTTGCCTTACATGAGTGTCTGGTGTCTTCTTGCCTTACATGAGTGTCTGGTGTCTTCTTGCCTTACATGAGTGTCTGGTGTCTTCTTGCCTTACATGTGTGTCTGGTGTCTTCTTGCCTTACATGAGTGTCTGGTGTCTTCTTGCCTTACATGAGTGTCTGGTGTCTTCTTGCCTTACATGAGTGTCTGGTGTCTTCTTGCCTTACATGAGTGTCTGGTGTCTTCTTGCCTTACATGAGTGTCTGGTGTCTTCTTGCCTTACATGAGTGTCTGGTGTCTTCTTGCCTTACATGAGTGTCTGGTGTCTTCTTGCCTTACATGTGTGTCTGGTGTCTTCTTGCCTTACATGAGTGTCTGGTGTCTTCTTGCCTTACATGTGTGTCTGGTATCTTCTTGCCTTACATGAGTGTCTGGTGTCTTCTTGCCTTACATGTGTGTCTGGTATCTTCTTGCCTTACATGAGTGTCTGGTGCCTTCTTGCCTTACATGAGTTTTTGGTGCCTTCTTGCCTTACATGAGTTTTTGGTGCCTTCTTGCCTTACATGAGTGTCTGGTGCCTTCTTGCCTTACATGAGTGTCTGGTGCCTTCTTGCCTTACATGAGTGTCTGGTGTCTTCTTGCCTTACATGAGTGTCTGGTGCCTTCTTGCCTTACATGAGTGTCTGGTGCCTTCTTGCCTAACGTGTGTGGTGCCACCACCCTTGTGTACTGTGTGCTTATATTTTGCTACAGCTATTATGTCAGTTTTGAATTAAATGAAATGTTCTTTTCTGATGAGGTACCCAGTAACCCCCAATCCCAACCCTGCAACTTCCTTGTTGGGTGAAGGGGCTCAGTTTGGGTGGCTCGTGAGTAAGGAAGCTGAATGATTGGTATCTGGGGTGACCTAGGTTGGCCACCTGGAGGCAATGAGGCATATCACAGTTAGGGTGTTTGCACTGCAATAACTGAAAGCCCCTAATTTTCTTCCAGCAGAGGCTTGTTTTGTTATACTTAAGCTTTCTGGTATGATTATTTCTAGTTTTTGGAATGATCTGTGATTCCCAGGCTCCCCTTGCCTCATAGAGAGACCCAGATTCTGGTCCTGCTTCCCAGTTATCATGGTTGGGTTGCAGAGGCATGGTACATCTCTGTAAAGTTTGACTGGACCAGCACTTAGCTCAGGGAGCTACTGATGCCCTACAAGAAAATGAGTTTTATTAAATTTAAAGCTTGCTTTTTAAGTTAGAGTTCCCTCACCCAAAAATTTGACTCTTAAAAGATATTTTATTTTGCAGAGCACCAACAATCATTGGTTACATGCCATTTGAAGTGTTGGGAACTTCTGGATATGACTACTATCATGTTGACGACTTAGACAAAATTGCAGCTTGTCATGAACAATGTAAGTTATGAGTTAAGAGTGGCCCCTTCAACTTAAAGAATCTCTCTTGCTGAAAAACTAGTAGTAATTCTCAACAACTTCCTCCCTTTTATATTAAATTCATCAGATCACCATCTCTGTCTACTCTTCTCCTTCCATTCTGGTCACTGAATCTGTGCACAAGACCTTGTTACTGTCCCAATACTCTTATGTTACATCTCAAGATCATAACACAATAAATTATGTACAGATACTCTATTTTAAGGATTCTGCTATAATTTTCAAGGGTGATAATTTAAAGGAATGTGTATCTTAGCCATTAAAATGCATGACGAATTAATATATTTTATGAATTAATTGGTTTAAATCTTGCAATCCGAGATAGAAAGTTTTATTAAGTTTGGCTTAAAGACTGAGTCTGAAAATTAAAAAGAAATGGTGATTTTAAAAGTACAATATGTAATTTCTGGGGAAAGCCCTGTCGGCTCCCCGGAACTATCCAGGCTGAATGGACATGTTTAACTTTCTGGCATCAGTCAATGTGCATGGAGTTCTTGACCATGAGCCAGAACCTTGCCCCTTCACAGAGGCGCGAGGAACAATGGTCTATAGAAACTCCCGTGTGGTTGGGAGCATTCTGCATCTGCCAACGACAGGATCTGGCACCCAGAAAGGTAGGAGCCTCAAAACAAATCCCTATTCTGGTGAAACTATTGCTACTGAAAGCCAAATGAGTGGACAGAACTCACCAAACAAAAATTAGCAAACGAACATGACATGCTTGGAGCCACCTTTCACAAGTCACCTCGGGATCTACCCCTGCTGTGTCTTTTACTGCTCAGTACTCGGCCACCCTTGGATCTCAACTGGTGTCTTTGTTGCTTGTGTTTGCCTCTGGGTAGGGGGTAGTTTTTGTCACTGGTAGGGGCGCAGGGTACTGCACAGCTAGTTTTCACCTCTTACAGCGGCCGGCTCTGTTCCACCTGGGTACGTTGTCCTCTTGTCGGGTTTTGCTTTTTGTTTTTGTTTTTCTGCCTGGTGAGGGGATCTGCCTTGGTGGTTGACCCTTCTGTGTTGGGGTGTATGTTTCTATCATTATATCTATTCTCAGTTTTTGTGTGGTTGGTGGTACCCCTTGCCAGGCCCACGTGACTGGGCACGTCCCAGGGGTTCAGCTATTAGCAGATTGTTTGGTAGTCTTGGGCACCGGTTCACAGTACCCTGCCTGGGCTTCCCTTACATGCTAAGACTGACCTTAGCATGTTAATAAGGCTAAGGGCCCTGGGAAACCCTGTGGGGGTTCCGTGGTCCGATGGATATGACCCTTGAGTCCCGTCTCGCTTTGTGCGAGTCGGAAGGTTGCTCTGTTCCCTTGTCTCTTGGGGGGGACAATCACTGGTTGTGCCTCAGCCATGCTGCCTGTTGGGTCGGTGATTCTTTTGACCCGGAGTCATGCGACATTTGTTGCCAGTACATGCTCCAGTTCACCCAAGCTACTGATTATCATATGAGGGCGCAGGCGGCAGCTGCATTGCATCCCAGGTTTAGGTTGCTGCAACAGGCTAGGTTAGTTGCTTCCCCACATGCCCCATGAGACTACCCCGTTTTGGTTTTAGGGACCTAGACTTCGGAGTGGGAGTCGCTTTGGCTCTGGTTCCATTCTTCCCCCCCCTCTTGTCCTCCCCCTTCTGTTGTCCATCTGGGTCCTCCCCCCTTGCTTCCGGCTCAGACGTGTCTGAGGGTTTCGGAGTCAGGGCAGGGTTTAGTTGGTGTTGAGACTCGGGCAGTCTCATGGGAGTCCCCTTCCGGGGTGGCAGTTTAGGCATTTGATCCTGGTCCTCCTGCTGGAGCTTCTGGGTCTGACCAGTGGGCCCCCTTCATTTCTGCTTTTTCGGCTGCTCTTGCCTTTTCTTTAGAGGTGGGGGGTGTGGAGGACGGCTCGGCCCTGGATCCTCCGGGTGAGGTTCCTGGGGAAAGAGAGGACTTGACCTGGGGGCCTTGGGCCCTGTTGGACCCTGTTTCAGTTTTTGTACCCTTGGAGCGGGACTTGATGTTACAGGGTGTGGAGTTCTCTTTTGCTCCCTCCTTGTATGAGTTGGATTTGGCATCTACCCCCCTCCCTGGTGGGGTCGTACCAGGGATCTGAGTTCTTTCTCTCATGGTAGGCAAGTGGTGTCAGGTTTGGCGCCGGTGCAGCCTTTGGTGCTGTCCGTTTCTGTTCGGTGCGGGGGATCGCTCTTTGGGCCATTTGGGTGCTCGTAAGATGCGTCAGCCTTTTCGTCCCCTTGACAAGGTGGTGGGGGTGAGGCTCGCTCTATTTGAGGCTCTGTTTGAGGTGAGACTCCCCAAAACGGGACTGTGTGGACTCCGGTTCATTTTGGACTTGTCGTCAGAACCCGTGGTGCCATCCCTCGATGGGGTTTATTGCCCATCCTTTTGGATGACTACTCTGTCCCAGGTACGTCTTCTGTTGGAGCCGGTACTTAGATGGTGTCCCTGGACCCCAAGACGCATATTAGCACATCCTGATTCATCCGCGGTTCAGGGACTAGCTCGGTTTTGTGGTGGGACGTCAAGATTATCGCTTTCATTGTCTTCCATTCGGCTTGAATCTGGCGCCTCGCACTTCCTCTTGCCTTACTTGGGTCGTGGTGGCCCACCTGTGTCTGTTAGGTGTTCAGGTTCTGGCCTACCTCGACGCCTGGCGAGTTTCGGCTCCCAGCCTGTCCACGCGTCTGCTTGCCAGGGATTTGGTTCTTTCCCCGCTCGCCGAGTTCGGGTTCTTGATAAACTGGCGGAAGTCCCATCTGGTTCCCTCTCAGGTTCGGTCTTGGCTGGGGTCTTGTGTGGGACGCTCGGGCTGCTTCCTTGTCTCCTCCTCCTTCAGAGGTTCTGCTCTGTCCGCGTTCCCACCTTCGTCCATTTCTGAGGGGCTCCTGTGTAACGGGTGGTTGCTCGAGGGTCTGTGCGGGAGTCTGAACTTTGCCATGATGGTCTGCCAGCTGGGTCGGGTGTGACTTTGTCGGCTGTTTTGGTTTCTTTGGGGACGTCACTTCCACCTCTCTCGCAACCACTGGTTTCGGCCTCTGGGGGCCTTGCATCGGTTGCTGTGTTGCCTGCTTCCTCTTTCAGTTTTTCGGGGTTCAGTGCCTTGGCGCCTACCCGAGCCCTCGCTTGATGTTTCACAGACGTGTTGTCTCTTGGCTTGGGCTTTGTGACCAGTGCTCACCAAGCCGGCCAGGAGTGGTGGGTTCCGTCCCTCCGTCGGGCTCACAGCACAGTGAGGGAGTTCACGGTTGTGTGGATGTCGCTCCGGAGGATTCGGGTCTCTCGTGTATAGACAGTCTGGCTCCATTCGGATTGTTCCCCGATGGTTCATTGCCTGAACCGGGGGGGGGTTCGATGCGGTCCTTGGCTCTTTAGGGTTGGTCGCTTCGGGTGACTCATCTGCTGAGTTCACAGGGTTTGGCTCGCCTGGCGGTTCACGTTCGAGGGGTGTGTCCAATGTCCTGGCAGACGGCCGGTCCTGGTTCATTTCCCTGTCCATGGAATAGACGATTGATGCCGACTCGTTTCGTTGGCTCTGTCAGACGTTCAGGCCTCCAGAAGTGGATCTCTTTGCGTCGGCGTGTTCGAGGCATCTCCCAGTATATGTGGTGCCCTTCCCTGACTGCAAGGCCGTCGGGGTTGATGCCTTCAGGCAGGACTGGGCGAGGTGGGGTTACCTGTACCTCTTCCCGGTTCCGCTGTTGCTTCAGGTCCTGGCTCGCTTGGAGACTTACCAGGGAAGAGTAGTCTTCTTCGCCCTTTGGTGGCTAGCCCAGCCTTGGTTACAGGCGCTACTTGCTTAGTGTCTGAGCCCAAGGGTTTTCCAGCGGCTCCGCCTCTGTCAGGAAATCGGTCTTGCCCATTACGAGGCTGGTAGGCTCTTCTCCTTGAGTCTTCGCATCTTGTCTTTCTGACTTGAGTCTATCACCATTTGTATGGGGCACAGGTGGCTTTGTTGTTGGTCTCCCATCTGTGTGCTTCATCTCGGCGGCAGTATAAGGGTTCCTGGATTTCCTTTCGGTTTTTCCTATCACTGAGTAGATGTATTTCAGTCTCTGATAGGGTTGTTTTGTCCTTCCTGTCGTGGTTGTTTCAGGACCGACATCTTATGCTGAATACTGTCACCGCCTATCGTGTGGCACTGACGGAGCCTCTCCAGCTTGCGTTCAGTATTGATGTTACCTCTGCTCCATTCCACAAGTTGTCTCGTCCATTGTTTCACCTCCAACCTGCTCATGCGTCGCAAAGCCCTCCTGGTCCTTGGACCGTGTGCTCTCTTTCCTCTTCTCCTCGGTTTGTGGTGGCCCCTTCGGTTCAAGATTGTTTTTCAAGGCTCTTTTCCTGTTGGCATTGGCTTTTGGGGGTTGGATCGGGAAGCTTCGGGCTCTCCTCCAGCGCAGGGGTTTCTGCTTTTTTGGTCCTGGTGGTAGGTTTGTTCGATTGCAGCTGTCTCATTCTTTTCTGCTGAAGAATGAGACTGCTGCTTTCCGGAGGGGTCCTTGGGTTGTTGATGCTTGGTTGATCAGACCGTGGGTGCATCATATGTTGTGTCTGGTTGCGGCTCTTTGCCGTTAATTGTGCGCCACAGCTTCAGTGGCCAGTGATGAGCTGTGGGTTGATCCGGTTTCCCTTCTTCCCTGTTCCCAGGCTGACATTAGTTTGCTGCTTTGGCTGACGTCTTTGGCAACATGTCTTGGGTTGATATTCGGGCACGGGGTTGGCCTTACTGACCTATGTGAGGTAGGTCGTGTTTATGGGTGGCCCCCCCTCAGTTACTACCTGAGTTATAGTACTGGGCAGAGAAGCCTAAACCCTAGGGAAGCACTTGGGGTTATTGCTTGCAACATCGCTAGGCGCTATTGAAAAACCTGGGTTGAATGAAATGAAACACCATTTTCTGGGTGAGAGCCGGAGGCTCCCCATAGCTATACCGGGCTGATGTGCATATATTAGACCATGGCAACAGTCAGTCAATGGAGTTAAAGGCCTACTGGGGACCAGAGCCAGAACCTTGCCCCAATCAGATGAGTCATGAGAAGTAATGGCTTATAGATACCCCCCATGTAATTGGAAGCAGTCTATGTCTGCCAGGTCAGGCACCCAGGAAGATAAGAATTCCAAAACAAACCACAGCTAGTCAAAAATTGCAAACCGAATGCCAAACTAACAAGTAGAATCGAAAACAAGCAAACAAGCATGACTTCACCAGAGCCGCTGTGCAGCCATCTGTGTGAGTTTCCCCTCCCCGGGAGGGGGGAAGGGGGGATCCTAGACCTCTGTGCCAGCCATTACTCATCAGTTTAGAGGTTGAATATCAAAAATACAAAAAAAAAAAAAAAAAAAAAAGCTGACTGGAGGGAGGGAGGAAAGGATGCCGGGGAACCTCCGGGTCTTGCCCAGAAAATGGGATTTCATTACATTCTTATACGTGACTGGTTCAGTCTTCTCCTCGGCTCTTCGCGTCTGGTATTTTGACACGGGTATCACCAACTCTGTGGTGTTCAGGTGGCTTTGTTGACAGTGTCCCACCTGCGAGCTTCATCTTAGCAACAGTATCACATTCCTGGTGTTTCTATGCACTTTTTCTTGCTCTTTGTAGGTTGTCGTCTCTTTCGCATCGGGTTGTCTTGTCCTTTCTTGGGTTTTCAGGACTACAGTTATTTGATGTTTTTTACTGTTGCCTTGTTTTGTGCGGCGCTGGCGGAGCCGCTCCAGCTTGCGTTTGGGGTGGACGTCACATCTGCCCCGTTTCGTACTCTTTCTCGTGTTTTGTTTCACCTCCAGCCTGCTCATGCGTCGCCTGAGCCGTCCTGGTCCTTGATCAGGGTGCCTTCTTATCTTCTCAGTTTGTGGTAGCCCCTTCAGTTCAGATTTCTGCTCTTTGGTACCGGTGGTAGATTTGTACTTATGCAGCCTTTCTCTGTCCTGGCGACGGTCGAGACGGCTGCTTTCCGGAGGGGTTCTTGGGTTATTGATGCTTGATTGGTTTGGCCGGGGGTGCGTCCTGTGTTGTCCGGCTGCATTTTTTGCCGTTACCTGCGTACCGTGTCTGGGGATGCGCTTTGGTTTGATCTGGTTCCCCCTCGTTCCCTGTTTTCAGGGCTTAGGTCTCCCAGGTCGTCCACAGAGTTTTTCAGTCTTCCAGCCTGCGGTCTGTCTTTGCGCCTGTGCTGTTCAGACGTTTGCAGCTTTTGCTGCTGTGTTGTTGATGTCTAGGGCTAATTTCGGGCGCAGGGATTTGAGGGTCGCACAGGTTCTTGTCCGCCCATTCTTTATGCGTGTCTGCTCCTGTGCGTTCTTGTTGCCTTGGGTCGTAGGTTGCAACCTGTTGTCTCGGCTTCGCATTGAGGAATTTGTGGCGGCTGCCTCCCGGGTTAACCCTTTTTTTTCCTTCTTTTTGGGTATGAAGCTCCAGGGAGCCGTAGGGGCTCCCCACAGAAAACCAGTGTTGAATGTAATGAAACGCCATTTTCTGGGTGAGCCTCGAAGGCTCCCTGGCAACCCTCCCTCCCACTGGTCGGCGTTTTTTTCGTGTTGGTTGAAGCTTAGCTTCCGAACTGAAGCTTCGCAGCCGGCGCGGTAGGTCTGGGGCTCCCCCCTCCCCCTCTCGGGGCGGGGAGGGCTGCGCGGACAATTGGCGCGGCAGTAAAGTGTGATGTTTGCTTGTTTCCTTGTGATTGTAGGGAGTTTCTACCTCTCTGTTCAGTTTTTTGTTTTAGTTTTTTACCATGTGGGGTTTGTTTTGTTATGCCTACCTTTCTGGGTGCCTGACCCCGGTCGATGGCAGATAAGGAAAACCCCAACCACAAAGAGATTTTCCGAGGCCATTGCTCCCTGAAACCTCTCTGAAGGGGCCAGGTTCTGGCGCTGGTCCCTGGTAGGTCTGAACTCCTTAGCTAATGTCCCGGTCTAATATAACATACATTAGCCCGATAAGCTCCAGGGAGCCTCCGGGGCTTACCCAGAAAATGTCGTTTCATTACATTCAAGGCTGGTTTTTTTTGGTTATGCGCCTGTCAGTGACAAAGGCCAATTAGCCCTTAGCAACACAAGGGTTAAGTGTTAAACAAAATCATACAACCCTCTGCACAGTTAAGTGGTATAAGGACCTGCCCGAAATGCAATATGTGCTCTGGCTCTACAAGAATGTAAGAACTCTTGTGTATATAAAGAAAATAAAATAAAATAAAAAAGGGTCAACCAGAAGAGAAGTTTTATTACATTCAATACAAATTCTTTTAAATTTAATTATTATGAGGCATGTATGTGATAATGCATACATACATACTAGTCCTTAATACAGAAAGTCTAGCAAATTACAGATGACTGTGCTGAAGATATATTTTATTTACAGTGATGAAGACTGGCAAAGGGACTTCATGTTATTACCGTTTCCTGACCAAAGGGCAGCAGTGGATCTGGCTACAAACTCAGTATTACATCACGTACCACCAGTGGAACTCCAAGCCAGAATTTATTGTGTGCACCAATACTGTTGTGAGGTTATAAAATCATGTCAATTTCAGCTTTTTTTTTTTTTAAGATATGCAGGAGTGTGTAATAATTCCTATATACCTTAATTATTCCTTCTTGTATTGAAATAAATGATAAGATCTATATTAAAATATTGTAACAATTAGAAATATATATCTAAATCTGAACAACAATGATTGTAGTGATTCAGCATACAGTATTTAAAAAAAACACTGCACCCTCAAAAATCCACACCTCTATATAATGGATCCCTCTAAATAATGAACCAAATTCCTTCACCAGATCTTCCCTCCAAATTTCAAATGTCAGAAAAATGCCTGGAAACAGTATTTCCTAACTTATTAATTGAAATAGGGTCCCAAGATGTGGCTTTATGTAATGTACCTTTCTTACCTACAAATTCTCCACTGTTTCATGTAACAAATGAATGTACTTTTATACAATTAATAATAATAATAATAATAATAATAATATTATTATTATTATTATTATTATACAAACTTGATCATAAAAGACCAGCCTTTTTGGGTTTGAAAATAAAACAACATTTTCTGGGTGAGCCCAGGAGGCTCGCTGAAGCTATCTGAACTTATATGTGCTATATTAGTTTGGGATCATCAGTCACAAGAGCCCTTATGCCTACCGGGAACCACGAGCCAGAATCTGGCCCCCTCAGAGAGGCGCACGGAGCAATGGCCTATGAGCACTTTACATTTAAAGTATTGTATGTCATAATTGCCACTGACCAGGGAAGGACCCAGAAACTTAAGCGAATCAAAACAGACCACTGTCTGGTTGACCTTTTCAATCTACATCCAAAAGGATCAAAATAACCCCTAGAAAGAAACCCAACAAGCAACACTTCATGCAACTAGCACTTTCACTCGTTAGCGCTACACCCCTTGCCCCCTATGAGGGTGAGCTGGCAGCCCACCATTTCATTTCTGGAATGAGAAAAACTGCTGACTGGATGAAGGGAGTCAGAGAGCCTCGGGGCCTCACCCAGAAAATAACTTTTCATTATATTCAATGCTGGTTTTCTGTGGGAAGCCCTGTCGGCTCCCTGAAGCTAACTACCCAAAGATAAGTAAAAGGAGGGACTTACTTGGAAGGTGGCAGCACTGCAGGTCTCAAGAAGAGGAAGAGACAGACAGCTGTGACAGGGTCCTCAAAGCCACACACGGCAGGGAAGGAGCCGGAACATTCACGAGATACCTGGCGGCCAAGACTCTGTTCGACCTTCAAAACCCCCATGCCCAAATATCTGCCTAAAACATGTTGCCAGAAACCGCCGCAAGAGCAGCAGCTGTTGTTGTTTTAGATTCAGCTACTCGGAACAAAAGTTCCAAGTGGCATGGCTATGGTAAGCCCATAGTGGATTTACCTGGCACAGGAGTGTGACTGTGATGAGAACAACATACTTCCTAACATCATGGGCATGAGGGTAGACTGCAGGCTGGCTAGACTTCATGACACTGTGGACAACCTAAGACACACGAGCCCTGGAATAGGGAACCAAGGAAACCGGATCCACCCAGAGAGCGTCCACCATCACAGAACCAGCACAAAGCTGCCTCCGGACAAAGGTGCCACCAGCTGTTTCATTCTTCGCCAGAAAAGAAGAAGGCTGCAAATGAACAAAATGACCATATGGACCAAACTAACAGAATCCCCCGGCATCAAAGGAGAGCATGAAACGCCCCAACCTGACCCCCAGAGGCCAAGACCAACTAAAACAAGGCCTCCAAAAACAATCCCGAACCGAAGGGGCCACAACAAAGTGAGAAGAAGAAAGAAAAGAAAGAACACGGTCCAAAGACCAAGAAGGCTCAGGTGGTGCATGAGCATGCCGCAGGTGAAAAAACACACGTCAAAGCTAGCAGAACGGAGCAGATGTAACATCCAGCCTGATATGAATCCAGTCAAGCCAGAACCCAGATCAACAGCTGGACTGGGGGAAAGAGGTACAAGAACTCTCACCTCGACCAGTCCTCCCAAAAAGAGTCCACCGCGTGGGCCCCGCAGTTGGGGAAAGGCACCATGTACAATGGGAAACGCTGAAAACACTCTGACATGAAGTGGTCCACCTCCGAGCGCCCGTACCTTCGACTAAATGAAAGGAAGGAGGCGGCATCGACCGCCTGTTCCATAGTATAATAAAAATGAGCTCCACAGCTAAAACGGCTGGAATGCGGACAGGATACTAAGATCCATAAGCAAGAAACTGGACAAGCATACAGGGCAAGGTCGCTTGACACAAAATCGATGCCCATAATAAAATAATGAAAACAAGCCAATGATCACAGTCTGTGAACACAAGACTGAGGTACTATTATACAGAAGTACCATAGTCTCGTGCACAAGACAATACTGCCCCGGGAACACAAGACCAGGAGACGTGACCACCATCCACAATTTCTTTGGGAATGGACAGGGTGGAAAAAGATGAATGAATCAATACGATTGGTACATCCAGAATGGGAAACAGGTGGAAACTGAGTACCCAAAGGAGCCACCGAGTCATTAAAAAGAACTTGTCCAGAGGTAGAGTACTAAGGAAAGGGAATACAGAAGGCAGTGATGAGGTGGAGACTGCAAACATAAAGATGCAGAAGCTGAAGAAGATCAGGAATGTGTTCACCATTAGAATGGCGGGTGAGAGGCAGGGATGCCAGATTGGGCCACTTGTAGCCCAATTCGGTTACCAATTAGGATAATTGCATTCAATTAAAAAACCATCTACGTACGTCACTACTTACTATTTTTTTGGCTACAGTTAAAATAAGCTTTGCTGTTTATTCTAAAAAGCGAATTAATCGGAAAAAAAATATTTGGCTACTTTTATTGTAAAGTTTGTAACAATTAGTTCTTCAGCTCGCGACTGTCGGCAACTCAAATCTGGCATCCCTGGTGAGAGGTGGGCCCAAAGAGCCAAAGCGCAACCCCCGCAAGCATAACTAGAAGAATACAATGAGGCGAGTACAAACTTACCAAAACTACTGACAACACTTCGGCAGTAATGAGGGAAGCACACACCAATTCACAAACCTCTCCACCCATTTCATAGCAGACATAACCCACACTTGAGACATGTTACACATAACCCCACACCTGAGACATGTCACACATAGGTGAACGACTGAGTTACCGGTCAGAAAAATGGCGCATTAACTAAATGAAAAACACCCTAGAAAGCAGGAAAAGAATGATAAACTTTCAACTGTTGTATGCAGAGTGGATGACAACAAACCACAGCTGTGGAATAGTGCACCAAAACCAGTGCGCTGCCCTGGCGGCCAATTGCGGCAACACAAAACATCACACTCAGACACCGAAGGTTCACATACACACTCAGACACCCAAGGGTCACAAACTGTATAACAAAATACTTGCTAAAATCTAAACAACGAAATTGCTGATCGGAGAGGAAGGAAGAGCAGGGGTACCAAAAGCACTGGAACATAATGTGCAATAAATGTATGATGAACCACACGAAAAAGTCTGTTATAAACATTTTTCTGTGGAGAGCCCCTACGACTCCCTGGAGCTTATTGGGCTAATGTATGTTATATTAGACCGGGACATTAACTATGGAGTTCAGACCTACCAGGGACCAGTGCCAGAACCTGGCCCCTTCAGAGAGGTTTCAGGGAGTAATGGCCCTGGAAAACCCCCCTTGTGGTTGGGGTTTTCCTTATCTGCCATTGACCGGGATTAGGCACCCAGAAAGATAGGCATAACAAAACAAACCCCACATGGTAAAAAACTAAAACAAAAAAATGAACAGAGAGGTAGAAACTCCCTTCAATCCCAAGGAAACAAGCAAACATCACACTTTACTGCTGCACCGCTTGTCCGCGCAACCTTCCCTGAGAGGGAAAGGGGAGGGCCCCCGGACCTCACTGCACCGGCTGCCTAACACTCCAGTTCGTAAGCTAATGTCAACCGGGACAGACACTTCTCTGGCCTCGGTTTCCTAGGCGGTGTTTGCCTTAGTGGCACTCGCTGCCGTGTTTTGTGTTGTGCATTGGCCAGGTGTTCCTCATCAGTATTGGGGCTGCATGTGCTTAGAGGCTTTCTTCCCTAAGTGCCCTGTGAGTACTGCCCCTGCGTGACAGGGCTATCTTCCCTGGGGTGTTCGGGAACCATTTCCGTAGAAGTTCTTGCTGCTCGGCATTTGCCTCACTCTTGGGGCCAGCTGGGGCTTGGGGCCCTTGTTTGGCCTTGGGTAGGGACTGGTACTGTGCTGGTTAGGGCGTCAAGATGTTGTGTGACCTGCTACCTACGTGGCTACTGGTTCCTATTGCCTCTGGGGACGGTGTACTTTTGCGGGGGTTTTCTTTTGTTTTTCTTTTCTTTGCCTGGTTGGGGTCTGCCTAGTGTGGCTATAGTTCCACTGGTAGTGTTTGGTGGCCCTCTGCTAGGCCCCTGTGATTGTACACGTCTCAGAGTTTTTCGGTGTTGTCATCTACCCCTTGTTAGTTTTGGGTTAGAAGCCAGTTAGAAACACCTTGTCTGGGCTTCCTATAACAGTCAGCCTACGGGCCCTGGAAAACCCTGTTGAGGCTCGGTGGACCACTGGATGTATCTTCCGGGTTCCATCCCGTCTTCTGTGGGTTCGTTGGTTGCTGTGCCCTTGTCTCTCAGGGTGACAGTCACCACTTTTACCACCGTCATGCTGCCTGATGGGTCACTGACACCTTGACCCGGAGTCTTACGAGATGTTTTCACTGCTTGTTCTCCAGTACTCTCCTGATGTCCTTACTGTTCAGAGTACCAGCAGCATCCATGTTGCAAGCTTGGTTTAGGTTGCTGCAACCCACTAGGTTGGTTTCCCACCTGGATGCCCCGGGGCCGCCCCATTTTGATTAGGTGCTTTTCGCCCCTTTTCTCTCCTTGTTCCCGGCTCCTGACCGTTTGCGGGTTTCCGGGTCAGGGCGAGGTTTAGTTGGTGCCAAGACTCGGGCGGCTTCGGGGACTGCCCCGTTTGGATTGGGACGGAGGTTTTCGAGCCTGATCCTCCTGCTGAGGCTTCTTTGTCTTACTAGTGGCCCTCTCTTTGCTGCCTTTCCTCTGAACTCTTCCTTTTCTTTAAGGGCAGAGAGCATGGAGGATGGCTTTGCCCCAGGGCCTTCTGTTGCAGGTTCCTGGGACTGTGTGGCATGCTCACTAGCAGTTCTGGGGCTATTTGCCCCTGCCTGGGTTTTCTGCTTCTGGGCAGGGGTTTTCATCCCTCTTGTCTGCTTGCTTTATTTATTTATTTATTTATTTATTTATTTATTTATTTATTTATTTATTTATTTATTTATTTATTCATATACAAGAAGGTACATTGGGAATGTGAGGATACATAATATGGTAATTACAATCTTGTAAAGCCACTAGTACGCGCAGCGTTTCGGGCAGGTCCTTAACCCTCAAACCGCTAGGGGCCCAAATGGAATTCACACCCACAGGTGCAACAAAAAAAAAAATCCAAAAAATTCTTTCGTCTTATAGAAGTGTTCATTTTTGTTCCCTGATCACGGAAAAAATAACAAAAAAATCGTAGGTGGCATATTTTAGCCGCAATAGGGTAGGGAAGTGTGGCAAAAAAGGGGCGTTGGCAGAGCCTTCGCCAGACGAGGTCTACTCCGCCCGAGCTGTCAGACGGCAGTTGCCACAAATATATTATTACCTAATTATTTCAATGTCTCTGATTGATTTTTTCCTAGTTTTTTTGCAGTAATATTATTCCATACAGTGAATTGTGGTATATTTATATTATAAAATGTGTGAAAAATTGCTGTACTCAAAATTATGGTGTGCATATTAGTGATTCAATTATTATGTTCATAAAACAATAAACAAATAGTTTTGCTGTTGTTACACTATATACACAGGTTATATATAAGTATCTGCATGTTTTGTACACCATAACGAACTACTAAGTTGGTCTTGTGAGTCAAAAAGCAACGAGGAGTGACCGCCAAACACCAGCGAGCCACTCACTGCCACTCCCTTCCTCAACACCACCTCACTCACCCTCATTTACCTCCCACAATACTCTTTCTGTATTTATTCACTATACACAGACGTTATATATACGTATTTACATGTTTTGTTCACCATAACTGTACATCTAAGCTTGTATGGTGAGTAAAGGCCATAAGACGTAGCTACTCACACAGTCAGCTGATCGGCGGCCGCCCTCAAGGCCAGACGCACTAATATTTGTCCTCCAACAATATTGTTTGTGGTGTTATTATGCTATATACACACATTATATATAAGTATCTACCTGTTTTATTCACCATACCTGAACAAATAAGCTGGTATGGTGCCCAAAGACCATAGTGGCCATCAGTAAACAACATGCCAAGTCGTGCAGACGACGCTCCTCCCTCACCAAAATGGCGGCTCCCAACCTACTCCTCTCGCTGTTATCTCACACTATACACACGTTATATATAAGTATCTACATCTGTGTTCACCATAACGAACCACTAAGCTGGTATGGCGAGTGCAGTCAATAAATGGTGACCACACACAGTCAGAAAACAACGCCACCACCCTCCCTCCCACAGCATTACTCCTCCCTCCATGGAGCACAGTGCTAAATATCACCACAATCCTGCTATTATCAGAATCCTGGTCAGTTTTATCACAGGGGGGCTTCAGTAATACTATCGCTGCTAAACAATAGCAGTATCATTTATATTATGGTATTTGTAGGCGATGCTGTGGTCACAAGCTTAACAGCGGTGCTGTGAGCTCGTGCTGCGTGCGCCAGCCTTGGTGGCTTGCTCAATACTGACGCTGTAACACCCAAGAATGTTGGCCTGGATTTTTTTTCTAGGTGGCATCTGGCAACTATCGGTCGTGGCTGTATTATAGCTGCCCCTATCCCAGGCGGGACGTTTAAATTATAGCGCTAGACACGAAATCATATATAAATGATGTGCGCGGTTTCGGTTTTGTCACTGATATCATTTATATATGATATGCGCGGTTTGAGGGTTAATCTAAGAAAATTTTAAGTAGGTAAATACTTGCAAAATTTATAAAAAAAAATAACAGTTACATGGCAAGAAAAAAAAGATGAGAGAAAATTGTAGATACAGTATATTAAAGCACATAGGTAGCTAAGATTGATTGCAATGACAGCTTGAATGGTAGTTGACAAAAATTGGTATGCACAATACAGCATATGGCTAGCACATAAATGAAGACAGCAATGAACACAATGATAAGGTTGTTTGATACTACATAAAAATTAGGAGATTGGGTTACACTAGGTACAGAGCAAATTTAAAGCTCAGTGCAGGAAACTAAGAAGATGAAATTAGGTACTTTTTGGTTTTGCTTTTAAATAAGGCAAAAGTTTTACAGTTTTTCAATTCACTAGGGAGTGAGTTCCATAGACTAGGTCCCTTAATTTGCATAGTGTTTACACAGATTAAGTTTGACCCTGGGGATATCAAAGAGATATTTATTTCTGGTGTGGTGATAATGGGTCCTATTACATCTGTCCAGGGAGAGTTTCAGAGCATGGTTTGCATTTAAGAACAGGGTTTTGTAAATGTAGTTGACACAAGAGAATGTGTGGAGGGAGTTAATATTTAGCAAGTTTAGGGATTTAAACAAGAGTGTTGTCTGAAAGCAGAGTTAGTTATTATTCTGATAGCAGATTTTTGCTGCGTGATGATGGGCTTAAGGTGCTTTGCAGTGGTAGACCCCCATGCACAGATACCATAATTAAGATAGGGGTAGATTAGTGCATAATATAGTAAGAGGAGAGTAGAGTTAGGAACATAATATCTGATTTTGGAGAGTATACCAACTGTCTTAGAGACTTTCTTAGTTATGTGTTGAATGTGGGTGCTGAAGTTGAGTCTCTTGTCTAGGAATAGGCCAAGAAACTTGCCATCATTTTTATTACTGATGTTAATGTTGTCTATCTGTAGCTGAATTGCATTTGATGATTTGCTTCCAAATAAGATGTAGTAAGTCTTTTCGATGTTTAATGTTAGTTTGTTTGTTGACATCCATAAGTGGACTTTTTTTAATTCATTATTCACAACATTATTTAGTGTATGTGAGTTGAGGTCTGAATAGATAAGGGTAGTATCGTCAGCAAACAATATAGGTTTGAGAATATTAGAGCCTTTTTGCCTTATGGTTACATATTGGTGTAATATTGGTGGCTTTTTTACATATTGGTATTTTTTACATATTTTTACATATTGGCATTTTTTACATATTTTTTACATATTTTTACATATTGGTGTTACATATTGGTGGCTTTTTGCCTTATGGTTACATATTGGTGAACCCGGTGGGCTCTTGCAATCTGGTTACATATTGGTGCCTTTTTGCCTTATGGTTACATATCGGTGTCTGTCACTAAGATAGGATTCGATGTAGTCAAGGGCAAGGCCTCGGATTCCATAATGCTGGAGTTTAAGTAAGAGGTAGTTGTGATTAACAGTATCAAAGGCTTTTCTTAGGTTAATGAAGAGTCCAATCAGCAACTCGTTTTTGTCAAGGGCTGAGTAGATAACATCAAGGAGACTAATGATTGCATCGTTGGTGCTCTTTTGGGACCGGAAGCCAAACTGGCAGGGGCTGAGTATGTCGAATTTTACGAGGTAGGAATAGAGCTGTTTGTAAATAATTTTTTCAAATATTTTTGCTAGAATGGGTAGATTTGATATTGGTCTATAATTGTTTATGTCCGCCGGATTGCCTCCTTTATGGACTGGCGTTACTCTTGTTTTTTTTTGAGGATATCATGGAAGGTGTGACACTCTATAGATTTGTTGAACAGTAGTGCTATGGGTGGGGCAAGGGCATGGGAGGCTCTCTTGTACATAATGGATGGAATTTCACTGGTGTTCCCTGCCTTGGTTTTTAGAGAGTGTATGATGGACACAACATCTGCCGGGCTGATTGGTGAAAGGAGAAGAGAGTTTGGATAGCTGCCTGAGAGATATGTGTTAATATGTGTCTGAGTCTGTGGGATTTTACTGGCAAGATTAGCACCAACCGATGAAAAGAAACTATTAAATTCATTTGCCATTTCTAAATCAGTTGACGGTATATCCCCATCCTTGTAGAGTTTTATTTGGTTATGTGAGTGTTGTTTAGTTCCTAGGATACTAGAGATTGTTTTCCAAGTGCTTTTCATGTTGCCTTTTGCTTGATTGAATCTATTCACATAATATGCAAGCTTTGCCTTTCTTACGATACTGGTAAGCATTGATGAGTACCTGTTAGCTACTTCCTTTGAAACTAGGCCAATCCTAAGTTTCTTTTCATATTCATGTTTCTTGTTGATTGAGTTGAGAATGCCACTTGTGAGCCATGGATTGTTTAATCTTTTGTCAGTTACTTGCTTTTTAAGAAGGGGACAATGAAGGTTGTAGAGGCTTAGAGTTTTGGAGAGGAAGAGGTTAGCTAATGAATTTATATCCTGGGTATTATTGAATTCAGAATCCCAGTTAATATTGTGAAGTGCATCTGTAAGATTGCCTAAAGCTGATTCACTGTGTAGCCTAAATGAAAGTTTCTTGCTTTTTGGTGGTGTTATGTCCATGTTCGCTATGAGAAAGGTAGGATAGTGGTCAGTTGTTCTGTCATAGATTATACCAGATACAAGGGGAGCTGTTATGTTTGTCCATATGTGGTCCAAGGTAGTGGCTGATGTTTGAGTGACTCGGGTAGGTTTGGTGATTGTGGGGATTAGCATACAGGAGTTCATGCTGTTCACATTGGGGTTTCTTTAGGCCATTGCTTCTCATGCCTCTCTGAGGGGTCCAGGTTCTGGCTCATGGTCCCTGGTAGGCCTAAGAACTCCAATTGCTTTGACTGATGTCAGGGTCTGATACATTCATATCAGCCCAGATAGCTCCAGGGAGCCTCCGGGTCTCATCCAGGAAATCACGTTTCATTACATTCAACGCTGGTTTTTTTATATCTCATAATCCATGATGTTTATCATGGATTTATACCATCTCCAGAGGTTCTGATTAGTTATTAGTGCTCATTTTACTATTGTGTCATCCATCTTGTTCCCTTTCTTTTCTTTCTCCTTTTTGGCACACATTTTTATATGAATTCAGTAATGACCTTGAAATTTTCCCATGATGTTTCCATGCTATGATTTACCTTAGGGCCACTAACCCTAGTGGCCTCGACGAGGACAGAAAGCCAATGGCTTATCAAAGATCCCCCCCATTTGCCTTGAAAATGGAACTATATTACTTTTATATAATTGAATGAGTTCTCAAGGTATTTTATAGAAAATATTAAGCTAAAGAAAGAGTTTTGTATAGTATTTGGGAAAGTCAAAGGACCATGCTCATATACACTATTTGGGAGTCATGGCCCTGTCTCTGAAATATTGACTTTAACCACTGCACTGTGCCATAGTTTAATATGACATGTCACTGGTTCGCAGAATAACTTCCCCCCCAAAAAATTTAATTCCAAAATTGTTAAATACCCTCCCCTGACTACAATTATGTTGAAATAAATGCAAATAAACACTTACTTTGGCTGCAGTGGCATCAAGAAGATGAGCTGTGACATCACAGCCAGGTGGTCTCCCATGCTGTTGACTTCCAGAAGCGTTCGCACAGGTGAATCAACACGCGCGCGAGTTGCCACCAATTTTTATATGTCCATTTTTTGCACACTAATTCTAATGCATTTTTATAGTTTTTCTTGCTTATCTTGTGTATATTGATTGGTTTTATAATATTTACACAGTAGAACATCTGTATTGTCATCTTACATCACTAATGTGTCCACTAACACTGTTCATTATCCCAATAATACATGCTCAATTTATGAATTATTTACACACTGTATACCATCACAGACTATAAGCAGCACAAACTGTGCACAAACTCACATCACAACACTACCTTCTTGGCCAAATCTCCAAATCTCACCCGTAATTGCAACAATAGATCGACTGAATAAACAGATTTTGGTTTCTAGCTTTATTTCACCAAAAACATGTTGAAACAGTTCAACTCTGTTACATCCACAAGGTGAAAAGGCAACTTTTCTGTGGGGAGCCCCTACAGCTCCCTGGAGCTTATTGGGCTAATGTATGTTATATTAGACTGGGACATTAGCTAAGGAGTTCAGATCTACCAGGGACCAGCGCCAGAACCTGGCCCCTTCAGAGAGGTTTCATAGAGCAATGGCCCTGGAAAACCGCTTTGTGGTTGGGGTTTTCCTTATCTTCCATCAACTGGGGTTAGGCACCCAGAAAGGTAGACATAACAAAACAAACCCCGCATGGTAAAAAACTAAAACACAAAAAACTAACAGAGAGGTAGAAGCTACAATCCCATGGAAACAAGCAAACATCACACTTTACTGCCGCGCCGATCATCCGCGCAGCCCTCAACGCCCCGAGAGGGGGGAGGGGGTAACCCCGGACTGGGATAGACACTTCTCTGGCCTCAGTTTTCTAGGCGGTGTTTGCCTTGTGTGGTGTTCACTGCAGTGTGTTTTGTTGTGCGGTTGCTAGGTGTTCCTCATCAGTGCCGGGGCTGCATGCGCTTAGGGGCTTCCTTCCCTAAGCGCCCTGTGTGTATTGCCCCTGCGTGACAGGGTTATCTTCCCTGGGGCGTTCGGAAACCATTGCCGTAGAGGTTCTTGCTGCTCGGCATTTGCCTCGCCCTTGGGGCCAGCTGAGGCTTGGGGCCAGCTGAGGCTTGGGGCCATTGTTTGGCCCTGGAAAGGGACTGGAATTGTGTTGGTTAGGGCATCAAGGTGTTGCGCGACCTGCCACCTAAGTGGTGACTGGTTCCTGTTGCCTCTGGAGACGGTGTACTTTTGCGGGGTTTTTCTTTTGTTTTTATTTTTATTTGCCTGGTGGGAGTCTGCCTAGTGTGGTTATGGTTGCACTGGTAGTGTTTGGTGGCCCTCTGCTAGGCCCTGTGATTTTACACGTCACAGGGGTTTTCATTGTTGTCCTCTACCCCCTTGTTTTTTGGGGGGGTTTCTTAACCGGTTAGCAACACCTTGCCCGGGCTTCCCATAGCAGTCAGCCTACGGGCCCTGGAAACCCCTATCTGGGCTCAGTGGACCATTGAATGTGTCTTCCGGGTTCCAACCCATCTTGTACGGGATTGTTGGTTGCTGTGCCCTTGTCTCCGGGTGACAATCGCCACTTTTACCTCCGTCAGGCTGCCTGTTGGGTCACTGACACCTTGACCTGGAGTCTTGCGAGAGAGATTCTCTGCTTGTTCTCCAGTACTCAACTGATGTTATTACTGTTCAGAGTACAGGCGGCATCCGTGTTGCAAGCTAGGTTAGGTTGCTGCAACATGCTAGGTTGGTTTCCCACTCGGATGCCCCGGGACCGCCCCGTTTTGGTTAGGTCCTGTTCGCCCCTTTCTCTCCCTGTTCCCTGCTCCGGACCATTTGCCGGTTTTGGGGTTGGGGCGGGGTTTAGTTGGGGCCGAGACTCGGGCGGTTTTCGGGGGCTGCCCCGTTCGGGTTGGGGACGAAGGTTTTCGAGCCTGTTCCTCTTGCCAAGGCTTCTGGGTCTTACCAGCGGCCCTTTCTTGCTGCCTTTCCCATGGACTCTTCCATTTCTTTAACCCTTAAACTGTGCAACACGTCATATGACGTATTGGAGTACTACGCAAGATTTAAACGGCCCGCGGATACACGGGGTTCACCACACCTTCATCAGGGCTCTTGTAAACAGACGCCATTTTTTTTTAAAATTGTGGGCCAAACTCCCGGGTGTTAGGGACCTCAGTCTTGAGTGAGCTACCAAGCCTGACACACGCAGCATGAGCTCACAGTACAGCTGTTCAGCTTGTTACCACAGGATCGCCTAAAAATGCCATAATATACTTGTTCATGCTATTATGTAGCGATGATATTATTACAAAAGACCCCGACTGTGATAAAACTGACCAGGGTTCTGATAATAGCAGGATTGTGGTGATATTTAGCGCTGTGCGCCATGGAGGGAGGAGTAATGCTGTTGAAGGGAGGGTGGTAGCAATGTCTTCTGAGTGTGTGTGGCCACCTTTTATTGACTGCACTCACCATATCAGCCATATCAGCTTAGTTGTTCGCTCTGGTGAACACAAATGTAGATACTTATATATAACGTGTGTATAGAGGATATAAACAGCAAGAGGAGTAGGTTGGGAGCCGCCATTTTGGTGAGGGCGGTGGCGTCGACACCACTGTGCAGACGACGGTGTTGTTTACTGGTTACCACAATGGTCTTTGGGCACCATACCAGTTTACTTGTACAAGTATGGTGAATAAAACAGGTAGATATTTATATATAATGTGTGTATATAGCGTAATAACACCACAAACAGTATTGTTGGAGGAGAAATATTAGTGCATCTGGCCTTGAGGGCAGTAGCCATCAGCTGACTGTGTGAGGTCCTACGTCTTTGTGCCTTTACTCACCATACAAGCTTAGATGTACAGTTATGGTGAACAAAATATGTAAATACTTATATATAACGTCTGTATATAAAAGCAAAAACAGTATGGTGGGTGGAGAATGGTGGCAAGTCTGGTGAGGTGAGGGAGGGAGGGAGCGGCAGCCAGTGGCGGGCTGCCACTGCCACTCAGCATACCAACTTAGTGGTTCGTTATGGTGAACACGAATGTAGATACTTATATATAGCATCTGTATATAGTGAATAAAAGCAAAAACAGTATTGTGGGAGGAGAATGTGGGTGAGTCAGGTAACTTGAGGGAGGCCGTGAGTGGCTGGCTGGTACACGGCGGTCACTCCTCGTTACTTTTTGACAAATAATAGCAACTTAGTGGTTCGTTATGCTGAACAAAACATGCAGATACTTATATATAACCTGTGTGTATATAGTGTAATAACCGACAAAGTAGATTTGTTCACTGATTGATGAACATAATTGAATCAACAATATGCACACCATATTTTTGAGTATAGCAATGATTCACTCATTTTATTATATAAATATATCAAACTACACACTATTGAATAATATTAAAGCAAAAAAACTACGAAAAATCAATCAGAGACTTTGAAATAATTAGGTAATTATCTCTTTGTGGCAACTCCGGCCTGACAGCTGGCGATCAACAGACCCCCTGGGACGCACGCTGAGTCAGCGCCTGTTTTTTGCCAGACTTCCCCACCCTATAGTAAGTGGCAACTACTGCCCTATAGCGGGAAATAGTTGCCACTTACGATTTTTTTATTATTTTTCCCATGATCAGTGAACACAAATTAACAGATTAGCAAGAATAAAAACATTTTTTTTTTTCAAAATTACATGCGCCTGTGGGGAACAAAGGATATTATACCCCTAGCATGTTAAGGGTTAAGGGCGGAGGGCTTGGAGGACGGCTCTGCCCCGGGGCATCTGTTGTGGGTTCCCCGGGCTATGGGGGATGCCTGCTAGCAGTACTGGGGCGGTTTGCCCCCTGTCTGGGTTGTCTGCTTCTGGGCAGAGTTTTTCGCCCATCCAGTCTGCTTGCTCCCCACTTTTGCTGGCGTGTTTTCGTATTTTTTGTGTCAGCCACAGCCCTCTGTTCTGGTGGCCATTTTCTTCTGCCAGTTTCCCGGCGTGGCCACCAATACGGCATTGCGGTTTGTTTACCGCTCACTCGCCTGGGTGTGCGAGTGAGCGTCTTGGGTGAGTTTTTCACCTTTTTCAGGGGTTTTATTCTCCTGTTGTCGTTTCTTTGCTTTTCTGGTGTTTTCTGCCCGTTTCCTGTTCCTCTGGAAACGTTTGAGTGTTGATTTTACACTGGGTTTTCCATTTTATCTGTTTTGGGTCTGGGCCCTTGGGTTTGGGCTCAGTGTCCCTGTCTGTTATGCTTGCTCCCACACCTTGTCCCTCGGTTTTCGGTCTGTTATGACTGTTTCCCTGGGGGTTCTGTCTGGGGGCTGTGCTTTGCCTTTCTGTGGTGTATCTCCGCCGGCAAATGTGGTGGTTTGGGCTCCTCCTGGTTCGATTCCAGGTTCCAATGGATTCTTTGGTTTCATTCCGGAGGTTTCTTCCTCTTGGGTCCCCCTTTGTGGGTTCAGGGGGCTTTATTTCCTCGTGTGACCCGGTTCTGCCTTCTGGAGTTCTGGGGTCTTCCTGGCTTGCAGACTGATCTTTTTGGGTCTTGGCACGTGTTGTGGTCGTGCTGGGACTTTGGGTTTTGTTGTCGATGTGGGCCTTTTAAATTTTCTCGTATGTGAAAATTAAACTTTCGCATCGGGTTGTCTTGTCCTTTCTCGGGTTCTCAGGACTATAGTTATTTGATGTTTCTTACTGTCGCCTCGTTTTGTGCAGCGCTGGCAGAGCCGCTCCGGCTTGCATTCGGGGTAGACGTCACATCTGCTCCGTTCCGTATGCTTTCTCATGTTTTGTTTCACCTCCGGCCTGCTCATGCATCGCCTGAGCCGTCCTGGTCCTTGATCAGGGTATCTTCTTATCTTCTCAGTTTGTGGTAGCCCTTTTCGGTTCAGGTTTCTGCTCTTTGGTACTGGTGGTAGGTTTGTACGTTTGCAGCCTTTCTCCGTCCTTCTGGCGACGGCCGAGACGGCTGCTTTCCAGAGGGGTTCTTGGGTTATTGATGCTTGATTAGTTCGGCCGGGGGTGCGTCCTATGTTGTCCGGTTGCGCTTTTTGCCGTTACCTGTGTACCTTGTCTGGGGATGCGCTTTGGGTTGATCTGGTTCCCCTTGTTCCCTGTTTCAGGGCTCGGGTCTCCCAGGTCGTCCTCAGAGTTTTTTGAGGTCTGTCCTTGCGCCCGTGCTGTTCGGACATTTGCACCTTTTGCTGCTGTGTTGGTGACATCTAGGGCTCATTTCGAGCGCAGGGTTTTGAGGGTCGCACAGGTTCTTGGCCGCCCATTCTTTATGCTCGTCTGCTCCTGCGCGTTCTTGTTGCCTTGGGTCACAGGTTGCAGCCTGTTGTCTCGGCTTCGCGTTGCGGAGTTTGTGGCGGCCGCCTCCCGGGTCAGCCCTTTCTTTTCCTTTTCTTTGGGTATGAAGCTCCAGGGAGCCATAGAGGCTTCCTACAGAAAATCAGCGTTGAATGTAATGAAATGCCATTTTCTGGGTGAGCCCTGGAGGCTCCTTGGCAACCCTCCCTCCCACCGGTCGGCGTTTTTTTTCACGTTGGTTGAAGCTTAGCTTTCGAACTGATGCTAGGCAGCCTGCGCGGTAGGTCCGGGGCTCCCCCCTCCCCCTCTCGGGGTGGGGAGGGCTGCGCGGATGATCGGCACGGCAGTAAAGTGTGATGTTTGTTTGTTTCCTTGGGATTGTAGGGAGTTTCTACCTCTCTGTTCGGTTTTTTGTTTTAGTTTTTTACCATGTGGGGTTTATTTTGTTATGCCTACCTTTCTGGGTGCCTGATCCCGGTCGATGGTAGACAAGGAAAACCCCAATCACAAGGGGGGTTTTCCAGGGCCATTGCTCCCTAAAACCTCTCTGAAGGGGCCAGGTTCTGGCGCTGGTCCCTGGTAGGTCTGAACTCTTTAGCTAATGTCCCGGTCTAATATAACATACATTAGCCCGATAAGCTCCTGGAAGCCTCCGGGGTTCACCCAGAAAATGGTGTTTCATTACATTCAACGCTGGTTTTTTGTTCACATTACAGATATCCTCACACACTATAAGGCACCAACTATCATGTCACATTTATCTACCAAGTGCATATTCACATTGTAGTCTGCAACACAATCAGGTTTATACATCTCTCCCAGTATTTCAAACTTCACTTTCCAACTGTCCACTAATGCACCTGTGTGAATAGTTATCAACGTATTCACCTCACGTCTGTCCTTCCAATGCACTAATAACATCTTGTTGCATTCCCTTAGCTGACAAGTGCTCACTGCAATACCAGTACAGTACTGAACACCGACATTTGCCTCCTGTGTGGCTTTACAGTACTACAGATGCCAGTCTTATGTTCAAACAGGAACATAGTTAGCAGGGAGCTGGTATAATAACTCATGTACAGGATATGCCCCTCATTGAGCAGTGGTTCCATAAGTGTGTTTACAACACTCAAAGAAAACCTGTGTGGATATTGATCGAGACAGTCTGTGTCGGTACCCAAATATAATATCATATCAATCACTATTCCTGTTTCACACTCACTTATCACAAAAAATTTCAGTCCAAACTAGTGTTGCTTTGATTCGATATACTGCCTGGATGCAATCCACCCCTTAAAGAGAACTAGCGATTTGTCAATCACCACATTCTTTCCTGGTACAAAATAATCACAAGTCACTTCCCTCTCACATTGCTGAAAATTTTCCTCACTTTCCACAGTCTATCGTTTCTACTGACATTATCAATTTTGTCAAAGTGAAGGCACCTGAGAATTAGCAGAACCTATCACATGACATGTACTTGTTGAACACTGGGGTTGGAGCAATGCTGTCTTTGTGTCTTCCTTATCAAGCCTTTAAATAACCTAACAATATTATCTTATGTTATACCTGAAATGCAATGAGTATTAGTGGCTTTATGCATTGTGCTTGTCTTACCTATGTATCTTTCTCTCTTCATGTATCATATGTATGTACATTTGTGTCAACAATTATTATTATTATTATTATTATTATTATTATTATTATTTAGGATAAAAACCTACATTTGTGTATTTGGGAAATTTATGTAAAGAATTTACACCAAGTTTTTCGCACTCTCACAACTGCTTTGTCAAGTTCTGAGTATGTGATTAGGACGAGACTTACATCTTAACGTCTAATGAAGCTGCTATTCTGGGTCCAATCCTCTAATCCATTTTGACCTCCTGACAATGTCATCTCTATTTCCAACTGCTGATATACCTGCTGTAATGTCTTCTATGGAATTATAGTCACGAGTCCTTTATGTAATCCTGCTATTCTGAGAACTGGAGTTGTTATTAATAGAGGTGTTCATGTGGATACTATTCCTCATAACCCTCTCCATACCTAAAGGAATGCGGCTAATGAGACTGCTTTCATTCATCCATTTATTGTGATGTAATTTTAATTCACTCAATCATTTTCCTAATAAATATAACGTGTTCAGAAATTTAAAAGTTTTAATGAAATCCGCCCTGTCATGCCTGGTTTGTAGTGCTGTTAGCCCTGTGGCCTTTGAGTGTTCCTAATACGATAGTTGACTAAACTCTCAAATGACTTTTGTTGGCCAGTGTTGCACCTTCTCCAGAGCAGCTATGTCCTTCTGAAAATGAAGTCTCCATGCTTGGATACAGTAATCCAAATGGGAGTGCACCAGAAATTTATACAGGTGAACCATTACCTTCTTTTCTTTATAGTCAAAAGTACACAATCTTCTACTCTATTCTTACAAACCCTTTCTCTAATTGTATTTGGGTAATTGAAAACTATTTTGTCTTGTATCTACTACATTCAGAGTCAGTTTACTTAAGAG
Organism: Procambarus clarkii; assembly: GCF_040958095.1. NCBI lineage: Eukaryota > Metazoa > Arthropoda > Malacostraca > Decapoda > Cambaridae > Procambarus > Procambarus clarkii. The sequence goes on from NC_091214.1 coordinate 20,348,460, forward strand.
GGTTATATGGCAATTTAAATCTATTTTCTTATCAGGATTCCAAGGGTGTCTTTCAATTATAGTGTAAAGAATGCCTTTAGCTTTACTGTGAGCTTTTTCATTAAACCATGAGGGCTAACCTAAATCCAAGGAACTCTTATACAGTATAAGAATATACTACTACTATATTTAAATATGTGTAGTAGTAGGAGATGATAGAAATCTGGGAGGGAGTTTATAAATACTTGTAGAGATTGTAATGAAGTCTATGTGGGGGAAACAGGGAGAAAACTTAAGATCTGAACTGAAGATATTAAGAAATCATGTAGAATCATGGCTGGTAACAGTGCTATAGCAAGCCATAGTCGGAAAAAGGATCACAATATTGATTTTCATTAGTGTGAAATAATTTATAAAAGTAATAATATTAGAACGAGAAGGGTAGTGGAAGGGGTTCCAGTAAATACTCTAAATACTTTTGGTGGCAACAAAAGCTTTACCTAGGAGAATATCTTTACTAAGAAGTTATCTTGAGGTTATCTTGAAGTTATCTTGGGATGATTTCGGGGCTTTAGTGTCCCCGCGGTCCGGTCCTCGACCAGGCCTCCACCCCCAGGAAGCAGCCCGTGACAGTTGACTAACACCCAGGTACCTATTTTACTGCTAAGTAACAGGGGCATAGGGTGAAAGAAACTCTACCCATTGTTTCTCGCCAGCGCCTGGGATCGAACCCGGAACCACAGGATCACAAGTCCAGCGTGCTGTCCACTCGGCCGACCGGCTCCCCAAGAAAATGATTCTGCATGAATTAAAATTTGATCTCAATAAATGGATGAATGAAAGCAGTCCCATTAGCTGTGTTCCTTTGGCTATGGAGAGGGTTACGAGAAATAGCATCCAGACGAACACCTCTATTAATTACAACTCCAGTTCTCAGAGTAGTAGGATTACACAAAGGACACGTGACCATTATTCAACAGAAGACAGTACTGCAGGTACATCTGCAGTCAGAAATAGAGGTGACATTGTCAGGAGTTTAAGTAGGATAAGAGGATTGGACCCAGAATAGCAGCCTCATTACACGTTGAGATGTAAGTCTCATCCTAATCACATACTCCCACCGTGACAAAGCACTTGTGAGAGTGCGAAAGACTTGGTGTAAATTCCTTACATAAATTTCACAAATATACATGTGGGTTTTTATTCTGTTAGGCCTGTGAGAAGACATTACCATTAATTATTATTATTATTATTATTATTATTATTATTATTATTATTATTATTATTATGATATAGCTCGTTTTTTTTAAGTTTCGAACTCGAGCTCAATATTAGGAGGAACAGTTGGTGCCTTGGGAAAGCCACTGTTCATATTGAAAAGAAAATTCTTTGGCTCATTTTCATTTTGTGTTTTACATGGAAAATATAAAAAAATTGTTGATAAACAGCCAAAAATGATTAAGAATGTCAGATTAATGTTTGAAGAAAATTTGGATTAGGCCAGAACAAAATTTTCCAGATTTTGGAGGTTGCAGTGTACATTATTAAGTTAGAATAGCATAAATTAAAGCTTACATATTGATTCTTTTATATTTGAATTTGATTTACAGTGCCCATAAAAGATTCCCCATAAAAGTATGGATACTGGTTTCTTATTTTCTGGTTTGGTTTCCTCAGTAGCTTTCTAGAGCTTTAGCGCTGATAACCCTAAAACTTCAGATTGTACCAGGCTCCTAAGATTTACACAGGCCCACTGGAGGCCAGGATCAGAATCTGCTTATCCAAGCAAGGTGAGGAAAACCAACCAGAAATAAGGAAAATAGTAGAGACGATTGCTGGCAATGGGTTAATGATTCAAGATCCAACTTGCTTCTAGGTTGCAGCCCAGGTCACCTATAACACCAGTCTGCCGCTCACTTCTTTCACACGTCTAGGATTCTTAGCTGCTTCGTGATGCTAAATGATGTTGGTTTTTCCTTGAATATTTGTTCCATGTGAAGGCTGTTTCTTTTTCTTCTTCATGACTGTGTTTATACCAATCACACCGTGTGTTCTGTGGCTATTATATTATTCTAACTTTGGTCCAGGGTTCATATTTCCCCGTGCCACACCAGAGTTATCTTCTCTGGTGGAGGAATTTGGATTTCTCCTTTGACTGCTGGTGCCTTACACACACAACAGGTTTACTCTCTCTAGTCATATTAAGTGATTCTTACTATCCATTGTTTCCTATACCTTCTGTCATTGTCTTATTATCATGACTAGTTATGCAATTAGCCTACAACTTTTTCTCTGCATCAGGCATATCTCTCATTGTTTAACACCCATCCAGCCAGTTCTCATGCATCTGCATGTTTGTTTACATCATTTTCTCTCTTGATTGGGTCATGATTCATCTCCCACTTAATCTAAGCCAGACTGTTGCTTGCAACATTTTAGGATGTGTTCCTGTGTTTTGGGATGCCAATGATCATTCCTGTTGCCTCTGTCATTCCTCCTACTGGGCTCATGAGTTTAAATAATTCATTGTGTCGGGGGACGGGAAGCCAGAGTGTATTCATACACGTTAGGCTTTTATCGAGGTCATCCCCCTCCCCCAGGGTCGAATTACTGACCCTGCCCAGGATGCAACCCCACAACAAGCTGACTAACTCCTGAGTACCTACTTGCTGCTAGGTAAACAGATGCATTAGGTGAAAGGAAATGTACCCAACCATTTCTGTCCTACCCAGGATTCAAACCCGGAAGTGTCGATTGTGCGCCAAGAACGAACCCGACTGTACTACCGGGATCCTTTGGCAGTACTTATGTTCTGGTCAAGCTGCTTTCTCATTGGCAGCCTCCTTGCAAGATTGAAGGATCATACCTTTTTGATACAGGCTTTTGCAGCCATCAACATTGGAGGTAGGTGATGCTTCTCTTCAAAGAGGAAGATTTTAACAATTTGTTCCTGACAATGTATTCTTAGTACAGTACAAGCTTTTCCTTCTGATCCTGATGTTTTTGGGTCAGTTTCTAATCCCCATGCTTTCCTTGCCTCATTGGGCAAAGCAGGTTCTGATCCTGATTGCTGGTCAGTCTGTCTAAGTCTCAAGAGTCTGTTGTGGTCTGAAAGCTTTGAGTATGAGCAATTAAGCTCTGGGGAAATACTGAGGCGTCAACCAGAAGAGAGCATTTCATTACATTCAACGCTTGATTTTTTATTTCATGATTTCAGCTACAATGATGTGAAAGCTGAGCTGTCTCAAGAGGAAATTGCAGATGAATGTCAGTCTGAAGTTGAAAGTCACCAACCTGAGGGTAGCATAGTTTTTGACAACATTGGAGGTTCTGGTGCGGGCCCATCAGGGCTCTCAGTTATGGTGGAAGATCTTGTACAACAGCTGCCAGACAAAAAGCCTGTTATACAGCCAAGTAGAACATCCCCAGCTGGCCCTTCACATCTCCAGGCACAACACCTTCAACAACTTCCACAACAAATGCAACAAACTCAACAACACACTGAACAGCAGACACAACAGCAACAACAACATTCAATTCAGCAACAGCAGCAGTTACCACAACAGCAAACTATTCAGCAACAACAGCAGCAGCAGCTACAGCTTCAGGAACAACAACTCCAACAACAAGAGGAGCATCAGAACCAGCAACAGCTGCATCAACAGCAGCAGCAGCAGCAGCAGCAGCTGCCACCACATAAACAGCCACAATCACAAAATCTTTATTTACATCATTGCATAACAGTTCAATCACAATCCTCTCAACTACCCCCTCCTCTATCCCAACCACCATCAGCGTCCCACTCACCAAATACCACAACTACTCAGCAAGTTCGACAACAACAACAACCACCACCACCACCACCCCAGCAAATAGTTGGACTTCCAGAAGGAGCAGTAGTTGAGATGCAGGACACTGAGACTGTGGCACAGCAGTCTATGGCTGCAGTGTCTCCTAGTAGTCAACACTCCGTGTACCTGTCTCCACAGACTCCACAACATCTCACATCAAGAGGAGAACCACCGCCTTGGCCTTCTAAAGCTCGATCAGGTATGTCCAAGTGACTTATCTCTTCTACTCTGTAGAATCATCTTAAGTGATTTAATTTATTTACCGTTGTCTAAGACAAGAAGCCTGTTAGGCTTAACAGGGCACCCCTAGGCTAGTGACTGCTCTTCTCAAAGTTAAAACCCACAACAGCTGCCGTACTCCTATTACTGCTAGGTGAACCAAGGCATCAAGTGAAATGTAATGAAACACCTCTTTCGGGTGGGTTTCCTCTGTATTTACTATTTATGTCTGCAAGATCGAGCTATTAGCTCTTAGACCCTGTCTTTCTAACCAATCTATTTTTCCTCTATTATATCTAATACATATATTTCTCTCTAACACACTGACACCAGCAGTTGTATGGTGCCCATATCTTAAGAAGCACATCAACAAACTGGAAAAGGTGCAAAGACATGCTACTAAGTGGCTCCCTGAACTGAAGAGCAAGAGCTACAAGGTCGAGGAGAGGTTAGAGGCATTAACCCTAGAGGCATTAAATTAAATGCCTAGAGGTTAGAGGCATTAATTGTACAAGAATGTAACAACTCTTGTATATATCTCAAAAAAAAAAAAAAAAAACTAAGCTGCTCTGGGCTATTTGGCCTTCAACACCCACAGGCACAAAAAAAAAATAGTTTTTTTTTTAATTGTTAATTTGTGTTCCCTGACCACGAGTTGGTTTATGACCTTACACACAAAAATCACAATAGGGTTATGCATCAAATGAACAAATTCACAAGGGCCGTGATGAGGATTCGAACCTATGTCCGAGAGCATTCCAGATGCTGCCTTAATCGACTGAGCTACGACATGGTCAAAAGAGTTGAAACCCGAAGTTCTACTGAACTTGGATCCTGCAGCCTGTCCAAGACACAAACCAGGGGTTTTACACTACTCCCTCATGCACTCAAGCTATGTCAATAGGCAGGCTCTACCTCTTCGCCCTTACTTCATTATACATTATTATTATCTTTTGACCATGTCGTAGCTCATTCGATTAAGGCAGCGTCTGGGATGCTCTCGGACGTAGGTTCGAATCCTCGTCACAGCCCTTGTGGCTTTGTTGGTTTATGACATGTTTTCACCAGATACATATTGAAACTGGCACGTTCCGGTTCATCCGGAGTTCAGGGACTGGCTCGGTTTTGTTGTGGGGCGTCAAGGTTACCGCTTTCGTTGTCTTCCCTTCGGGTTGAATCTGGGGCCACGCGTTTTCACATGCCTCACTCAGGTCGTGGTGGCCCGCCTGCGTCTGCTAGGTGTTCGGGTGTTGGCCTATCTCGACGACTGGCTGGTTTGGGCTCCCAGCCAGTCCGCGTGTCTGCTCACCAGGGATTTGGTTCTTTCCCAGCTCACCAGGTTCGGGTTTTTGGTGAACTGGAGGAAGTCCCATCTGGTTCCATCTCAGGTTCGGTCTTGGCTAGGTCTCGTTTGGGACGCTCGTGCTGCTTCCTTGTCTCTTCCTCCGGCGGCTCTCTTGCACCTGCGGTCCCGCCTTCGCCCGTTTCTGAGGGGTTCCCGGGTCACAAGGTGGTTGCTCGAGAGTTTGTGCGGGAGCCTGAACTTTGCCATGATGGTCTACCCGGCAAGTTGGGTGTGGCTTCGTCGGCTGTTCAGGTTCCTTCAGGGCCGGCCCTTCCGTCTCTCTCGCGATCGTTGGGTTCGACCTCCGGGGGCTTTGCATCGGTTGCTGCGTCGCCGGCTTCCTCTTCGGGTTTTTCAGGGTTCGGTGCCTTGGCGCCTTCCCGTGCCCTCGCTTGATGTGTACACGGACGAATCTTCTCTTGGCCAGGGTTTTGTGACCAGTGCTCACCAGGCCGGCCAGGGGCGGTGGGTTCCGTCTTTCCCTCAGGCTCACAGCACGGTGCGGGAGTTCGCGGCAGTGTGGATGTCACTCCAGAGGATTCGAGTCGCTCGCGGATCGATGATCCGGCTCCATTCGGACTGCTCTCCGGTGGTTCATTGTTTGAACCGAGGGGGTTCGATGCGATCCTTGGCTCTTTGGGGCTGGTCGCTTCGGGTGACTCGTCTGCTGAGTTCTCGGGGTTTGGCTCTCCTGGCGGTTCATGCCCGGGGGGTGTCCAACGTCCTGGCGAACGGCCTGTCTCTCGGTTCTGTCCCCTGTCCTCGGAGTGGACAGTCGATGCCAACTCTTTCCGTTGGCTGTGCCGGATGTTCGGGACTCCGGACGTGGATCTCTTCACGTCGGCGTGGTCGAGGCGTCTCCCGGTTTATGTGGCGCCCTTTCCCGACTGCGAAGCCGTCGGGGTCGACGCCTTCAGGCTGGACTGGGCGAGGTGGGGTTACCTGTACCTCTTTTCCCTGGTTCCGCTGTTGCTCCAGGTCCTGACTAGCTTGGAGATTTACCAGGGTCGTGTTGTCCTTCTGGCCCCTTGGTGGCCAGCCCAGCCTTGGTTTCAGGCACTGCTTGCTCGGTGTCCGTACCCGAGGGTCTTCCCGTGGCTCCGCCTCTTTCAGCAGATCAGTCCTGCGCTGTACGAGGCTGGTTCCATCTTCTCCTCGAGTCTTCGTGTCTGGTGTTTTTGACTCGGGTTTATTATTCATTGTTTGGTGCGCAGGTGGCTTCGTTATTGGTCTCCCACCTGCGTGCTTCGTCTCAGCGGCAGTATGAGGTTTCCTGGTGGTCCTTCCGGTTTTTCCAATCACTGTGTCGGTGTTTTTCGGTCTCTGATAGGGTTGTTCTGTCCTTTCTCTCTTGGCTGTTTCAGGACCGTCATCTTATGCCGAATACGGTTGCTTCGTATCGTGCGGCGTTGGCGGAGCCGCTTCAGTTTGCTTTTGGGGTTGATGTTACTTCCGCCTCGTTTCGCAAGTTATCTCGGGCGTTGTTTCACCTCCGGCCTGCTCATGCGCCGCCTGAGCCGTCTTGGTCTTTGGACAGCGTGCTCTCGTTTCTTGTTTCTCTCTGCCCAGGTTTGTGGTGGCCCCTTCCGTTCGGGATTGTTTTTCCAAGGCTCTTTTCCTGTTGGCATTGGTCTCGGGGGGTCGGGTTGGCGAGCTTCATGCTCTCCGGCACCGGGGTTTCTGCTCTTTCGGTCCTGGTGGTCGTTTTGTTCGTTTGCAGCTGTCTCCCTGATGGCTGCGTTCCGGAGGGGGCCGTGGGTTGTTGATGCTTGGTTGGTCAGGCCGGGGGTGCATCATGTGTTGTGTCCGGTTGCGGCTCTCCGCCGTTATTTGCGCGCCACGGCTTCTGTTGCCGGGGATGCGCTCTGGGTTGATCCGGTCTCCCTTCTTCCCTGTTCCCGGGCTCGGGTCTCTCAGGTTGTCCGCAGGGTTATTAAGTGTAGTCAGCCTGCTGTTTTTCCCCGGGCCCACAACGTTCGTAAATTTGCTGCTTTGGCGGCTGTCTTTGGCAACATGTCTTGGGTGGACATTCGGGCCTGGGGTTTTGGAGATCGAACAGGGTCCTGGCCGCTCACTACCTGGTGAATGTTCCTGGGCCTCGTCAGGCCTGCGTTGCTTTGGGTCGGCAGTTGCAGCCAGTTGTCTCGTCTTCGTGTTGAGGAGTGAGGACGGCCCGCCGCCCGGGTAAGTCCCTGTTTTTTTCCTTATCTTTGGGTAGTTAGCTCCGGGGAGCCGACGGGGCTCCCCCCAGAAAACCAGCATTGAATGTAATGAAACGCCATTTTCTGGGTGAGTCCCGGAGGTTCCCCGGCATTCCTCCCTCCCTCCAGTCGGCGGTGTTTTTCGCGTTTTTGGTTTTTAGTTTTGGTTTGTCAAAAACCACATCTTGGTTTTTGACATCCAGCCTAAGAACTAATGGTTGGGTCGCCGACGGTGAGGTCTGGGGCTCCCCCCTTCCCCCTCCCTGGGAGGGGGGGGAGGGTTGCGCAGATGGTGGCGCGGCGACATGATGACGTCATGAGGGCTAATTTTCGTTTGGGGAGTTCTGTCCACCTGTTCGGTCTTCGGTCGCAATAGTTTACCAGAATAGGGGTTTATTTTGGGGTGCCTACCTTTCTGGGTGCCAGTCCCGGTCGATGGCAGACATAGAATGCTCCCAATCATTCGGGGGGGTCTCTATAGGCCATTGCTCCTCGTGCCTCTCTGAGGGGGCCAGGTTCTGGCTCGTGGTCCCCGGTAGGCAAGAACTCCATGCATTGACTGATGCCAGAAAGTTATACATATCCATTCAGCCTGGATAGCTCCGGGGAGCCTCCGGGACTTACCCAGAAAATGGCGTTTCATTACATTCAACGCTGGTTTTTTGACTAGTTGTATATAAAATTTGGTTCAACTGGCCCAACTCTCAGCATTGTAGCATAAACAGGAAGAAAGAAAAAAAAATATTGAATTATGTGTCAACATTTTTCCAAAATGATCAAAAATTAACAACAAACAAATGTGTTAACTGAAATCATGTCTATGACTCTCAGCTATCACAATAGAATATAATTAAGTATTTTAATATTCAGTTTTATGCAAAAAAAAAAAAAAAAAAAAAAAAATTCTGTGGGGAGCCCCTACGGCTCCCTGGAGCTTATCGAGCTAATGTATGTTATATTAGACCGGGACATTAGCAAAGGAGTTCAGACCTACCAGGGACCAGCGCCAAAACCTGGCCCCTTCAGAGAGGTTTCAGGAAGCAATGGCACTGGAAAACCCTCTTTTGGTTGGGGTTTTTCTTATCTGCCATCGACCAGGGTCAGGCACCCAGAAAGGTAGACATGACAGAACAAACCCCACATGGTAAAAAACTAAAACAAAAAACCGAACAGAGAGGTAAAAACTCCCTACAATCCCAAGCAAACAAGCAAACATCACACTTTACTGCTGCACCGATCGTCCGCGCAGCCCTCCCCACCCCGAGAAGGGAATGGGGGAGCACCAGACCTACCGCACCGGTGCGGTAGGACCTTAACTATCCTTGGAATGTTTTGTTTTGCACTGGCCATTGAATTGTATTTTTGTTCCACTCACCTTCCATGTGCCTTAAATTTAAATTTTTATTGGCATTTAGGATGGATGTGCCTTCATTATTCTTTCTTCAGGTATCTTTGGCATTCTTTCCACTCCAGTTGGTTCACACTCCTCCAGAACCTACTTGGTCATTGAATCGGGTCTTGGCATTTTTGTCTCTCCACTTTTGGGTTTCTCCTTCTAACAAGGATTCTTTTTTCAGGGGCACCTTTTTCTTGACTCTTGGTTCAGTCTGTTGAAATAGTAAGGTTCACACTTTGTTGGAAACATGGCTTTTTTCTTTAGACCAAGTAATAATTTTCTTCACTTTCAACTTCCTCCTTCATATTTGACTAAGTATGAGGCTTCTGCTTTCTGCAGGGATACTTTTGTTACTGAAACATGGTTTGTTTGGCTGGGGGTGCATCTTATTTGTACACGGTCCTATGGCTGCTCTCATTGTTTGGGTCAAGGGTTCATCATTGGGTTCATCAAGCCAGTATATTGTGTTCTTTGCTCCATAGTAAAGCTCTCCCAGGTTATCCAGAAGGTGGTTCAGCTTAGCCATGGTGTGCTGATGTTTGCTGCCTTGATAACCTTTTCTTCTGCCAGTAATTTGTTTTGTCAGTCATTTTGATTTTATTTTGGTTTTGGGGCTATCTGTGATTTCTAAAGTTGCCTTACCTCTGTTGCCCCTGTTACCTAGCAGGGGCATAGGTACCTGGGTGTTAGTCAGCTGTCATGGACTGCTTCCTGGGGGTGGAGGCCTGGTCGAGGACCGGGCCGCGGGGACACTAAAAAGCCCCGAAATCATCTCAAGATAACCTCAAGATAACCTCATAGTGTGAGCCAGGTTGAGGCTCTCAGTAGGTCAGTGCACTTTTCAATGCTTGACACTAGAGCACAAACTATAGGGGGCTACCAAGAGCCCACCAGAATAGGGGATTTCATTACATTCAGTACCTAATTTATATATTATTCTTGTGTCTAAATGTTGGCACAAATGTTTTCCGTCATTTGCTATAAGAAAAGTTCCCGAAATGTAAACAAAAATGCAAAATCTAAAAATTTAGCAGTCCCCATGGTGTAGTGGTAAGATGCTCGCCTGGCATTTCGCGAGCGCTTTGTCCTGTGTTTGTATCCTGGCCGGGTAGGATTGACTGAGCGCAGATCCTTAACTGTAGCCTCTGTTTAACCCAACAGTAAAATGGGTATCTGGTTGTTAAACGATTTGGTGGGGTCATATTCTGGGAAACATAAGATTAAAGACTTGCCCGAAATGCTACATGTGCTAGTGGCTGTACAAGACTGTAAGAACTCTAAGAATACATTTTCATAAAAAAAAAAAAAATACCTTGAAATCCAAACTTTCCCTTTTTCACAATATATCCTGAATGAATTTGTCCAGATTTTGAAGGATGCACTTTATGGTAAAGTACAGTAATATCTTTTTATTAATGGATTTTTTTTTTATATCTCAGATGATGGAACTACAGAGACAACTCCATTCGTTAAGCTAAAAGTTCCTGCTAAGAGCTGGGGGCACTTCAGCAGAACTAGTCCCAGAAAAGGTAATTAATGTATATAAATATCTGTATGAAATTTTATATGAAAACTGTTCTGTATGAAATAACTCAAACTATACTTAAAAAAAAAAAGATATTTTGCAGTGATAATAGATAACATTTCTAAACAAACTTTCCTCAGTAGCTACTTCAGTCTTACATACTGAACTCAAGAGAACAAACACTCCCCTTCCTTCCCAGGCTCTGACTTTTGCCACAGTATTGCGTGACTTTTCAAATAGTTTTACCCCCAGCATAAAGTGGGTCTAGAGCTCAGTGAAGGTCATAGCTCATCACACCAATGACACAGATGCTTTCAGTAACTCAGAGACCCATAAAATCACCCCAAAACATTCTCAAGCATATCTTGTAAACTAAAAAACCAACGTTAAATGTAATGAAGCGCCAGTTCATGGGTGAGCTCCAGAGGCTCCCTGAAGCTATCATACTGATCAAATGCCATACTACTTGAGTATCATCAGTAGCAGAGTTCTTCGTAAGCCTATCAGGGACCACGGGCCAGAACCTGGTCCCCCTCAGAGAGGCAAAGGGAGCAATGGCCATGACCACTTTACATATAACCCCTCAACTGTGCAACGCACCTGCAGGTCCTCGTCCTGGGTGCGCAATGCGCCTCCGGGTATTTTTATTTTTCATGTTCCATTCAAAACTGGCACGCGGTGAGGTGGGTACGAGATGGATGCTCATCCGCCATCTTGAAAAAAAATCCCAGCATGCCCCACGGCCATGGGGAGCCTCAGTTTCAAAGCAGCAACCATGTCTGACGCATTGTCTACGCGCACCCGCTCCACGGTGACCCAGGGTCATGGAAAACGACTCTCTGAGGAGGAGATACGCGACATTTTTGTATGATGAAAGTGCTATGGATGATGACCTAGACTATGATCCAGAGAAAGACCTTACACAGAGGTCTGATATGAGTGAGGGAGAGACTGAGGTCCATGATGTGGAGAGCATGTATGGTACACACGCCTTGCCCAGAACTGCCCTCCCACTCTGGGTCAACACCGTTATCACCACCTCCACCATGTATGTTCCCAGATGCAAGTTTATTCAGTGACAGTACTGTACATGCGATGAATCTTTCTCGGGCTTCAGTGACATAGGCTCCGATACGAGTAGTGTGGACAACCCGAGTACAAGCAGCGGGGGTGTTACCAGGCGGGGTTTTGCGGCCCCAGCAACACATCGCTGCAGGTGGCAACGTGTCTCACAACAACAGGACAATGACGACAGTGGCCCCCTCAACATCAGATGTTCGTGGTAGGCCTATAGTTCGTAAATCTGCCTCATCGCCTAGCATACCCTCACACAGTTCCAGCACCAGACGACATAGCCATGTTTTTGATGCTTGTGATGGTGTTGGCCGTGGTATTGGCGCCAACACCAAACCCCCAGGTGTACTTGTGTGAGAGGATTGTGCCACATTTGTCCCTCAGATACCAACGTTTGATGATACTGATGTTGGTGTTACACCATTATTCCCATTTACCGGTGATGGTATGTCAGAAATGGAATATTTCCTGGCATATTTCGACCACGAATTCATGACGCATTTTGTGACTGAGACAAACAGGTATGCACACAGCCTCATAGATGCCGGCATTTTACCTGCCTCACGCCTCACGCAATGGAAGGACACGACAATTGACGAAATGTACGTGTTTCTGGCACTGAGCATGATGATGAAGCACTCCAAGAAAGCTGTCATCCAGGATTATTGGAGCAAAGACAGCTTAGTTCCATCGGCCGTGTTCAACTGGTATATGTCGAGTGATAGGTTTCTCTTGATTCTCAGGTGCATGCATATCGAGAATAATGCAAATGAGAACAAACACGACAGACTGTGGAAGGTACGGAAGGTGTTCAGTGACATGAGAGGGAAGTTCAAGGATTATTTTGTACCTGCACAGAATGTGGTTATTGATGAATCACTAGTACTGTTCAAGGGACGACTGGCATTCAAGCAGTACATCCCATCAAAATGGCACCGTTTTGGACTGAAGTTTTTCGTGCTGTGCGACTGTGTGACCGGTATTGTCTTGGACATAATATTGTATTATGGTACAGATGTCGACATACCAGCTCTGGATGAACACGGGTTCTCTGGCAGTGTCGTAAAAACCCTGATGGAACCGTTGCTGAACAAGGGGCATATACTGTTCACCGACAACTATTACACCAGCCCCTTGTTGACCAGATACCTCCTTGCCCACAACACCAGCGTATGTGGCACTGTGAAGGCCCACAGGAAGGAAATACCAATGTTCGGTATTGGTATAGCAGTGGGTGATTGCCAGCTGCGCAAGTATGACAACGTGCTGTCAGTGTGGTGGAAGGACAGATGCGAGGTGAATATGCTGACTACGATTCACACCAGTTCCATGTTGGACAGTGGCAAAGTCCACTTTCAGACGAGCTTCCCCATGTATAAACCCGGACTGTGTCATAGACTATAACGTGAACGTGCACCTCATCGATAAATGTGGCATGATACTAGGTGCAGTGGAGTGCGTATGCAAGTCTGTGAAGTGGACGAAAAAGTTCTTCTTCCACCTAATAGATGTTGCAGTGCTCAACTGCTTCAATATGTACCTGGTAAAATCTGGCAGGAGACTGTCAATACGTACATTCAGTGCCTGTGTTGTGTCACAGCTGCTAGTAAAGTATGGCAAGGAGGGATCCATTGTACCATGCGGGGTGCAAGCAACAATGCCACATGCAGCTCCAGACAGACTGAGGGGTAATGAGAACTTTGGAGTACACATGCTCAAGTATATGCCAGGCACAGCAATCATGGGAGAAGGGTAAACATGCGAGTATAGTATGCAGGAACATTACCCGCAGAGAACAAAAGCAAAGATGCATCACCACCTAGTGCGTGGAGTGCAAGGTGCCACTCTGCCCCGTTGGCTGTTTTGCAGCATGTCACACACTTGCGGAATACTGAGTGTGTTTATGGTGTGTGTATATTGTGTGTGATATTGTATAGTGTGTATATAGACTGTAAATATAAGTATATTAGCATGATACATTGGAAATATGTGCAGGATACGTAAACACTTTGGTGATGCACGTAACACAGTGTCTACGGACAGTACGAGTGTTCTACTGCCATAATATAGTGTACATGTTCATTATACATAGGATTGGCACATAAAAACAAATATATTGTATTTGGAACTGTGCGCAAAAAATGAACAAAAATATATTCGCGGTAGTACGCACGCATCCTGCCCCGGGCGCCCTACTGGCCCACAGGCCAGTAGTAGAGTGTACGCTACGGGCAAACGGGGAATGATGCGTCACGTGCCAACTTATGGACCCCATAGCAGCCGAAGTACAATTTCGATTTTCCGTTACTTTACCCATACTCAAGGAAGGGTTTTTGTCACTTTCAAAACAACAAATAATTTTTTTCAGAGAATTTCTTTCCTGCACACTGGGGGTGTCATATTTGGAAGCCGTGCAGTTGAGGGGTTAAAGAATGTCACCTTGCCATCGAAAGGGAAAGGACCCAAAAAGGTAGGCAAATCAAAACAGATCACTGTCTGGTTGAAAAATGGCAAGCTACATCCTCCCAAGAAAGAATTTCCCCAGAAAGCAAACAAACAAGAAAATCTTCGTCCAACTAACCTCCTGCTCGTTAGCTCCACCCCCAGCAGGGAGGGCGGAGCTGACTGCCACCATTCACTTCTTTGTCTGATGTAGTCGTGCCAAGTGGTCCCTGTCGCTCTGGTTTAGTGTTCCCGTTTTCTTTGGTATTTCTTCGCTGTGATGGTGTTATGAAATAGAAATGTGCGTGTTGCCAGTAGTTTAGAGTACTGGAGCAGTATGCGCCTTTGGTCCCCTTCCCTAGGTGCTCCGTAAATACTACCCTTATGTCTCAAGGTTATCTTCCCTAGTGCATTTTGGAAACACTCCCCATTAGAGGGCTTCGATCCTTACTTGTGGTTGTCCTCGCCATTGGGAGTGAGTCAGGGTACTTGGGCTTTCGCCCTTACCCTGGGTAGGGTGTTTTTGTTTGCTGGCGAGGTGCACTGAAACTAGCACAGCCAGCATTGCTATTACATGGCACCAGATGTTTATCTCTGGGTGGTTGTTTGCTTGTTGTGTGATTTCGTTTTTTTTTTTTTTGTTATTTTGGCATGTTAGCCTGTTGTGGCAGTGGAGGTCTGCCTATTAGGCAGAGCCTAATAGGCAGCTCTGCTTCGTTTGCTTTCCTTCCTTCATCTGTTTCAGAGGGGCTCCCGGGTAACACAGCGGTTGGTCGAGGGTTTGTGCTGGAGCATGAACTTTGCCATGATGGTCTGCTCGCCTGGTCGGGTGTGGCTTCGTCGGCTATTCTGGTTTCTTTGGGGACATCCCTTCTGTTTCTGTCGCGACCGCTGGGTTTGGCCTCCAGGGGCCTTGCGTTGGTTGCTGCATCGCCAGGCTTCCTCTTCGGGTTGTTTGGGGTTCAATGCCTTGGCGCCTACCCAAGCCCTCGCTCGATGTGTTCACGGACGCGTCGTCTCTTGGGGCTTTTTGACCAGTGTTCACCAGACCTGGCCAGGGGGGGGGGGGTTCCATTCCTCCGTTGAGTTCACAGCACGGTGTGGGAGTTCGTGGCTGTGTGGATGTTGCTATAGAGGATTCAGGTCTTTCGCGGATCGACGGTACAGCTCCATTTGGACTGTTCCCCGGTGGTCATTGCCTGAACTGCGGGGGGTTTAAAGCGGTCCTTGGCTCTTTGGGGCTGGTCGCTTCGGGTGACTCGTCTGCTGAGTTCTCGGCGTTTGGCTCTCCTGACGGTTCACGTTTGGAGGGTGTTAAATGTCCTGCCGGATGGCCCATCCTGGTTCATTCCCTGTTTACGAAATGGACGACCAACGCCAACTCGTTCCATTGCCTCTGCCAAACGTTTGGGCCTCCAGAAGTGGATCTCTTTGTGTCGGAGTGGTCAAGGCGTCTCCCAATATATGTGGCTCCCTTCCCCGACTGCAAGGACGTCTGGGTCGATGCCTTCAGGCAGGAATGGGCGAGGTGGGGTTACCTGTACCTCTTTCCCTTAATTCAGCTGTTGCTAAAATTCCTGGGTCGCTTGGAGACTTACCAGGGGAGAACTACCCTCTAGGCCCCGTGGTGGCTGACCCAGCCTTGCTCAGTGTCTGAACCCAAGGGTCTTTCCGCGGCTCCGCCTCCTTCAGGAGATCGGTCCTGCCAGTTACAAGGCTGGTTCGATCTTCTCCTCGAATCTTCACATCTGATTTTTCTGACTCGAGTCTATCACCATTTGTATGGGGCGCAGGTGGCTTTGTTGTTGGTCACCCATCTGCGTGCTTCGTCTCGGCGGCAGTATGAGGTTTCCTGGCAGTCATTCCATTTTTTCCTGTCACTGTGTAGGTGTACTTCAGTCTCTGATAGGGTTGTTTTGTCCTTCCTGTCTTGGTTGTTTCAGGACCATCATCTTATACCGAATACTGTCGCCTCCTACCATGCGGCGCTGGCGGAGCCACTCCAGCTTGCATTCGGTATTGATGTTATGTCTGCTCCGTTCCACATGTTGTCTCGTGCATTGTTTCACCTCCGTCTTGCTCATGCGTCGCCCAAGCCCTCCTGGCCCTTGGACCAGGGGCTCTCTTTCCTCTCTTCTCCTCGGTTTGTAGTGGCACCTTCAGTTCAGGATTGTTTTTCCAAGGCTCTTTTCCTGTTGGCATTGGCCTCTGAGGGATGGGTCGGGGAGCTTCATGCTCTCCTCCGGCGCAGGGATTTCTGCTCTTTTGTCCTGGTAGTAGATTTGTTTGGTTGCAGCCGTCTCCTTCTTTTCTGGCGAAGAGTGAGACTGCTGCTTTCCAGAAGAGTCCATGGGTTGTTGATGCTTGGTTGGACAGACCGGGTGTGCATCATGTCTCGTGTCCGGTTGTGGCTCTTCACTGTTATTTGGGCACCACGGCTTTGGTGGCTGGGGATGCACTTTGGGTTGATCCGGATTCCCTTCCTCCTTGTTCCCAGGCTCGGGTCTCCCAGGTCATCTGCAGGATTATTAAGGATAGCCAGCCTATGGTCTATCCCCGTGCCCACGACGTGCGTAAGTTTCCTGCTTTGTCTGCCATCTTTGGCAAAATGTCTTGGGTTGACATTCGGGCACGGGGGTTTTGGGAGGTCGAACAGGATCCTGGCCACTCGCTACTTGTCAATGTCCCTGGATCACGTAGGGCCTGCATTGCATTGGGTCTGCGGTTGCAGCCAGTTGTCTCGGCTTCGCGTTGAGGAGTGAGGACTGACCACCACCCGGGAAAGTCCTTATTTTCTGTGGGGAACCCCTACGGCTCCCTGGAGTTTATCGGGCTAATGTATGTTATGTTAGACCAGGACATTACCTATGGCGTTCAGACCTACCAGGGACCAGCGCCAGAACCTGGCCTTTTCAGAGAGGTTTCAGGGAGAAATGGCCCTGGAAAATCCCATATGGTTGGGGGTTTTCCTTATCTGCCATCGACCAGGGTCAGGCACCCAGAAAGATAGGCATAACAAAACAAACCCCACATGGTAAAAACTACAACAAAACCGAACAGAGAGGTAGAAAACTCCCTACAATCCCAAAGAACAATCAAACAATCAATTTACTGCCGCGCCGGTCGTCCGCGCAACCCCCCCCCCCCCCTCGTGAGGGGGAGGGGGCCCCGGACCTCACCGCGCCGGCTGCCTTCAGTTCACTAGCTAGTGTCAACCGGGATAGATGCTTCTCTGGCCTCAAATTCCTGGGCGGTGTTTGCCTTGTGTGGCGTTCTCTGCTGTCTTTGTGTATTGTATGGTGGCCAGGAGTACCTCATCAGTGCCGGGGCTGCATGCGCCTGGGGGTTTCCTTCCCTAAGCGCCCTGTGAGTACTGCCCTTGCGTGTCAGGGTTATCTTCTCTGGGGCGTTCGGGAACTGCTCCCGTAGGGGTTCTTACTGCTCGGCATTTGCCTTGCCCTTGGGGCCAGCTGGGGCTTGGGACCCTTGTTTGGCCTTGGGTAGGGATTGGTTGTTGTGCTGGTTAGGGCGTCAAGGTGTTGCACAGCCTGCCACCTAAGCGGCGGCCGGTTCCTGTTGCCACTGGAGACGGTGTATTTTTGCAGGGTTTTTCTTTTGTTTTGTTTTTGTTTGCCTGGTGGAGGTTCTGCCTCGTGGGTCTATAGTCCCCCTGATATTGTTTTGGTGGCCCTCTGCTAGGCCCTCGTGCTTGTACACGTCCCAGGGGATTTTCAGTGTTATCATCTACCCTTGTTGTTGGGTTTCTCAACCGGTAAGCAACACCTTGCCCGGGCTTCCCGTAGTTGTTAATCTACGGGCCCTGGAAACCCCTGTCGGGGCTCGGGGACCCATGGATGCGTCCCCCGAGTTCCAGCCTGCCTTGTGCGGGTTTGAAGGTTGCAGTGTGCCCGTGTCTCGGTGACAGTCACCTGTTTTGCCTCCGTCATGCTGCCTGTTGGTTCCATGACACCTTTGACCCAGTCTTGCGAGTCATGTTCTCTGCTTGTGTTCCAGTTTTACTCTGAGGATGTTCCTATTAGGGTACAGGCAGCATCAGTGTTGCATGTTAGGTTTAGGTTATTGCAACACGCTAGGTTGGTTTCCCACCCAGATGCCCCGAGGCTGCCCCGTTTTGGCTTTAGGAACCCTGACCTGGGGGTGTTGGTCACTATGGCTTTGGCTCCAGCCGCGCCCCCTGGTCCTTTCCCTGTGGTTCTTCCTGCACCTCCCCCCCCTTCCCTGTGTCCAGCTCCAAAACGTCTGAGGGTTTCGGCCTCGGCACAGGGTTTAGTTGGTAATGAGACTCGGGCTGCTTCGGGGGCTGCCTCATCTGGGTCGGGGACGGAGGCATTTGAGCCGGTTCCTCCTGCCGAGGCTTCTGGGTCCCGCCAGCAGACCCCTTTCTTGTCTGCCTTTCCCTTGGACTCTGCCTTTTGTTCAGGGGTAGAGGGTTTGGAGGACGGCTCTGTCCCGGGTCCCGATGTGGGGGATCCTGGGGCTGGGGAGGAGTCGACCTGGGGGCCTTGGGCCCCCTGTGACCCCGCTTGGGTGCTTTTGCCTTCCTCGCGGGGCTTATTGTTGCAGGGGGAGGGATTTTCTTATCCCCCTTCCCTGTATGAGTATGATTTGGGTTCGGTTCCGGGCGCCTTTGGGTACCTCGGATCCATCTTTCCAGGGGTTTGCTACTTCCCACATCTCCGCGAAGGTGGCTCAGGAAGCTCTTGCTGCATACCTCTTGCGAGACCTGGGTTATGCCTTCCCAATGGATCCGTCCTCATTTGAGTTCGGTTGTTCTTCCCGTTTTTGGGTGCGGTTGGAGGTTCCGGAGTCTTCCTGGCTGGGAGACTGCCCTTTCTTTTCGCTGAGGGCGTGGCATGGGTTCTGTCGAACCCGCACGCTTGATTGGCGGGAGACTGCTACTCATATACAGGTTTACCTGGGGGGGGCGAGTTTGAGCACCTTAATGTGTGCTTATTTGCTCCCGTGCTTTCTCGGGATGTTGGCCTTTTCCAGCTTCACGAGCAGGTTCCTCAGCTTTCAGCTTCGTTGGTTGCGGAGGAGTCGCGCGCCCGTGGGCATTTGGCTTCGGTCTTGTGTTTCTTTTTCCTTCTCGAGCTGTCTTCTGCTTGGCTTGAGGAGGATGTGGGAGTGTTGAATGAGGGGCCTTCGTCCGGGGCGCTGTCTTTGGCAGCTAGGGCGTCGGCTGCACTGTTGAAGCTCTTTGTGCCCATCCTGAAGGAAGCGGTGTCTCTGTGTTTTGCTTCTCGCCTCGCGTGCCGTCAGGCTGTGCTCGCCCCCTCTTTTTGGAATCCGCTTGGGCCCTGGCTCTTAGGTTTTCGTCTCCGTTTTGTCTGTTGCTGTTTGCAGAGACTGCGGTCTCTCAGTTTCTGCACGCGGCTTCGTCCAGTTGTCGTCCTATGGCAGACTTGTTGCTTCTCCGAAGCGGTCATTCTCGGCAGTTTCGGAGGGGTCGTGCCAGGGTTCAGGGTTCTGCTGGCCGAGGTGGGCCATTGGTGCCAGTTTCTGAGCCGTTGTTCCCTTCGGGGCCAGTGTCGTCTGGTCGGCGCGGTGATCACCTTGTTCGACGTTTGGGTTCTCGTAAGGGGCGTTGGCCCTTTCATGGTTCGCCCCGTTGACGGGGCGATGGGGAGGAGGCTCGCTCTGTTTGCTCACGCTTGGTCCCACAATTTGTGGGCCTTTTCGGTCGTGTCATCCGGCCTGCGGTGGCGTTGGGCGACTCGTCCTCCCTTGGGGGGTTCAGGGCTAACAGGGCAGGTTTTCCTCTCCTGCGCTTCGTCAAGTCATCTTGGAGTGGGTGCGCTTGGGCGTGGTCGAAACGACTACGTCCCTCAGGTGGGTTTCCCGTCTGTTTCCAGTACTGAAATGGGACTGTGCGGATCTGAGGTTCATTCTGGACTTGTCCCGTCTGAACCCCTGGATTCCTTGCCCCTCCTTTCAGATGACTACTCTGTCTCAGGTCTGGCTTCTGTTGCAGCCGGGTGCCTGGATGGTGTCCCTGTACTTCAAGGACGCCTATTGGCACGTTCCTATTCATCCAGGGTTCAGGGACTGGTTAGGTTTCGTAGTGGGGCATCACGCTTACCATTTTCGATGCCTACCTTTTGGCTTGAATCTGGCACGTCGCATTTTCACGCGTCTGACCCGGGTTGTGTTGACCCGTCTGCGTCTTCTAGGGATTTGGGTTTTGGCCTACCTCAACGACTGGCTGGTGTGGGCTCCCAGTCGGTCTGCTTGTCTGCTCGCCAAGGTGAACTGGAGGAAGTCCCATCTGGTTCCGTCCCGGGTTCGGACCTGGCTGGGTCTTGTTTGAGATTCTCGGACCGCTTCCTTGTCTCTCCCTCCAGAGGCGTTGTTGCGACTGCAGGACAGCCGTCGGCAGTTTCTGAGGGGGTCCCGGGTCACTCGGCGGTTGCTCGAGTGGTTGTGCAGGAGTCTGAACTTTGCCGTGCTCGTCTACCCATCTGGTCGGGTTTGGCTTCGGGCGTTTGTTTTGGTTCCTTCGGGGACGTCCCTTCCGCCTCGCTCGCGATCATTGGGTTCGTCCTCCGTGGGCCTTGTGACGGTTGCTGCTTCACCGGTTTCCTCTTCAGGGTTTTCGGGGTTCGGTGCCTTGGCGCCTTCCCGAGCCATCGCTCGATGTGTACACGGATGCGTCGTCTCTCGGCTAGGGCTATGTGACCAGTGCTCACCAGGCAGGCCAGGGACGGTGGGGTCCGTCCTTCCGTCGGGCTCACAGCACGGTTCGGGAGTTCGCAGCAGTCTGGCTCACGCTTCAGAGGGTTCGGGTCACTCGGGGATTGACCATTCACCTCCAATCGGACTGTTCTCCAGTGGTTCATTGCCTGAACCGTGGGGTTCTCTGTGGTCCTTGGCTCTTTGGGGTTGGTCTCTTCGAGTGGTTCGTCTGCTGGATTCTCGGGGTTTGGCTCTCCGTGCGGTTCATGTCCGGGGAGTGTCCAACGTTCTGGCGGACGGTCTGTCACGCTTCCATCCCCTGTCCACGGAGTGGACGGTCGACGACGACTCGTTTCGTTGGATCTGCCAGACGTACGGTCTCCCAGATGTGGACCTCTTCGTGTCGGCGTGGTCTCGGCGTCTCCCAATCTATGTGAAGCCCTTCCCCGACTGCGAGGCGTTCGTGGTGGATGCCTTTCAGCAGGACTGGTCGAGGTGGGGTTACCTGTACCTCTTTCCTCCGGTCCAGCTGTTGCTTCGGGTTCTGGTTCGGTTGGAGACATTCCCAGGGAGAGTAGTCCTTGTGGCCCCTTGGCGGCCGGCCCAGCCTTGGTTTCCGATGCTCTTGGCTCGGTGCCCGAACCTGGGATGTTTCCCACAGCTCCGCCTCTTTCAGGAGGTCTGCCCGGTCCGGTACAGGGCTGGTTCGAACTTCTCCTCTGCTCTTCGCGTCTGGTCTTTTTGACGCGGGTGTATCACCATTTCTATGGTGATCAGGTGGCTTCTTTGATGGTGTCCCACCTGAGAGCTTCATCTCGGCGATAGTATGAAGTTTCCTGGCGTTCTTTTCGCCATTTTCTGGCTTTTCGTAGGTTGTCTCTTCTTTCGGATCGGGTTGTCTTGTCCTTTCTTTCTTGGCTTTTTCAGGACCGTCATTTGATGCCTAATACTGTCGCCTCGTATCGTGCGGTGCTGGCGGAGCCGCTCAAGCTAATGTTCAGGGTGGACGTCACGTCCGCCCCGTTTCGTAAGCTTTCCCGTGCTATGTTTCACCTCTGACCTGCCCATGCTCCTGAGCTGTCCTGGTCTTTGGACAGGGTGCTCTCCTCTCTTTCCTCTCCTCGGTTTGTGGTGGCCCCTTCGGTTCTGGATTGTTTTTCCAAGGCTTTGTTTTTGTTGGCATTGGCCTCTGGAGGCCAGGTAGGGGAGCTTCATGCTCTCCTCCGGCACAGGAGTTACTGCTCTTTTGGTCCTGGGGGTAGGTTTGTCCGTTTGCAGCCTTCTCCGTCCTTTCTGGCGAAGAACGAGACGGCTGCTTTCCGGAGGGGTCCGTGGGTCATTGATGCTTGGTTGGTTCGGCCGGGGATGCGTCATGTATTGTGTCCAGTTGCAGCACTTCACCGTTACCTGCGCACTTCAGCCAAGGTGGCTGGGGATGCGCTTTGGGTTGATCCGGTTTCCCTCATTCCCTGTTCCAGGGCTCAGGTCAGGTTACCTTGAGGTTACCTTGAGGTGCTTCCGGGGCTTAGCGTCCCCGCGGCCCGGTCGTCGACCAGGCCTCCTGGTTGCCGGACTGATCAACCAGGCTGTTGGACGCGGCTGCTCGCAGCCTGACGTACGAGTCACAGCCTGGTTAATCAGGTATCCTTTGGAGGTATCCTTTGGTCTCCCAGGTTGTCCGCAGGGTTATTAAGTCTAGCCAGCCTGCGGTCTATCCTCGCGCCCATGACGTTCGGAAGTTTGCAGCTTTGGCTGCCGTGTTTGGTAACATGCCTTGGGCTCATATTCGGGCGCGTGGATTTTGGAAGTCGAACAGGGTCCTGGCCGCCCGTTATTTGGTGAATGTCCCTGCTGTTTCTCGGCATTCTTGTGTTGCTTTGGGTCGCAAGTTGCAGCCAGTTGTCTCGACTTCGCGTGGAAGAGTTTGTGGACGCTGCCTCCCAGGTAAGTCCCTAATTCCTTCTCTTTGGGTATGTAGCTCCAGGGAGCCGTAGGGGCTCCCCACAGAAAACCAGCATTGAATGTAATGAAACGCCATTTTCTGGGTGAGCCCCGGAGGCTCCCTGGTTACCTTCCCTCCCATCCGGTCGGCGGGGTTTTTCGCGTTGATTGAAGCCTAGTTTCCGAACTGAAGGCAGCCGGCGCGGTGAGGTCTGGGGCCCCCCCTCCCCCTCCCGGGGGGGGAGGGCTGCGTGGACGACCGGCGTGGCAGTAAATTGATTGTTTGTTCTTTGGGATTGTAGGGAGTTTTTTACCTCTCTGTTCAGTTTTTGTTGTAGTTTTTACCATGTGGGGTTTGTTTTGTTATGCCTATCTTTCTGGGTGCCTGACCCCGGTCGATGATAGATAAAGAAACCCCCAACCACAAGGGGGTTTTCCAGGGCCATTGCTCCCTGAAATCTCTCTGAAGAGGCCAGGTTCTGGCGCTGGTCCCTGGTAGGTCTGAACTCCATAGCTAATGTCCATAGCTAATAAGCTCCAGGAAGACTACAGGGGCTCACCCAGAAAATGGTATTTCATTACATTCAACGCTGGTTTTTTGACATTCAGCCTTAGAACTAAAGGTATGGATAGCCGGCGCAGAAGTCTGGGGCTCCCCGTTGCAGACTGCGGTATGGTGATGGTTGTGGCGTCATGCTCGTTTGCTCATTTTTTTTTATTTTGGGGGAGTTCTGTCCAATAGGTCAGCTTTCAGTAGCAATATTTTGAACAGATAGAGTTTGTTTTGGGGCACCTACCTTTCTTGGTGCCTGACTCGGTCGATGGCAGACATAGAATACTTCCAACCACATGGAGGTTTCTATAGGCCAGTGCTCCTCGTGCCTCTCTGAGGGGGTCCAGGTTCTGGCTCGTGGTCCCTAGTAGGCCTAAAAACTCCATTCACTTGATTGATGCCAGGCTCAAATACATTCATATCAGCCCAGATAGCTCCGGCGAGTCTCCAGGTCTCACCCAAAAAATGGCGTTTCATTACATTCAGCGCTGTTTTTTTATTGTTATTTGACTTTTGAACATCTAGAGGAGAACAAACTAACTTGTTTAAGGCAAGGAAAAGTGGACTCTCATTACACTTAAATTAACACACATACCAAAATATTTACGGTAAGGAAGCATTGTAATTACCCGAGTGTAATTATGATCACCACATTGTGCTAGCAACATGTATGTTAATGGGAACTTGTGTATAAAACTTTGAAGATAACTGATCAATATTGTTTATTCTTTGATAGAGTCTAGTCAATACAATGGTGGCAGTAGTTTGAATGAAGGCGGATCAAGTAGTAAACGAGCACGATTGCAAGATGTGATGCACCAACAGCAACAAGACCAGCCACCATCACAGCTAATATTAGATGATGTTGCCCCTCCGCCTTCTCCGTGTTCTGATGCTTCTCTCAACTCTCATGTTTCCCTTGGGTCCATACACAAGGTTAGAACTTAATTTTACTTTTTTGTATTCTCAATAAATCCTCTGATCAGAGTATTTAATCTTTGTAAATATTGGTTAAAGTTATCTGAATGAACTAGGAGAGGCTTAATTTTGAAATATTTTTAATTTTTAAACGTTAAACTGTCTTTCAAATGAATTGCTTATATTTCATTTGTGTAGCCAGGAGTGTAGCCTACTAATTATATAATATGTTTTGCAAATGATTGTTATTTTTATATTAAGCATAAATACAGCATTGAATATAATGAAACACCCCTGGTACTACACCATGGCCAGCTTTAACAAACCAGGCCTGTGTGATCATCTCCGAGCCTACCGAGCACAGGTACCAGAAGTGGGGAAACTGGAAGTCATTAGATTGCACACACTGTGGAAATCCTGAAAAGGGATTACAAAACTAAATGGTCATAGAGAAATGTTTGGTAAAGACAAACACCAAACAAAACCTCCAGTCTATCCCTTTGAATGAGGAACATCCAAAGACAGGGAAATCTGAAATGGGAAACATCTATAATTGAAAATAAGAACAAGTGACTTCCAAGAATAAATAGGCTTTGGAGCAAGGGAGAATATAATGAGGAGTATGAATGAGGAATAAGAAGCAATAACCTCAAGCCTGCCCAAAAGTTGTCTGCTATTTTTTTTTTTTTTTTTTTTTTTTTTTTTTTTTTTTTTTTTTTGCTATTGCTATTTGCTATTGTGAACAGCAGTCAACAGAGTATATAATGAATGCTTTGCCTAACAGACCAACCCTTAATAACCAAACTGTTAGTCAGCAGAGAGCCAAGAATCACTCCAAAATGTCTTGTTGATGATCCACTGAGAGAGAGATGAAGCTTGGAAAAGGGTAATGAATGTGGACAAGAAGCAAGAAGGGCTGGGAACCAAGGATAGTTTAGCTACAACACAGCCATGACAATGACCAACCTCCAAAAGGCTTCTAACCTGGAAAGCACAGGAACAATAACCTGAATTGGATGAAACAGGTACAGGAATTCCACTTAGACCCATCTAGATAAAAGGTGTCCAACATGGCTACCTGTCTCTCTGGAACTAGCACTGCTGGTGATTCCATGCTGCAGCAAATAGATCCACCTGTGGTCTCCCAAATGTCTTGCATAACCACAGAGAGTAAATTCTGTCTATTTTCCAGTCCATTGAAATTGAATGATGTCAGGATGTCAGTTGTGTTGGAAGCTCAACTAATCATCCAGAGGGGGATGATTTCATCCATTTCCCTCCCCTGGATGGGAAATGGGGGGAGCCCCAAACCCCCACGTTGGCTATCCACCCTTCAGTTCTGAGGCTGATGCTATAGGCAACGGTCGTGTGTTCTGGCTCCAGTGGTTGTTTCAGCACTGTGCCTTATGTGTGGTGACTGTCTTCTAGGTGGTGCATGAGCCAGGAGTGACACTCCAGTACTCGGGCTGCATATGCCTAGGGTTTCCTTCCCTAGGTGCCCAGTAAGTACTGCCCATGGGGCTTGGGGGCCACCTTCCACAAATTCCTTGGGTTCTGACTCTGCTAGGCCGTTTACTGCTTAGTTTTTGGCCGCCCTTTGTGTGCTAGAGT
Organism: Procambarus clarkii; assembly: GCF_040958095.1. Taxonomy (NCBI): domain Eukaryota; kingdom Metazoa; phylum Arthropoda; class Malacostraca; order Decapoda; family Cambaridae; genus Procambarus; species Procambarus clarkii. The sequence goes on from NC_091214.1 coordinate 20,374,211, forward strand.
GTTCTGTCTCCCTTGTTCACCTTAGGATAGGGGGCAATTTGCACTGGTAGGGGTGCAGGGTATTGCGCAGCTTGTTTTCACCAGTCATAACGGCCAGCTCTGTTCCGCCTGGGTACGCTATCCTCTTGCGCAGTTTTCTTTTTCTTTTTATTTGCCTGCCTAGTGGGGGTCTGCCTTGGTTCTTGCCCACTGTGTACCGAGTACTCTTTTCTTTTTCCGGTGGTTCCCCCTGCTTGGTCCCCGTGAGTGTACACGTCCCGGGGGTTCAGTTCTTAGAAAGCTGTTTGGTAGACTTGGGCGCCGGTTAGCAGTACCCTGCCTGGGCTTCCCTGAGCGTGAGTTCCGTCTCAGGACCCTGGGAATTCCCATGGGGGCGCGTGGATCCGATGGATGTGACCTCTGGATGTGACCCCCCCCCCTCGCTATGTGCGAGTTCGAGGGTCACCCCTTGTCTCGGGGTGACTCTCGCTGTTTTTTGCCTCCGTCTGCTGCCTGTGGGGTCAGTGGCACCTTCGAAAGTCCTGCGAGTTTTGTTGTTTGTTTGTGACTTGGTTACCCAGTCTTATGCTGACTATGCAGGTGCAAACAGCATGGGCATTGCATGTTGGGTTCAGGTGGTTGCAACGCACCAGGTTATTTGCTCCCTGGAAGCCCTGAGGCTGCCCCATTTTGGTTGTTGTACGGGGCTTGGGGATGTTGATTGCTTCGGTTTTGTTTCCGTCCGTGCCTCCTTGTCTTTACCCTGTTGTGGTTTCTTCTGGTCCCCCTCCCCCCCTTTTTCCCTGCGTCCGGACCCTTACTGTCTGTGGGTTCCGGGTCGGGACGGGGCTTCGGTGTCCTTGAGACTCGGGCGGTCTCGGGGATTTCTTCTTCCACAGTAGTGATGGAGGCATTCGAGCCTGTTCCTCCTTCTGAGTCTGCCAGTGGGCTCCCTTCCTTAATTTTCCAGCTGTCCCGGCTTTTTCTTGTAAGGCTGGGGCTTTGGGGGGATGGTTCAGCCCCGGGGCCTGCCGTGCAGGTTCTCGGGACTGGAGAGGGGCTGGGAGGAAGCCCTTCCCTTGACTTGGGGGGGCCTTGGGCCTCGTTAGACCCCGCCGAGATTTTCTACCCTCTAAGTGGGGCTCGCGGTTACGGGGAGTGGGATTCTTCCCCCCCCCCCCTCTACGTATGAGTTTTTGGGCGCCAGCTCCTCCCAGGGTTCGGTTCCTTGTCCCTTTGGGTCCGTCAGTTTCATCCTATCGGTAGGTATTCTTCTCCGTTTTCTCACCCTTCTTCTCTGGGACAGGACTTCTCTGTCATGTCAGGGTCATGTTCCCCTCTTATCAAGGTTCTACATGGCTCTTGGTCTCGGGTGCGACTGTGCTTTAATGGCCTTCATGATTTTGTGCTTGCTTCTGTAGGATCTCGAAGGTTCGGGAAGGTCTTTGCTTCTTCCCATATTATTGGAACATTTGTCGTCTTCTGGTGAGGCTTACCTCCAGTCCTTTCTAAGAGAACAATATTGCCAGTACAATACGCGAAAGTATGAACAAAAAAAATATACAAAATAATACAACTTTCTGGGGGGGAGCCCCTTCGGCTCCCCGGAGCTATCCAGGCTGAATGGATATGTATAACTTTCTGGCATCAGTCAATGCATGGAGTTCTAGCCTAACGGGGACCACGAGCCAGAATCTGGCCCCCTCTAGAGAGGCACGAGGAGCAATGGCCTATAGAGACCCCCCTTATGATTGGGAGCATTCTATGTCTACCATCGACTGGGACAGGCACCCAGAAAGGTAGGCGCCCCAAAACAAACCCCTATTCTGGTAAACTATTGCGACCGAAGACCGAACAGGTGGACAGAACTCCCCAAACGAAAATTAGCCCGCAGAGACTGCGGTCTCTCAGTTTCTCTCATGCGGCTTCGTCCAGTTGTCGTCCTATGGCGGACTTGTTGATTCTCCGAAGCGGTTGTTCTCGGCAGTTTTGGAGGGGTCATGGCAGGTTTCAGGGTTCTGCTGGTCGAGGTGGGCCATTGGTTTCTGAGCCATTGTTCCCTTTGGGGCCGGCGTCATCTGGTCGGCGCGGTGATCGCCTTGCTCGACATTTGGGTTCTCGTAAGGGGTGTCGGCCCTTTCGTGGTTCGCCCCGTTGACGGGGCGATGGGGGGGAGGCTCCCTCTTTTTGCTCACTCTTGGTCCCACGATTTGTGGGCCTTGTCGGTCGTGTCATCTGGCCTGCGGTGGCGTTGGGCGACTCGACCTCCCTTGGAGGGTTCAGGGCTAACAAGGCAGGTTTCCTCTCCTGCGCTTCATCAAGTCATCTTGGAGTGGGTGCACTTGGGCGTGGTCGAAACGACTACGTCCCTCAGGTGGGTTTCCCGTCTGTTTCCAGTACTGAAACGGGACTGTGCGGATCTGAGGTTCATTCTGGACTTGTCCCGTCTGAACCCCTGGATTCCTTGCCCCTCCTTTCGGATGACTACTCTGTCTCAGGTCCGGCTTCTGTTGCAGCCGGGTGCTTGGATGGTGTCCCTGGACCTCAAGGACGCCTATTGGCACGTTCCTATTCATCCAGGGATCAGGGACTGGTTAGGTTTCGTGGTGGGGCGTCACGCTTACCGTTTTCAATTCCTACCTTTTGGCTTGAATCTGGCACCTCGCGTTTTCACGCGTCTGACCCGGATTGTGGTGACCCATCTGCTTCTTCCAGGGATTCGGGTTTTGGCCTACCTCGACGACTGGCTGGTGTGGGCTCTCAGTCGGTCGGCTTGTCTGCTCGCCAGGGACATGGTTCTTTCCCAGCTCGCCAGGTTCGGGTTCCTGGTGAACTGGAGGATGTCCCATCTGGTTCCGTCCCAGGTTTGGACCTGGCTGGGTCTTGTTTGTGATTATCGGACCTCTTCCTTGTCTCTCCCTCCAGAGGCGTTGTTGCGGCTGCGGGACAGCCGTTGGCTGTTTCTGAGGGGGTCCCGGGTCACTCGGCGGTTGCTCGAGTGGTTGTGCGGGAGTCTGAACTTCGCCGTGCTCGTCTACCTGCCTGGTCGGGTTTGGCTTCGGCGTCTGTTTTGGTTCCTTCGGGGACGTCCCTTCCGCCTCCCTCGCGATTGTTGGGTTCGTCCTCCGTGGGCCTTGTGTCGGTTGCTGCGTCACCGGCTTCCTCTTCAGGGTTTTCGGGGTTCAGTGCCTTGGCACCTTCCCGAGCCATCGCTCGATGTGTTCACGGATGTGCTGTCTCTCAGCTGGGGCTTTGTGACCAGTGCTCACCAGGCAGGCCAGGGACGGTGGGGGTCCATCCTTCCATCGGGCTCACAGCACAGTTTGGGAGTCTGGCTCGTGCTTCGGAGGGTTTGGGTCGCTTGGGGATTGACCATTCGCCTCCATTCGAACTGTTCTCCAGTGGTTCATTGCCTGAACTGCAGGGGTTCTCTTCGGTCCTTGGCTCTTTGGGGTTGGTCTCTTCGAGTGGTTCGTCTGCTGGATTCTTGGGGTTTGGCTCTCCATGCGGTTCATGTCTGGGGAGTGTCCAATGTTCTGGCGGACGGTCTGTCATGCCTCCATCCCCTGTCCACGGAGTGGACGGTCGACGACAACTCATTTCGTTGGATCTGCCAGACGTACGGTCTCCCAGATGTGGACCTCTTCGTGTCGGCGTGGTCTCGACGTCTCCCAATCTATGTGATGCCCTTCCCCAACTGCGAGGCGTTCGCGGTGGATGCTTTTCGGCAGGACTGGTCGAGGTGGGGTTACCTGTACCTCTTTTCCCCGGTCCAGCTGTTGCTTCTAATTCTGGTTCGGTTGGAGACATTCCCAGGGAGAGTAGTCCTTGTGGCCCCTTGGTGGCCAGCCCAGCCTTGGTTTCCGATGCTCTTGGCTCGGTGCCCGAACCCGGGATGTTTCCCGTGGCTCCGCCTCTTTCAGGAGGTCGGCCTGGTCCGGTACAGAGCTGGTTCAAACTTCTCCTCTGCTCTTCACGTCTGGTCTTTTTGACGCGGGTTTATCACCATTTCTATGGTGATCAGGTGGTTTCGTTGATGGTGTCCCACCTGAGAGCTTCCTCTCGGCGACAGTATGAAGTTTCCTGGCGTTCTTTTTGCCATTTTCTGGCTCTTTATAGGTTGTCTCTTCTTTTGGATTGGGTTGTCTTGTCCTTTCTTTCTTGGCTTTTTCAGGACCGTCATTTGATGCCTAATACTGTCGCCTCGTATCGTGCGGCGCTGGCGGAGCCGCTCAAGCTAGCGTTCGGGGTGGACGTCACATCCGCCCTGTTTCATAAGCTTTTCCGTGCTATGTTTCACCTCTGGCCTGCTCATGCTCCTTCTGAGCCGTCCTGGTCTTTGGGCAGGGTGCTCTCCTATCTTTCCTCTCCTCAGTTTGTGGTGGCCCCTTCGGTTCCGGATTGTTTTTCCAAGGCTTTGTTTTTGTTGGCATTGGCCTCTGGGGGCCGAGTAGGGGAGCTTCATGCTCTCCTCCGGCGCAGGGGTTTCTGCTCTTTTGGTCCTGGGGGTAGGTTTGTCCGTTTGCAGCCTTCTCCATCTTTTCTGGCGAAGAACGAGACGGCTGCTTTCCGGAGGGGTCCGTGGGTCATTGATGCTTGGTTGGTTCGGCCGGGGATGCGTCATGTATTGTGTCCGGTTGCAGCACTTCACCGTTACCTGCGCGCTTCAGCTGGGGTGGCTGGGGATGCGCTTTGGGTTGATCCAGTTTCTCTCGTTCCCTGTTCCAGGGCTCGAGTCTCCCAGGTTGTCCGCAGGGTTATCAAGTCTAGCCAGCCTGCGGTCTATCCTTGCGCCCATGACGTTCGGAAGTTTGCAGCTTTGGCTACCGTGTTTGGTAACATGTCTTGGGCTCATATTCGGGCGTGTGGATTTTGGAAGTCAAACAGGGTCCTGGCCGCCCGTTATTTGGTGAACGTCCCAGCTCCTCGGCGTTCTTATGCTGCTTTGGGTCGCAGGTTGTAGCTCGACTTCACGTTGAGGAGTTTCTGGCTGCCACCTCCCGGGTAAGTCCCTAATTCCTTCTCTTTGGGTATGTAGCTCCAGGGAGCTGTAGGGGCTCCCCACAGAAAACCAGCGTTGAATGTAATGAAATGCCATTTTCTGGGTGAGCCCCGGAGTCTCCTTGGCTACCCTCCCTCCCATCTGGTTGGCAAGGTTTTTCGCGTTGGTTGAAGCCTTGTTTCCGAACTGAAGGCAGCCGGCGCGGTGAGGTCCGGGGCCCCCTCCCCCTCCCTGGGGGTGGGGGGGGGAGGGCTGCATGGACGACCAGCGCGGCAGTAAATTGATTGATTGATTGTTCTTTGAGATTGTAGGTAGTTTTCTACCTCTCTGTTCCATTTTTATTGTAGTGTTTACCATGTGGGGTTTGTTTTGTTATGCCTACCTTTCTGGGTGCCTGACTCCGGTCGATGGCAGATAAGGAAAACCCCCAACCATATGGGGTTTTCCAGGGCCATTGCTCCCTGAAACCTCTCTGAAGGGGACAGGTTCTGGCGCTGGTCCCTGGTAGGTCTGAACTCCATAGCTAATATCCCGGTCTAACATAACATACATTAGACCGATAAGCTCCAGGGAGCCTCCGGGGCTCACCTAGAAAATGGCGTTTCATTACAGTCAACACTGGTTTTATGGGGAATGTATATTGTCTTGAATCTATTTATGAGATATTGCGTGACTGAGCGAATTTTGATAAGTCTGTCAACTTCTTGGCCTTGTGGTATGGACTTATTGTTATAAATATTAAAATACTTAGCAATCAATTCAAATCATTTACCAGTCATAAAGGTGTTGAAACAAGGTATGTGCCAGAATCTGCCTGTTTGCCAATACATTCTAAATCTTGGCAACGGGCAAATACCCATCAAGATCGTCAGTCCCAAATATCTGGCAATGTCTTTCACTGTTACTGGTTCCCATCTCTTGTTTGTTGTTTTCCCAGTACGTGCCTTACTTTGGGAAGCATACAAATTTGTTTCATAGCCAATATATTTCAACAAGCTTTGAGTCAGGAAGAGTTGAATAAAACCCAAAACAGTGGTAGGTACAGGAACAGTCAAGCGTGGTGTGCCTGTAAAATTGTCCACAAAGGGTGCAGTATTGTCACTACACCACCCTTCATCAGAATCTGTTGGTGGTGGGGTATGTGTGGTAAGTCTGGCTCTGGCACGAGCTCCAGTACCTCGGCGTGCACGAGTGGCAGTCTCAACCTCAGACTCCTCACTTCCATCATTACCAAAATCCTCATCAGCCATCTCTGTTTCTATACATTCACTACCTTCATCAGTGTCAGTATCAACATCAATTTCCTCACTAGATAACTCTGACAAATCGTCAAATACAGCCTGAAACTTAGAGGGAGTTAGTCTCACTCGCTTGTACTTCCCCTGCACACTACTTAGCTTCCCTTTTTCACGCCTTTCTTTCGCAAATTTCTTCCTGGAAGGGCCTTGTTCATGATCACTATCAATCGTGGAGTAAGCGTAGATAGTTTCTAAAGCCGCAGTAAGAAATATAGCCACGGAAAATAGCCGAAATGTTCACACCTTTGAGACACGAGGGGAGGCGACACCGGTCATAATAGTTAAGTGAAAACAATGGACCTACGGCGTGTGCCGCACCGCCTGCGGGCCACGAGGCCTAACAATGAAAATGGGAAGACGGCGCGCATTTTAAAACCGGTCCCCCCAAAAATTGGATAAAACCCTGATTTTTGGCAAATATTTTAATAAACGACGCAATGCTGCATTGTTACCGAGACTACGTCTACTAAAAAAATGACGCAATGCTGCGTCGTTACCAAGCGAAAATGCTAATAGAACAATCTCTTACAAACAATTTGGAATAAAAATGCTACATATATGAGCTTATCAAATCCAATCAAGCGAAATTACCTAATTTCCTCAGCAAACTGACAAGAGGAGGGGGCAGTTGGCGGGCCGCCAGTGGTAGGGGGAGGGGGGAGGGGACGGCCACTGGGGGGGGTTGTAGCATGTCGGCAGTAGAAGGGGGGGCGGCCAGACTGGCAAGCCTTGGGCAAGATCAAGCCTCAGACCAGACCTCAGACCAGGCCCCAGGCCAGACTTTGGACCAGACCAGACCAGATAAGCCCTCAGACCAGACCTCAGTCCAGACCTCAGACCAGGCCTCAGGCCAGGTCTCAGGCCAAACCTCAGGCCAGGCCTTAGGCCAGGCCTCAGGCCAGACCTCAGGCCAGACCTCAGGCCAGACCTCAGGCCAGACTCACACATAGGGGCCCCTCACTATAGGGGCCTCGTAGCCTGGTGGATAGCGCGCAGGACTCGTAATTCTGTGGCGCGGGTTCGATTCCCGCACGAGGCAGAAACAAATGGGCAAAGTTTCTTTCACCCTAAGTGCCCCTGTTACCTAGCAGTAAATAGGTACCTGGGAGTTAGTCAGCTGTCACGGGCTGCTTCCTGGGGTGTGTGTGTGTGTGGTGTGGAAAAAAAAAAAAAAAAAAAGTAGTTAGTATACAGTTGATTGACAGTTGAGAGGCGGGCCGAAAGAGCAAAGCTCAACCCCCGCAAAAACACAACTAGTAAACACAACTAGTAAACACACAATGTTAACTGCGTAGAGGCTAGCTCCCTCCTTAACCCCCACTAATATATCCCCTCACCACTTACACCACCATTTATTATGAATTCTTCATTTTGACTATGAAATATGATAGAGCGATGTTACAAACAACTGAAATGGTAATATTTTCTCAGCTAATTTGGTGTAAAGTAGACAGTGAGTGAAGCATCGAGGTGCCAGCCACGTGTTGCTAATTAGCTGATAACCAGAGCTCACCACTGACACCACCTGCCTCCCCTGCCAACACCTTCCACCACTGACACCACCTGCCTCCCCTAACAACACCTTCCACCACTGACACCACCTGCCTCCCCTGCCAACACCTTCCACCACTGATACCACCTGCCTCCCTTGACAACACCTTCCACCACTGACACCACCTGCCTCCCCTGCCAACACCTTCCACCACTGACACCACCTGCCTCCCCTGCCAACACCTTCCACCACTGACACCACCTGCCTCCCCTGCCAACACCTTCCACCACTGATACCACCTGCCTCCCTTGACAACACCTTCCACCACTGACACCACCTGCCTCCCTTGACAACACCTTCCACCACTGACACCACCTGCCTCCCCTGCCAACACCTTCCACCACTGACACCACCTGCCTCCCTTGACAACACCTTCCACCACTGACACCACCTGCCTCCCCTGACAACACCTTCCACCACTGACACCACCTGCCTCCCCTGACAACACCTTCCACCACTGACACCACCTGCCTCCCCTAACAACACCTTCCACCACTGACACCACCTGCCTCCCCTGACAACACCTTCCACCACTGACACCACCTGCCTCCCCTGACAACACCTTCCACCACTGACACCACCTGCCTCTCCTGACAACACCTTCCACCACTGACACCACCTGCCTCCCCTAACAACACCTTCCACCACTGACACCACCTGCCTCCCTTGACAACACCTTCCACCACTGACACCACCTGCCTTCCCTAACAACATCTTCCACCACTGACACCACCTGCCTCCCCTAACAACACCTTCCATCACTGACACCACCTGCCTCCCCTGACAACAACTTCCACCACTGACATCACCTGCCTCCCCCTGACAACATCATCTACTACTGACACCACCTGCCTCCCCTAACAACACCTACCACCACTGACACCACCAGTCTTTTCTGACAACCCCCAGTGAGAATAACTTCCATCACCTGCCTCCAGACACTAAACCCCAACTACTGACACCACTTGCCCCCAGACTCCAACCATCACCATTGATGCAACCTGCCTCCCCTGACACCATTTTATCATCCTTCAACCATTTCTCACTTGAAACAATGGGTAAGCAAAATATAATACTGTACAACTGTTTACACTTTGGTGAATCATAGTTGATGACAGTGGCTGTCATCAACTATGACAGCTCGGTCTCGGTGATCGCTTGGACGAACAATCCTCACTTAACCCTTTAACTGCGCAATGCGCCTGCAGCCCACGTCTGGGGTGCACTACGCGTCTCCGGGTATTTGTATTTTTCACGTTCCATTCAAAACTCCCGCGGCTACATGGGGTTCACATCAGCTTCCTCAGGGGTCTTGTAAACAGATGCCATCTTTAAAAAATATCGTGGTCCACATTCCTGGGTGAGAGCCTCAGTAGTGAGTGAGCAACCAAGGCCGGCGCACGCAGCATGAGCTCACAGCACTGCTGTTCAACTTGTGACCACAGCATCGCCTAAAAATGTCAAAATATTATATATAACTTGTATTATTTAGCCATGATAGTATTACAGAAGAGCCTGAGTGTGATAATGACTGTGTACAATGTTCAAATATTAGTGATTGAATGCTGTTCACGATGTTCACAGTGCTAGCCACAGCACCACAGCATTATTTCATCCATCTAGCAATCTTCAAACGACTTCTTAGGTTCCTTTACAAAATAAACTTGTGGTCAATTATGTATTTACAGGATTTAGTGACCAGTATTGTGATAACAGCAGGATTGTGGTGATAATAAGCACTGTTCGTAGTATTGTGGGAGGAGTAATTGTGGTGAGGGAGCGAGGGAGAGAATCGAGGTAGCCTCACTGTGTGGCAGCCACTCTTGTTTTGCTCATCATACTAGCTTAGTGGTTCGCTATAGTGAACACATTTGTACATGGGTATATATAATGTGTGTGTATAATGTAGTAACAGCAACAGGAGTATGTTGGGAGGAGCTATTTTGGTGAGGGAGGTGACGTAATCATAGCGTCATCTGCTGACTGCTGTGTGATTTCTCATGCAGTGTATGGTGGTCACTGTAAAGTTTGGGCACAATACCAGCTTACTTGCATAGTTTCGGTGAATAAAACATGTAGATGGGTATACATAGCATGTGTAAATAGTGTAATACAAACAATAACAGCATGGTGGGAGGAGCAATGTTGGCAAGTAAGATGTTGGAGGAGTGAGGGAGAGACTGGAGGTTGGAGGAGTGAGGATGTGGCAGCTGACACTTGCGGAGTTCTGAGTGTGTTCATGGTGAATGTATATAGTGTGTGATAGTGTATAGTGTGTAAATAGACTGTATATATACATAAATTAGCATGATACAATGGAAATATGTGCCGGATATGTGTACACATGTGTCATGCACGTAACACAGTGTCTTCAGATAGTACTCATGTTCTACTGCCATAATATAGTGTACGTGTTCATTATACATAGGACTGGCACGTAAAAGCATATAAAATGTATTTGGAACTGTGCGCAGAAAATGAACAAAAATATATTCGCGGCAACTCTCGCATCCTGTCCCGAGTGCCCTACCGGCCCCGGGAGCATATGCCACGGGCAACCAGGAAATGATGACGTCATGCACGAAAGTAAGGATCCCATAGCAGCTAAAGTACTTTCAATTTCGATCTTCTGTTACTATACCCTTACTCAGGGAAGGGTTTTTGACACTTTAAAAATAGAAAAGAATTTTTTCCAGAGATTTTATTTCCTGCGCACTGAGGGGGTTTCATATTTGGAAGCTGCACAGTTAAGGGGTTAATCGAACATTTGTATGTTCCACTGAACATTTAGTACCGAATTCAATGTGTTCGGATCATCTGGGAATTTGATAGAGCTGGGTTCGTTAGAGTGAGGATGCACTGTTTCTATGTTTAAAATATTTGTTATAGGAATATTCTGCATTCAGTAATTATGGTGAAATAAAGAATGAAATTACTTGTTAATTTAGATCTGTTTTTCTTAGGAAAGCAACTTGCACTTTGGTTCAAAATCTGCTAATAAGGAGAGATACTACCGCAAGATAGAATTCCCTCCCGAGCTGTCACGGTCAATATCATCTTCACGGCTCTCAGGATCATGCGAAGAAGAGAAGAAAGAGGACCAGTTCCTTCACATGATGGTTATGTCTCCTTCGGGTAGTGCCAGTTCACATACCTCAGGTTAGACAATAGTTTGTTACCCAAGATAGCAGAATTGAAACTCAGCATTTTCTTTGTTTTATATCAATACTGTACTGTACTAGAAAGGGTACAAAGCAGTGCCTAGGATAATCTGTCACTTTCCCTCACCCCCATTACCCTCATTTTCTCTCCCCCTTCCCTATCTCTCCTTCCTCTTCTTCCTTCCCCCCCCCTCCTTTTTCTCTCCTCCCTGTCTGGCCTCCAACCTTGGACAGACAGACATTTCCATTTAATACTGATTTCTTTTTTATTAATACATTAGGTACATCTGCATTTGTGCAGCTACCCTAGACTATATGAAGGAGAGTAGAGTGTGTCAAAAAGCTAGCTATGCGGTGCTAAAAAAATCCCCATCACACAGGATCGTTAGTCATACAGGGGCATGTGATAAGTAGTCTGCACTGGCAAACTCTTGGTGCATTATGAGGATATCATCAACACAAGAGTGAATAAGGCAGCAGTGATACTAAAAGTCCCCATCTCGCAGGATGGTTAGTCATACAGGGCCAAATGTTCAGTACCCAGCACTGGCAAATTTTGGGTGCAATATGATGGTATCTTCAAGAACACAAGAGTGAATAAAGTAATTGCAAAGCTCCAGGTACCTCATGCCAACGGGTCTGAATAGTCTAATAACTGGGCATTCAGTCTCCCACATCACATGTGGGCATCCAGCCCGTCCTCCAAAAATGGGGAGGTAAATGTAACAGCCCCATAAGTGCAATTATGTACTATGTATGACAGTCAGGAATTGTACGTATTTTCACTTAGTATTAAACCGCACTGTCAAATATATTGTGAATATTTGAGTTTACCTGAAAAGCTGAATAGAAAACCACGAGCTTACCTAACCGTCTTAGTTTTTGAAGATGAGCATTTTATTGCTCCTCAATTACAATTACTACTTATCCTATAGCTATATTGACATTATATACAGTTTTATAAAACAAATAAAATAAAACTAAAATATTTCAATAAATTGTAAAGTAACTCAGGATATTTTCAAATTTTGTATAAAATCTCTATTGCTTAATAAAACTGAAAAAGAAATTCCTGATATTTAAAATTTGTGTATAGCAATCTGAATTTTAAAATTTCATCCTAAAATTCTGAGTGTCTTAACAGTTGCATTTCGTCTGCACCCTTGGACAGACAAACAAGCAAACAGACACTCTCTTATAGATCAGCTTGTTAATTTGTAAAATTCAAGCAAACCGTCTAATTAAATCTGTATTTTGACTACAACCCAATGTTTAATAACATTATATATCTTTATTGAAAATAAAGTACATAAACGTTAATTCGCTTAAATGGTATTGTCTGTAAAATAACCATTTATAATAATGTTATCAAAGTCTTATTTTTGTAGGTGGTGGTTTTGGAATGGAGCCACAGTACATTGGAAGTATTGGAAGTAGTGGTGGTGGGACACACACTATGACTGTTACTGGAGGAGGAGGAGCAGCAGTGGGCAACACAGCAACCCAAGTGGTGCAGGTTGCTGCCGTTCCCTTCTCACCTGTCATTCCCCTCAACCCAGTGGTGACAAACTTGTCAGTACAGCTGCCAGCTGTGCCTACAACAGAGGTAACAATTTACTAAAAGTTGTGACTTATGATCAATTACAATTATTTAGTGCAGGAATTTAAACATGTGTTTTTACCGTAGACCTGTACATTTAAGTAAAACATTGCATACCTCTTGTCTACCCGAGGGCTACCATCTCATTAGTGGCATTGACGAGGGTAAAGAGTCGGTGGCATGACAATTGGTCACATTGTCCTGATGATTTTATCCAGCTGGGGTTTGAATTGCAGCAGTTTTTGGGCATTTATGGCTTGGGCAGGTTGTTAGTTCCATGGGTTTATAGCCCTATGGGTGAAAAGGCATCTCCTGTTTTCTAGTCTACACTGTGGCTTGTTGAGCTTTAAGCCTTGACGACCAAACCACACATTATACAATGAAGAAACAATAAAGTTTTGATCCATTACCTGTATCAAGTTGGGTAATGGAAAGAGAGTGGAAGAGACAAATATACAAGGTATGGAAGTGAGATGCAAGGTGAGGAGCAAGTAAGAGAAAGATAAGGGTAAGATGAAAGGTAAGAATAGGATGAAAGGTAAGAATAAGATTAAGGGTATGAATTGAATGAAAGGTAAGAATAAGAAAAAAGGTGAGAGTAAGATGAAAGGTAAGAATAGATTGAAAGGTAAGATAGAATGAAAGGTAAGAATAAGATGAAAGGTAAGTGTAAGATGAAAGGTAAGAATAGGATGAAAGGTAAGCATAGAATGAAATGTAAGAATAAGATGAAACGTAAAGGTAAGCATAGAATGAAATGTAAGAATAAGATGAAACGTAAAGGTAAGCATAGAATGAAATGTAAGAATAAGATGAAACGTAAAGGTAAGCATAGAATGAAATGTAAGAATAAGATGAAACGTAAGAATAAGATGAAAGGTAAGAATAAAATGAAAGGTAAAAATGAGATAAAATGTAAGAATAAGATGCTACATATATGAGCTTATCAAATCCAATCCCTTAGAGTAAGAATAAGGGCCTTAGAGCATTCAACTCGGACATAAGGGATATAGGGCGACCAAGACAAACGAGTGTCAAAATTAACCCCAAAAGCTTCGTGGAATCTTTGTACACAAGGGAATGACCATAAAGTGACAAAGAAGGACGAAGGACGACATGCTTTCGAGTAAAAGTCATAGCACAAGTCTTAGTTGCAGAGAATTTGAAGCCATGATTCGTGGCCCAAGACAACACAGCATCAATCACAAGTTTAAGCCGCCATTGAAGGAGAGGCGAATCATCACCTCGACAGCAAAGAGTAAGATCGTCGACATAAAGAGCGGAGAAGATGCCAGAAGGAAGGAAGGAAAGAAGACCATTGAGGGCAACCAGAAAAAGAGTAGTACTCAGAACACTACCTTGGGGCACACCTTAATACTGCTGAAAAGAGGCAGAGAGAGTGGCACCAAGCCTGACTCAAAAGGAACGACGAGAGAGGAAGCTTTGGAGGAAGAAAGGGAGATTACCACGAAGGCCAAAAGAACGAAGTTGGGACAGAATATGGAATCTCCAGGTTGTGTCATAAGCCTTCTCCAGGTCAAAAAAGACGGCAACAACGGAGGTCTTCACAGCAAAAGCAGTACGAATATAGACCTCCAAGTTCACCAGGACATCAGTTGTGCTGCGGCACTTGCGAAAACCAAATTGAGGAGAGAGGTGTTGATGATGTTCCAAGAACCACATCAGACTAACATTTACCATACGCTTAACCCTTTAAACTGCGCATGGCGTATATATATGCCATGAGTACAGTAACATGTCCCACGGTGTGCATGGCGTATATATACGCCATAAGGTGCCAGACACTATTCAAATGGCCCGCGGCTACACGGGGTTCACATTAGCTTCCTCAGGGCTCTTGTAAACAGACGCCATTTTAAAAAAAAATCGTGGGCAATATTCTCAGGTGTGAAAGCCACAGTACTGTTGGAGCAACCAAGACTGGCGCACGCAGCATGAGCGAACAGCATTGCTGTTCAGCTTGTGACCACAGCATCGCCGAAAAATGTCAAAATAAATATACAGTGGTACCTCGGAACACGCGTGTCCCTGTATGCGAGTTTTTCGGAATACGAGCAGGATTTCCTCGGAAAATATGTCTCGGAAGGGGAGGGTTACCTCGGAACACGAGTTTGTTGATACGTGTACAGGCCGACTAGCGCATGTGGCACAGCGATCACGCCTCAGTTTACCAGTGTCTTGCGCCCAGTGACTATCCCACCTGAATTCTTCACAAGGATTTACAGTTTTTTGTCGTTTTTTTGGCCATTTGAGCATAAAAGTTGTCATTATATATCTCGCCATGGGTCTCAAGAAAGCCATTGGTAAAGTTTAACCTAAGAAAATAGCTGTGAGTAGAGGCAGTAGAGGATGTCCCTTCTTGATTAAGAAAATGTGTGAAGTATGGGAAGAACTGCAAAGTTTTGTTGAAAACACTCACCCAGATAAAGCTGTAGCAGGCCGTTGCATTGACCTTTTAAATGACAATG
Source organism: Procambarus clarkii (assembly GCF_040958095.1). Lineage (NCBI taxonomy): Eukaryota > Metazoa > Arthropoda > Malacostraca > Decapoda > Cambaridae > Procambarus > Procambarus clarkii. The sequence goes on from NC_091214.1 coordinate 20,389,292, forward strand.
TGATGTCTTAATACAGGCAAGTGTTAAAATGTAGGAAAAAACAAGTGTCTTTAGACAGATTCTTAGTAAAACAAGTAAGTCCTAGTGGTATGCAGGCAAAATGTGCCAGAGTGTGCATACCAGTGAAGTCCTCACTGCCTGATGTTATAATGGAAGGGGACTTCCCTTCCAAACAGTAACACCTCTCCTCCTCCCACCTCCTCATATCTTCCATACACCAACAGCAGTCCTCAGCAAGGGTAAGTAATAACTTGAACATAGTTTTGTAGGTTTATTTAGATGAATTAGGTATAAAAATTTAGTTTGATGTGGGGTTTTTAGGGTAGTCAGGAACAGATTAATTCATTTCCCATTATTTCTTATGGGGAAATTAGCTTCGGAATGCGAGTTTTCGGAATACAAGGCGTCTCCAGGAATCAATTAAACTCTTAAACTGAGGTATGCCTGTATGTTACTTTCATCAATGTCCCAATTTTTTTTTTTTTTTTTTTAAGATTTTAGTTTTTTCTCTCCTCCTTTGTGTATTATCTGATTTTGTTGTAACCTTTACATCCTGGAGAGTGTATATGTTTCCCTAACTATGTGAAGATAGAATGAAATTGGTCAACAAATAAATCTGTCACAACTCCCAAAACTTGGGACTTTTAATTTATTTTGGCTGATTTTTTCTCTGATTTCAAACTATTTTGGTGCAGGTCCAGTGCAGGTCACGACCTGCACTGGATCCACCACAAAAGTACCAAGGAGGTGAAGAACCGGCGAGATATCTGGAACGAACTTACCCGCAATCTTGCAGATCTTCTTCCAGATCTGCTGTAGAACAGTATCGGACGTAGTAGTGGAAATGTAAGATTTCCAACTCTCACGCTTAGCTGTACAGATGGTCCTACGGGCCACCACACTTGCTTTCCGAAACAAAATAAAAGAATCAGCCGTCTGTCGGCGTCAGTGTTTCTTCCAAGCTGCATGCTTACACCGGATAGACCGAGCACAGTCCGCATTCCACCAGGGAATGCACTTCCACGTGCCCCGGGAGGTAGAGCGAGGAATAGAGCGGAGGGCAACATCGAAGATGGTGTCATGAAAAAGGAGGGGGGCGCAAGGAAGAGGCAGAGAGGAGAGAGGAGGTCAGTGAGAGTAGCACAGAGGGTGAACAGGTTCCAGTCAGCTTTGGCAAACTGCTATCTAGGGAAGGAGAGGGGGAGAGTGAAAAGAGAAAAAGGAAATAAGAATGGGGAAATGATCACTGTTATGGAGGTCATCAAAAACCCACCATGTCAGATCTAAGTAAAGGGACGATGAGCAGAGAGAGATATCAAGACAGGAAAGGGTGCGAGTTCGAGAGTCTACATGGGTGGGCTCACCAGAATTCATAGGAGACGGGGAAGAAGAAAGGACAAACGGTTCGAGAAGGCGGCCTCGGGTGTTTGTCAGAACATCACCCCAGAGGGTATGTCGACAGTTGAAATCACCCAACAGGAGCACTGGCTCTGGCAAGGAGTCCAGGAGGTGCTTAAGATCAGGAAGGGAAAGCAGGATATTTGGGGAGAGACAAATGGAACAGACCATATACCATTTACTCACAAAAACACAGGCAGCAGAACAATGGATAGGCGATGAAAACAGTAGGGGGACGAAAGGAACATCAGTATGAATCAAGATAGCAGTAGAGGTATGGGTCCCAGCAAGAGCTGAGGGGGGGGATGAGAAAGAAAGGAATAACCACAAAAGTGACCAGGACAAGCACCCAGCACTGATTCCTGGAGACAAACACAAAGTGGTGAAAACTGTGTAATCTGAAGTTGGAGTTCATGGAAGTCGGCATAAAACCCATGAATATTCCATTGAAGAATAGGCATTATCAAAAAGAGAGAGGACAGCAACAGAGAACAATGAAGAAACAAAGGTAAAGAAGAACATAGTACATTAACCCCTTAACTGTGCGGCCTCCAAAAATGACACCCCTCCAGTGTGCAGGAAATAAATTCTCTGGAAAAAATTCTTTTTTTGTTTTGAAAGTGTCAAAAGCCCTTCCCTGAGTATGGGTATAGTAACAGAAGGTCGAAATTGTACGTACTTTGGCTGCTATGGGGTCCGTAGGTTGGCTTGTGACGTTATCATTTCCTGGTCGCCCATGGCATATGCTCCCGGGGCCGGTAGGGCACTCAGGACAGGATGCACGAGTTCCCGCGAATATATTTTTGTTCATTTTCTGCGCACAGTTCCAAATACATTTTATTTGCTTTTATGGGCCAGTCCTATGTATAATGAACAAGTACACTATATTATGGCAGTAGAACATCCAAACTGTCCGAAGACACTGTGTTACGTGCATGACACATGTGTACACATATCCGGCACATATTTCCATTGTATCATGCTAATTTATGTATATATACAGTCTATTTGCACACTATACACTATCACACACTATATACATTCACCATCAACACACTCAGAACTCCGCGAGTGTCAGCTGCCAGACCCTCACTCCTCCAACCTCCAGTCTCTCCCTCACTCCTCCAACATCCAGTCTTTCCCTCACTCCTCCAACATTGCTCCTCCCTCCATACTGTTATTGTTTATATTACACTATTTACACATGTTGTGTATACCTATCTACATGTTTTATTCACCAGAACTATACAAGTAAGCCGGTATTGTGTCCAAACTTTTCAGTGGCCACCATACACTGCATGAGAAATCACACAGCAGCCAGCAGACGACGCTATGATTACGTCACCTACCTCACCAAAATTGCTCCTCCCAACATACTCCTGTTGCTGTTATTACACTATACACACACATTGTATATACCCATGTACATATGTGTTCACCATAGCGAACCACTAAGCTAGTACGATGAGCAAAAAAAGAGTGGCTGCCACACAAACAGTGAGGCTACCTCAATTCTCTACCTCGATTCTCTCCCTTGCTCCCTCACCACAATTCCTTCTCCCACAATCCTACGCACAGTGATTATTATCACCACAATCCTGCTGTTATCACAATACTGGTCACTAAATCCTGTAAATACATAATTGACCACAAGTTTATTTTGTAAAGGAACCTAAGAAGTCGTTTGAAGATTGCTAGATGGATGAAATAATGCTGTGGTGCTGTGGCTAGCACTGTGAACATCATGAACAGCATTGAATCACTAATATTTGAACATTGTACACAGTCATTATCACACTCAGGCTCTTCTGTAATACTAGCATGGCCAAACAATACAAGTTATATATATATTTTGACATTATTAGGCAATGCTCTGGTCACAAGCTGAACAGCAGTGCTGTGAGCTCATCCTACGTGCACCAGCCTTGGTTGCTCACTGACTACTGAGCCTCTCGCACCCGGGAATGTGGACCACGATTTTTTTTAAAGATGGCGTCTGTTTACAAGAGCCCTGAGGAAGCTGATGTGAACACCCATGTAGCCGCGGGAGTTTGGATGGGACGTGAAAAATACAAATACCCGGAGGCGCATAGTGCACTCCAGACGTGGACCTGCAGGTGCGTTGTGCAGTTAAAGGGCTAAATAAGCTCAGGATCAGTAAAATCAGGGTTAGGGGGCATGGGTATACTGAGTAAGGATTGAGTGAAGGGAGTGGGAGGACAGACCAGAGGCGGACTGGTAGGGTCTGGAGGAGGAGGAGACAACTGAGAAGGAAGGTCAAGGAGAGCAGGAGGAGGGGGAAGGGCAGAAACCGGGGAATGTGCACCACAGCAAGGGCAGCAACTGAGAGGGAATCAGGGGCTAAAGAAACCTCCATAGCTGGGACAGGGGGCCCGACCACCAAAATGGAAGGGGACTGAGCAAAAGAGTCAGAGGTGGGGGGAGGGGGGGTGAGGAAGAAAGCGATGCCTTCTTACCTGCCTGGGAGGACGAAGGAGAGGAGCCAGGCTTACGTTTCTGACTCATAGAGACAGGTGTTCCAGCAACAACGTACTGGTTGACAGACTCAGTTGTCTCAACAGGAGAAGATGAATGGGAGTCAACAACATGAAGAGTGCTGGGAGGGTGAAGGACATCAGCCTGGACAGACAGGCGGCATGGAGGCCTAAGAGACTGGGGGGAGGGATGGGAAGAAGGATTGGGGAAAGAAGACACAGGAGACATGGTAAACCAGGTAGGAAGGAGGGTAACTTCAGATGGAGAACCAGGAGAGGGCTTCTTCGTGGCAGAACTTAAAGGAATAGGGGAGGAGGTGGTGGGCATGTTCGGGTCTAAGATCTGGAAACGGTTGTGAGACTGAGTAAGGTGGGAAGGACGAGGAGCAGTAGAACACAACACGTGAATGTAGGATACGCCAGCAAAAATGGTGAGACGGCGAACTTGGTGTCTCGCTTCAGGAAAAGGCAGACGATCCTAGTGTTTCAAGTTGAGGACGGTTTCCTCAAGTTTGTAGTGTATACACGATCGGGAGAAGGTTGGGTGGGCCTCACTGCAATTGAGGCAGCGAGCTTGGGGAGAAGTGCACTCGGACTTAGTGATCATCGGCCCCACACATGGGGCATATATATACACAGGACTTGAGCATTTGAGGACACCATGCCCGAACTTCCAGCACTCATTGCAAAGTCTAGGGAGAGGGAATATACTCCTGAACGGAGCATCTAGCACCAACAAGAATTATAGAGGGCGGAAGGGTCCTACTATCAAAGGTGATTTTCACAACTCGAAGGGGCTGACGGCAACGACCACGGGGGGGTCGAATGAACGTGTCTACCTAGAAGATAGGATGGTGATGGGCTTCAAGAATATGTTTAATATCCTCATGGCAGTCTTTTAGGTCCCTAGCACCAGTTGAAACATGGTGTGGAAGGAGAACAGTGCCAACACTGACATTTAACCAAGTGTTTTTGGAGACCTGAACAGGGTGTCTCCCCAATGCAGGGCAATGCGGCTAAGCGGGTAGCTGCATCTGGTAAAGGAGCAGCAACGACATGTGTACCTAAACGGGTGGGGTTAAAAGTAACAGAGGCATCCATCAAATCAACAAGGTGTTTATGGAGTGAGAAATCGTCAGGTGTAGAATTCAGAGGGAGGAGATCAAAGTATTTAGCCCACGAAGCAGGACCAAACAAGGCTTGGTACATATTAGTATGGGAAGGGATCGTGCAAGTACGGCCATGGCGGAGACAGTGTTGAGAACTCACAGAGACAGAGGGGTTAAAAGTTGCAGTAATCACAATGAGAGACTGAGCCTCGCCAGGGGACGAGGTGGTCACTGCTGGGGGCATATGGCTCAACCCAACCACAGAGGAGGGAGGGGAGCTGGGGGGAGTAGTCAGAATGGCCAAAGGAGGAACTAGGTCTGGGCCCAATGTAGCGGGGGCTACAGAGCCCGGTCTTCCAACACAGTCCGACTCGGGGGCTTGGTCGCCCACCCCAAGACCCTGAGAAGTCATAAGAGGAACGGTATTTATTGACATGAAAACGAGAGGTAAGACTTTCATTCACGAATGTGCCCCCATACCCACCACGGAGCCACAATTGGAGGATAGGACATCCAAGAAGAGTCTTATTGCTGATCTTGCTGGGGCCCCCCAGGGGTGCGCCATGAGTATACGCCCCACAAACACCACCTTAAGAACCGTCAGGCCGTGGAGATCGAGTTCAGTGATGAAAGGAGGATTGACAATAAAAGGGTCCCCTCGCTCGAGACGTTGGGTACTACAGTTCTACAGGTGCAAGAGTATGCCTCCTCAAACACCCGGGTGTCAAAACAAAAGAAGGCCGAAAGAATGATCAAAGCAGGCAAAAGGTCAGCGGGAAATGACGATTTGAAAGGAAAAGAGGGGGGAGAAAAAAGAAACACAAGGAAAAGGAAAAGATGTCTGGCACAATTGGTAAAGGCAGCAGCAGGAGCATAACTCTGCAAAAGGACAGAGGACTGACCCATGGAGCATCATGCTCTGGCAGCCGCCCACCAAGCCCCCTTACGGTGACAATGGGCCAGACAGGGAGGGGGATTTGTTAAGAAGATTAGAGCATTTCATTATGTACTGTGAAAGAGAAGAGTCGACAGCAACAAAGCCAGGACTCTGTTTCATGTTGGGTAGATTGTGTATCAGAGCTGACTCAACAAGACAATATCTGTGAAGAGTAGAGGCAAGAAAGGTTATTTTAGAAGAAGACCAAAATATATATATAGGGTGATTAGAGTCCAGGACAGACCGAAACATTGTCATTTCTTCATTTTCTGTTGTGTGATTTGGTCATCATACCTTCAGCCATGTTATTGTGACTTATCATCTCCCAGTGCTCCTTGTTCATGTTACATCTTACCTTTTAAAGTAGTGGTCTGGATCAATATCTTCCAAATTGTTCAGTATTTTAAAAGTTTTGATAATATTGGCTCTTGTCTGATTTGCAGTGTTATTAGTCCAGTGGCCCCCAACCACTCCTAATATGAGACTCGATTTAAATTTTGGGATGATTTTTGCCACCCAATGTTGAATTTTCTCCACAGCAGATATGTCTTTCTGAAGATGGGATCTCCATGCTTGGATACAATAATTCAAGTGTAATCCAAATCAAAATCTGCACCAGAGATTAATACAGTTGTATAACTACCTTTTCTGTGGGGAATCCTGTCAGCTCCCTGGAGCTATCGGAGTGATATAAGCTATATTAGTCTGGGACTTCAGTCACATAGCATTCTGCCTACTGGAAACCACAAGCCAGAACCTAGCTCCCTCAGAGAGGCGCAGGGAGCAATGGCCCAATGAAACCTACACTCTTTGAGAGTACAGTATATTTATGTCTGCCATCGACCGGAGTTAGGCACCCAGAAAGGTAGGCATCTTAAAACAGACCCCATCTGGTAGAAAATTGCAACCCAAAACCGAACAGAGCCCAAGAACTCCCCCCCCCCCCCCAAGAAAAACAAGGCAACAAGTTCACCCCACCCACCAGTTTGCCGACTGAAGCCGGCTGGGGCTGACGTCTCCTTTGGCCTCAATTTCTTGTCAGGGTTTTGCCCTTGCGGTTGTACCTGCTCTATGTTGGGTGGAAACCAGGAGTAAGCTGTACTTCAGGCTGCGTGCGCTTAGGGTTCTCTTCCCTAGGCGCCGTGTAAGTATTTCCCTTCCGTTCCTTTTAGAATTATCTTGCCTGAGGCTTTCGGGTTCTCACTCCTAGAAGGGTTGCTGTCACTTGGCATCGACCTCACCCTTGGGGTCGGCGTGGGTCTTGGTGTTTTCATTTGGCCCTGAGTAGAGAGTATTTGTTGCTAGTTGAAGCGCACAGTGCTATGCAGCTCGCATACCTAGCGGCGACTGTTTCTCTCTGGCCTCCCGTTGTTATGGTGCACATTTGGGGGTTTGTTTTTCCTTGTTATTCAAATTATTTTCTGCAGATAAGGAGTAATAATAACGTGGCTGAAAAATGTTGACCAAACCACAAACTAGAAAGTGAAGAGACGATGGCGTTTCGGTCCATCCCGGACCATTATCAATTCGATTGTGATAATCGACTTGATAATGGTCCAGGAGGGACCAAAACGTCGTTGTCTCTTCACTTTCTAGTGTTTTGTTTGGTCAACATTTATTTTCTGCCTGGTAGAGGGCTGCCTGGCTTCCCATAAGGTATGCCTAGGTTCCATTCAGTAGTCCTCCACTCAGCCCCTGAGGTTGCTTCCTTCACAGGGGTCAGTTTGCCCAGTAATAGACAGGGATCGACCAGCTTTGCATCACCAGTGCCTGGGCTTTCTGTAGGGACACCTCCCCCTCCGGGCCCTAGAAACCCTCGTCGGAGCTCGGGGTGACTAGATATGTCTTCCAAGTCCCATCTCGCCTTGCACAAGTTTGAAGGTTTTTCGTTGCTCCACGGCCAGCCGACCATGGCAACGGATGGTGATGCACACGTCTCTCTCATTGACATTCCTGATCCCTTTGAGGGTTTCCAGGACCCGTTGTTACTTGGCACGCATTCCAATCGCATCATTCTCCCAGTCTTGGAGGGGAATCCAGAGGGTGTTTTCTTGGACAGTAAACATCATAGTAAAGCTAATAGATTGGTGGCAAAATGTCGCCAACATCCTGAGGTACCCTGTGACCCTCCGCGGCCTCCGTTTCTATACCCTCTATTCACTCAAGTTAGGACAAGTTCTCCTGACCTACAAGCGTTCATCATTGCCTTTGATGCCGAGACGCCCGTTGATCGGAGTGTTTTTGGAAACAGCAGGACACAAAGTCTCCTTTATCATGCCATTCCCAAGTTCTTAAAGATCAAAGTGCACGATATCAGACCAAATAAACGCAGGAACTTGATTGCGGTGTACCACAATCACTCCGAGGACCTGTAGCTTTTTTTTGTGGTTACAAAATCCATTGTTATAAACCTCTGGGTGACCGTTTGGTACAATATGTGGTCTGGCATGTTGTTGACATTAATGCGGACGACATCAAGGCACAACTGCAGAATGCTGACATTCTGATTTTCAGTGTCAGAAAGTTTCTGCGTAGGACTAATGGTGAACTGTGTGATACCTCCATACTTTTCTTGACTCCTTTCCCCCTGATCGGGTTTGGATTAATGGCTTCCTCCATAAATTGGAGGTGTACATTCCTTATCCTACTCAGTGCTTTTGTTGTAAAGGTTTTCACCATACCTCACAAGGCTACACCAACGATGTCAAATATGGCAAATGCTCTGGTTCCCATTATACTCGTGCCTGTGAGTCCGATATGCTTTGCTGCCCCAACTGTGGTGGTGATCATGCTATCACTTTCAAGCAATGGCCTTCCTGCATAGCGGCGCTCGCTAAGGCTCTCCCTGCCATCACCCTGCCTTCCAATTGTGCTTTGCTTTGTCCTGACCCAATTCCTCATCACCACCTGCTTCCCACTCTGCCGCCGCCTTTGCCTGTGCCTGACCTGTCTGTCAATGACGTTCTATCACCCCTCTTTCCACAATCTGTCCTCCCTATTCCTGAGGCTAACCTGACACATCTCTCCTCCGCTTCTCCTATGGTTGACGTCCAACCTACCACAGCTGTCTCTGCTATCTCCAATGCGTTTGAAATGATGCTGGACAACATCCTTCAGAACTCATTGGCGCACCTTCCCCCGTGTCTCTACCCAGGCTGTCTTGCCACAAATTTCTACCCCCGGTACTAAGAGGAAGCAATCCTCCGTCATGCCGACTTGTCCTCGCAACTCTCCTAGGTCTTCCTCCCATTGTCCTGCTGGCGCTTCCAAGAAGTCCGATGCGTTATGTCCAAGCCGTAAGAATCCAGTTTCCGTTTACATAACTTGCCCTGTCCTAACCTCACCTGTCCCGTCCTGACTTCCTCTGACCTTCTACACATTCTCCCTTTGTACCTTCCTCTGCTCACAGCTCTCTTACTTTCTCATGTCTGCTTTGCACCTGTCTCCTACACATCCTTTGCATTCCACCCTCCGCTCTTGCCTACATCCCTCGCTTTCTTTAATGCGGCGACACTTTGCATTCACTTTCTGATCTCCTCATTATTCTCGTCCTGTGTCCCTTTCCTCTTGTTTGTTTCTTTTGCCATTATCCTCGCTCACATGGACAGCGTTGTTATCTTCCTGCCTCTGTCACATTGTAACCGTTGATGTGCGACTGTACATTGTAGCATAAGCATCTTTCTATATTACCACTCGTGCAGTCATCGAGAGGATACACCTTCATGCAAACTGCACATATTGCGAAGAAGAAGAAGAAGAGAGTGTTCGCTACCCTTGTCTCAGGCTGACGATCATCTGTTTTACCTCCATCATGTTGCTTGTTGGGTCAACATCAACCCGAAGTCGTGTGAGATTTGTTCCCCACTCGTTCTCCAATTTACCCATTCTTCTTCGGGAGATCTTAGGGATCTAGTGACTGTCACGATGCATGGTAGGTTTTTGTTGTTGCAATGCTCTAGGTTGGTAGCCCATTCAAATGCCTCAGAGTTGCGCCATTTTGGTTTTAGGGACCCGGACTTGGGGTGGGTTGGTCGATTCGACTTTAGTTCAGTCCATGTCCTCGAGTCCTTCCCCAATTGGCATGGTTCGCCCTGCTTCCCCTCCATCTGCTGCTGGCTCCCAAACGTCTGAGGGTTTCATAGTCGGGGCAAGGTTTAGTTGGGGAATGAGACTTGAGCGGCCCCAGGGGGCTGCCCCATTCAATGTGCGGGACAGAAGCCTTTGAGCCTGAGCCCCACATCAAGGCTTCTGGGTCTTTCCAGCAGAAACCCTTCTTGGCTGCCTTTCTCTTGGACTCTGCTTTTTCTTCAAGGGTGGAGGGCCTGGATTTGAGGTTCCGGGGCTGAGGGAGAGTTGACTTGGAACGCTTGGGCCTCATTTAATCTTGCCTGGGCCTTGGTTGATGCCCTCAGAGTGAGGTTTGCTATTGCAAGATTTGGGGTTTTCATATTTCCCTTCCCTGTACGAGTTTGATGAGTTCTGCTCCCCAATGGTTCATTAGGGTTCCACAGCTTCATCCTTACAGAGGATTTCCACCTCTCAGATTTTCCCTGCAGAGGTTCAGGAGGCCCTTGGTGGGTACCTCCTGCAAGATCCAGACTTTGATTCTGTGATGGACCTGGTCTCTCTTGAGTTCGGTTCCTCTTCCCCCATATTGGGTGTGTTTTGAGGTTCCGGCATCTTCCTGGCTAGCAGACTGCCTTTTCTTTTCGCTTGGGACGTGGCATGGTTTTTGTTGTACCCGCTTGCTGGATTGGCGGGAGGAATTACTACTGTGTTACAGGTTTACTTGGGGGTAGGGGGTGGGGGTTGCACTTTTGAGCACCTCAATGCATGCCTTTACACCCCTGTCCTTCCTCATGAGGGTGTCTTACTCCAGTTGCACTCTCAGGTCCCCAACCTTTCAGCTTCCTTGGTTGCAGAGGATCTTTGATCTCGAAGGCATCTGGCCTCGGTCTTGCACTTCTTTTCCCTTCTTGAGCTGATCTTGGACTGGCTTGTGGAGGATGTACAGACGTTAAGTGCTGGGCCGTCATTTGGGGCGTTGGCCTCAGCTGCTAGGGAGTCGGCGGCGTTGCTGAAACTGCATGCGCCTATCCTCCAAAAGGCAGTGTCTCTATTTTTCACCTCTCGCCTCACGTGTCGGCAGGTCGTTCTTGCTCTCTCTCTTGATTCAGCTTGGGGCTTGGCTCTTAAGTTTTCGCCTCCTTTCTGTCCATTGTTATTCTTGTACGCAGTTGTTTCTTGATTTTTGTTCCAACTAGCAGAAGCAGGCAGCTCTGCTAGTTGCCATCCTCTTTCTGAATTGTTGGTCATCCGGGGTGTACGTTTTCATGCTTTCCGAAAAGGTTGTGCCAGAGCTTAGGCTTCGGTAGGTCAAGGTAGGCCCTTGGTACCAGCTTCTGTGCCGGTGCCTCCTCCAGAGCCATCTTCATCTGGTTGGTGCGGTGGTCGCCCTGCACGTACCTTGGCTTCTCGGAAGGGGCGCCGGCCCTTTTGCAGGTCGCCCTGTTGACAGGGCACTGAGGGGAATGCTTGCTCTGTTTGCCCACACTTGCTCCCGCAATTCATGGGCGTTTTGGATTATGTCCTCCGGCCTGTGGTGGTGGTGGTGGGCAGCAGCTCCTCCTCTCGGAGGATCGGGGCTGGTGGGCAGGCATCTTTCTCTCTTGTTCCATCGGGTCATCTTGGAGTTGGTGCGCTTGGGCATGGTCGAAAAGACTTCATCCCTCAAGTGGGTTTTTCGCTTGTTTCCAGTGCCAAAACGGGACTATGCAGATCTTAGGCTCATTCTGGACTTGTCCCGTCTGAACCTTGATTTCCTTACCACTCCTTTCAGATGACCACTGTCCCAGGTCCGGTTTCTCTTGGAGCCAGGTTCTTGGATGGTGTTTCTGGACCTCCGGGATGCGTATTGGCACGTTCCCATTCATCGGGGGTTCAGGGACTGGTTAGGTTTTGTGGGGGGGGGGGTGGCAGGCTTACCCCTTTTATTGCCTTCCCTTCTGGCTGAATCTGGCACCTCACATTTTCACAGGTCTTACCTAGGTCGTGGTGGCCCGTCTGCATCTGCTAGGTGTTCGGGCGTTGGCCTACGTCGACGACTGGTTGGTGTGGGCTCCCAGGCAGTCTGCTTGTCTGCTCACCAGGGGTTTGGTTCTTTCCCAGCTCGCCGGGTTCGGGGTCCTGGTGAACTGGAGGAAGTCCCATTTGGTCCTATGCCAGGTTTGGATTTGGCTGGGCCTTGTTTGGGATTCTCGGATGACGTCTGTGTCTCTCTCTCCTGCAGCATTGCTCCAGCTGCAATCCCACCTTCGACTGTTTCTAAAGAGGTTCCGGGTCACTCATCAGTTGCTTGAGCAGCTGTGTGGGAGTTTGAACTTCACAGTGCTGGTTTATCTGCTGGGTCAGGTTTGGCTTCGGTGTCTGTTCTGGTTCCTTCGGGACCATCCCTTCTGCCACTCACAATCGCTGGGTCCATCCTCCGAGGGTCAGCATCAGTTGCTGCATCTCCGTCTTCTTCTTCAAGTTTTTCGGGGTTCGGTGCCTTGGTGCCTTCTGGAACCCTTGCTCGATATGTTTACAGACACCTCATTTCTCGGCTGGAGCTTTGTAACCAGTGCTCACCAACCCGGCCAAGGCCAGCTCGGTTGAGCTCACAGCATGGTGCAGAAGTTTGCTGCAGTATGGCTTTCACTGCGGTGGATTCGGTTTGCTTGAGGCTCTATGATATGGCTTTTTTGGGACTGCGCCCAGGTGGTTCATTGCCTTAACCATGGGGGTTCTCTTTGGTCCTTGGCTCTTTGGGGCTGGTCGCTTTGGGTGGCTCTTCTGCTGAGTTCTCGGGATTTAGTTCTCTGTGCGGTTCACATCAGGGGGGCGTGTCCAACGTCCTGGCGGACAGCCTGTCTCGGTTCATTTCTCTGTCCACGGAATGGACGGTGAACGCCGACTCCTTCAGTTGGCTTTGCTGGATGTTTGGGCCTCTGGAGTTGGACCTCTTCGAGTCAGTGTGGCCGTGGCATCTCCCAGTCTATGTGGTGCCCTTCCCCGACTGCAAAGCCGTCACCTTCGATACTTTTCAGCAGGACTGGTCAAGGTGGGGGTACCTGTACCTCTTTTCCCCAGTCCAGCTGTTGCTTCGGGTTCTGGCTTGGCTGGAGTCCTATTGGGGAAGGGTTCTCCTTGTGGCTCCATGGTGGACAGCCCAGCCTTGGTTTCAGTCACTGCTTGCTCAGTGTCTGAACCTGGAGCGTTTCCACATTTCCTCCTTCCAGCCCTCCGTCCTCTGATCTTCCAGCAGATTGTGCCAGTGATTGATACCTCGCTGGTTTGATCTACTCTTCCACTCTTTGCGTCTGGTATTTTTGACACATGTGTATCACATTGCATGGTGATCAGGTGGCTTCTATCATGGTGTCCCACCTGCTGTCTTCTAGGCAACAGTATGAATTCTCTTGGCGTTCCTTTCACCACTTCCTTTCTCTTCGTAGATTGCCTTCTGTTTCAGTTCATGTTGTTTTGTCTTTCCTTTCCTGGTTGTTTCAGGACTGACATCTTATGCCGAATTCTGTCGCCTCTTATCATGCAGCGCTGGTGGACCCGCTTCAGCTTGCGTTCAGGGTGGATGTCATTTCAGCTCAGGTCTGTAAGCTTTCTCGTGCATTTTTCCACTTTTGGCCTGCTTATGTGCCGCCTGAGCTGTCTTGGTCTTTTGACCAGGTGCTCTCTTTTTCTCTCTTTTTCCTCAGTTTGTTGTGGCCCCTTCGGTCCAAGATGGTTTTCAGAAGGTTTTGTTTCTCTTGCCTTTGGTCTCTCGGGGTTGGATCGGTGAGCTTCATGCTCTCCTCCGGTGCAGGGGTTTCTGCTCTTTTTGTCTTGATGGATGTTTTGTTTGTTTGCAGCCATCTCCTCCTTGTCTGGGTGAAGAATGAGACGGCGGGCTACTGGAGGGGTTTGTGGGTTATTGATGCTTGGTTGGGTCAGGCCAGGGGTGCATCATGTTTTGTGTCCAGTTGCTGCTCTCTGCTGCTACCTGAGCACCTCTTGTTCTGTGTCCGGTGACATGCTTTGAGTTGACCAGATTTCCCTCATTCCCTGTTCCATAGCTCAAGTCTCTCAGGGTCTGTTCGCAGGGTTATCAAGTCTAGCCAGCCCTGCAGTCTACCCTCGTGCCCATGATGTTCGGAAGTTTACGGCTCTTGCTGCTGTCTTTAGGAACATGTATTAGGCTGACATTCGGGCACAGGGATTTTGGAGGTCAAACAGGGTCCTGGCTGCTCGTTATCTCGTGAATGTTCCGGGCCCTCAGCGGTCTTGTGTGGCCTTCAGCCGTCGGTTGCAGCCAGTTGTCTCGTCTTCGTCATGAGGCACGCGGCGCTGCCACCTCCCAGATAAGTCCCTCTTTTACTTTGGGTATCTTGCTCCAGGGAGCCGACAGGCTTCCCACAGAAAACCAGCATTGAATGTAATGAAACGTAATTTTCTGGGTGAGCCCCAGAGGCTTCCTGGCACCCTTCTTCCCTCCGGTCGGCAGTTTTTGTTCCGTTTGCCGCCTTGTTGTCTTGTCGCCTTGTTTTTCTTGGGGGGGGGGGGGGAGAGTTCTTGGTCTCTGTTCGGTCTTGGGTTTCAATTTTCTGCCATTTGGGGTCTGCTTTGGGGTGCGTACTTTTCTGGGTGCTTAACCTTTGTCAATGGAATACATGAATATACTCTCAAAGAGTGGAGTTTTCATAGGCAATTGTTCCCTGCACCTCTCTGAGGAGCCAGGTTTTAGTTTGTTGTTCCCAGTAGGCAGAACTCCCTGTGACTGAAGCCCCAGACTAATAAAGCTTATATCAGTCTGATAGCTCCAGGGAACCTCGGGGGCTCACCCAGAAAATGCCATTTCATTACATTCAATGCTGTTTTTTTTGTTGAAGTCAAAGTTTTGTTTAACTATTCCTTAGATTTGACTGACTTTGTTTTGTTTTTACTGCAGCTCCCACTTGTTATGCAACTTTCAGTGATTGGTGGATTCTGACTCCAAGGTTCTTTTCTTCATCAATCTGCTGCAAGTTAATGTTGTTGATTCGGTAGTTGTGATGTGCATTGTTATGCTCCACGTGCAAGGTCTTGCATTTTTTTTATCTTAAAAAGCATTTGCCAGTCTGGAGCTAAAAACGTTTAAGCTTCTTTATAAGTTAGGGTTGGTATCTCAGAAAAGTTATTTGATTTTGTTTTAAGTGAAAAGATTGTCTTATTAACATGTGAGGAATTTGTTCATGATAGGTACAAAGACACGGGAAGGCTGCTAGAGAAGTAGTCATTTACATTGGTTTGGGATGCTCAGAGCTCATTTGCAAGGGAAGTGCCAATGGATGAAAAGAAACTATTGAATTTAGTAATAGTGTAGTATCAGTAGCTGATAGCATTCTGCCATCACCAGCTAGTAAGGAAGTAGGCAAGGATGAGTCTGAGAGGTCTAGTGAATCTTCCCAAGCTTGACTGGACCAACACTTAGCTTGAGGAAGCTAGTGATGGCCCACCAGAAACATTTCAGTACATTCAGTAACTGATATTTTCCTATGCTGCTTCTCCATCTTCTAGTGTTGATGGGTAATAATGATGATGCAATAACATTAGATTAAGCTTCTTGCCATTTATCTAAGGGTGAAAATATGGGAAGATTTCAAAAGTTTTCCATTTTACTAAAGGAAAATATATTTGCAATATGTCCCTGAATTCGGCAGGGTCTTCGGCAGTCTTTGATATTAAGTCCTGATCAGAGACAACTACAAGATCAACTAAGAAGAAAACATGCAGAATTGCAACAGCAAATTTTACGACAACAGGAAGAGCTACGACAAGTTAATGATCAACTCATCATGGCTCAGTATGGCAGCTTAAGTTTACAACATGTCTATAAGGTATGCTAATATAATGAAATGTCTTATCTTAAATATCTTATCTTAAAAATATCTTTTCTTATAAAAACCTTAAGAAACATCTTATCTTAAAATATGCTAACTAACAGAATATCTATCAACATCAGGAATTACAGTACAGTAGTTAATTTGGGAAATAAACAGCCAAACTTTTTTTTATATGTAGATAAGATGCTGACAGGATATGGCTTATATGAACTCATGAGGCGTGCACCAGAATTATCAAATACTCTTCCTCAGTTCTCTACATCTTAGTTTCTGTGGGGAAATTCCCTTTAGTAGGTTTCAAAGTTTAAGTGCTGATACTGTATTGCAAAGGCTTAGGAAAGCACACCAGCCCTCAAAGCCCTTTCCAGAGCCAAGACCACAATCTGGCTTACTTTACATGTAAGGGAAGCCTGGGAAATAGATCTACCCAGAACCATGAGAAAACCCACCAAGAACGTTAGGCACAAGAAAATAATAATAATAATAATAATAATAATAATAATAATAATAATAATAATAATAATAATAATAATAATAATTTTATTTTCAAAAAGGTACAATGGGTTGGTGAGATTACATTAGTGATATTTTTGCATTCTTGCAAAGCCACTAAAATGCACACCATTTTTGGCAAGTCCTTAACCATGCTTTAGTGCATTGTACATAGTAGCAAGGTTTTATATCAACAATATAAATTGACAGAGGTGATTACACTGGTAAAGATTGATTACTTAATTAGTCTTAAGTACTAATATTGGGGAAGTGGGTAGTACAATATACAGTGTGAGTTTGAAGCACAAGGTAGGAAACTACCTGATGAAATTAGGTGCTTTTTGGTTTTACTTTTGAATTGAGCATCATTTGAACTATTTTCTGGGGGGAGCCCCTATGGCTCCCTGGAGCTATCCAGGGAGTTTTCAGCTGATATGCTAATGTCAAGCTTTGGCATCAGTCATGTGTATGGAGTTCTGTAGGCCTACTGGGGACCACGAGCCAGAACTCGGGCTGCATGCGCCTAGGGTTCCCTTCCCTAGGTGTAAGTACTGCCCTTTGGGCCACCTTCCACATGTTCCATGGATCCTGCCTCTGCTAGGCCATTTTGCTGCTCGGTTTTTCGACCGCCTTTTGGGTGCTTAGGTGTTTTGTCTCCCTTGTTTACCTTAGGCACAACAAGGAACATGTATTGGGCTGACATTAGACACTCTTAGGGTAAGAGGCAGTTTGCACTGGTACGGGGCGCAGAGTACTGCGCAGCTTGTTTTCACCATTCATAGCGGCCGGCTCTATTCCTTTAGGGTACACTGTCCTCTTGCGGGGTTTTATTTTTATTTTTCTTGTGTTGCCTGGTGGGGAGAGGGTCTGCCTTGATTGTTGCCCCTTTTGTTCCTGTCCTGAGTACGGTCCTTTGGTACCTGTCCCGGGTCCTGTGGAGGAGGATCCTGGGGTGGGGGAGGGGCAGACTTGGGGGCGTTGGGTCCCACTGGACCACGCCTGGGTTTTTCTGCCCTCTTGAGCGGGGCTTACTGTTACAAGGAATGGGGTTTTCTTTTCCCCCAATGCGTATGAGTTGGACTTGGTGTCTGCCCCTCCCCGGGTTCGGTTCCATGTCCCCCCCTGGGGTGCGTCGGTTCTGTTTTCGGCTTCCAGCATACAACCTCCAGTGGTGTGGGCAGCCCTTGCAGCTTACCTCCTGCATGACCCGGAGTATGCCTCTGTTATGGATCCGACTTCGTTCAGGTTTGGGTCTTCGTTCCCCTACTGGGTCCGTTACGAGGTTCCAGAGTCGTCCTGGCCAGTGGTCTGTCCTGTGTTTGCCTTGGAGGCTTGGCATATCTTCTGTTGCTCCCGTACGCTTGAGTGGCACGTGGCTTCGACGGTCGTACAGGTTTTTCTGGTGGGCGAGTTTGCAACCCGTTCTCGCAAATTTAATAAGTCAATATTGACTTATTAAATATGTGCATTGGTGACATACTTAACATAATTGATACCCTTAAAAAGATTCATAGAAAACACCGACCTTACCTAACCTACTTAGTATGTTAAGATAAGCATCTTATTGCTTCGTAATTACAATTATTACCTAACCTATAATAGGTATAGGTTAAGTAATAATTGTAATTACGAAGCAATAAGATGCTTATCTTAAGATACTAACAAGGTTAGGTAAGGTCGGTGTTTTCTATGAATCTTTTTAAGGGTATCTCTTATGTTTAGTATATCACCTATGCACGTAGTTAATAAGTCAATATTGACTTTACGAATTTGCGAGAACGGGTTGGAGTTTGAGCACCTCATTGAGTGCTTGTTTGCCCCTGCCCTTCCTCGGGAAGTTGGCGTTGTGCAGGTTCCGTCCCTTTCGGCTGCGCAGTTGTTGAGGACTTGCGCGCTCGTGTCCTCTTGGCTTCGGCTCTGTGTTTCTTTTCCCTCCTGGAGCTGTCTTCAGACTGGCCTGAAGAGGATGCGAGGACGCTGGGGGCCGTTCATGGGTCCGGTGCCTTGAGCTCGGCGGATCGCTCGTCGTCTGCCTTGTTGAAGCAGTTTGCGCCGATCCTGCGGGATGCGGTTTCGCTGTTGTATGCTTCCCGACTCGTGTGTAGGCAGGCGGTGCTTGCCTCCTTTCTGGAATCTGCCTGGGCCCTGGCTCTTAGGATGTCTTCAGCTTTTTGCCCCCTGCTGTTTGCTGACACTGCAGTGGCACAGTATTTCCAGGCTGCCTTGGCTAGTTGTCGTCCTATGTCCAACTTGTTGGTTTTCCGGGGGCCCCGGGGGGGGCCTTCCTGGAGGGGTTGTGCCAGGGCTCGAGGTTCCTTTCGTTGGGGTAGGCCGCTGGTGCCAGTTTCGGGGCCAGGCCAGCCTTCAGACCCGCCTTCGTCTGGTCAGCGCAGTGTTCGCTCTGTGCGACGCTCGGGTTCTCGTTCGGGGCATCGGCCCTTACGCAGTTTGCTCCATTGATGGGGTGATGGGGGGGAGGCTTGCGCTGTTCGCTCACGCCTGGTCCCATGATTTGTGGGCGTTTCAGGTCGTTTCGGTCAGCCTGCGGTGGCGTTGGGTTGCCCTTCCTCCTTCGGGAGGTTTGGGGCTAGCAGGGAAAGCCTCCTCCCCTGTGCTCTGTCAGGTCATCTTGGAGTGGGTTCACTTGGGCGTGGTCAAAACAATGACATCTCTCAGATGGGTTTCCCATCTGTTCCCAGTCCCAAAATGGGACTGTGCAGACCTGCGGTTCATTGTGGACTTGTCCCATCTGAACCCCTGGGTCCATTGCCCCTCCTTTCGGATGACCACGCTGTCCCAGAGCCGGGCGCTTGGATGGTGTCCATGGACCTCAGGGACGCTTATTGGCATGTCCCGATTCAACCGGGCTTCAGGGACTGGCTTGGTTTTGTTGTGGGGCGACAGTCTTACCGCTTTTGTTGTGTGCCATTTGGGTTGAACCTGGCACCTCACGTGTTCACACACTTTACCCGGGTCGTGTTGTCCCATCTGCGTCTATTAGGTGTTCTGGTATTGCCCTACCTCGACGACTGGCTGGTCTGGGCTCCCAGCCAGTACGCCTGTCTGCTAGCCAGGGACTTGGTTCTTTCCCAGCTCGCCGGGTTAAGGTTCTTGGTGAACTGGAGGAAGTCCCATCTGGTTCCCTCCCAGGTTCGGACCTGGCTGGGTCTTGTGTGGGACTCTCGGACCGCTTCCTTGTCTCTTCCTCCGGAGTCTCTCCTTCAGCTGCGGTTCTGCATATGCCTGTTTCTGGGGGGCTCCCGGGTCATCAGGCAGTTGCTCGAGGGTCTGTGCAGGAGGCTGAACTTTCCGATGATGGTCTACCCGCCGGGTTGGGTTTGGCTTCGTCGGCTGTTCTGGTTACTTCGGGGACGTCTCTTCCGCCTCTCTCACAATCACTTGGTTCGACCCCCGGGGGCCTTGTGTTGGCTGCTGTGTCGCCAGCTTCCTCTTCGGATTTTTCAGGGTTCATTGCCTCGGCGCTTGCCCGAGCCCTCGCTCGATGTGTTCATGGATGCGTCGTCTCTCGTCTGGTGCTTTATGACCAGTGCTCACCAGGCCGGCCAGGGGTGGTGGGATTCGTCCTTCCGTTGGGCCCACAGCACGGTGAGGGAGTTCGCAGCGGTGTGACTTGCTCTTTGGAGGATTCGGGTCACTCGCGGATCAACGATCCGGCTCCATTCAGACTGCTCTCCCCGGTGGTTCATTACCTGAACCGAGGGGGGTTTGATGCGGTCCTTGGTTCTTTGGCACTGACCGCTGGACACAGGGACTCATAATACCCATACCCATGCCTAATTCACAAAAATTTAGACCCATTTCTCTGACGTCGTGCATGTGTAAAGTTCTTGAGAGAATTATTCTCGACAGACTAATGTTTCAAATCAAGCCCCACCTT
Organism: Procambarus clarkii; assembly: GCF_040958095.1. Taxonomy (NCBI): domain Eukaryota; kingdom Metazoa; phylum Arthropoda; class Malacostraca; order Decapoda; family Cambaridae; genus Procambarus; species Procambarus clarkii. The sequence goes on from NC_091214.1 coordinate 20,409,535, forward strand.
GCCCCTAACCTGTATGGTTTCCTTCCTGGAAAAAGCACACAAACTTGCTTTGCTGAGTATTTTATCAGAGAGGAGCCAAACTCTCAGGTGGCATTTATTGATCTCCAAACTGCTTTTGATACAGTAAACAGAGAAATAATCCTAGAACAGCTAGCCTCTTTTGGAGTTAAGGGAAGACTGTTGACATGGCTCAGGGGTTACCTGAGTAACAGAACCGCCTCAGTCCTTTTCAAGGGGGGTCAAAAGTAAACTTTGTTCACCCTTTGAGTTGGGTACACCCCAGGGTGGAGTGCTAAGTCCTATGCTGTTCAATGTTCTGATGCATAAATTAACAATTGATATTCCCACACTACCTGACGAAGCCGTCATTTGTTATGCCGATGACATATGCATTGTTGCAAATTCCCAAACTAGACTGCAAGTTCTTCTTGATTCATTCGCTGCTAAAAGCATTTAATGTGGTCTTGTTATCTCTATAACTAAACCCAGAGTTCTTCAACCCCTAGAGAAAACTCATGTCCCTATAACTTTCAAGGTCAACAACCAGAACATTGAAACGTGTAGGCAGCACAAATACCTTGGAGTTGGTATTAACAGTGACATTGTAAATGATCTACACCGTAGGTTAAAAGAAAGACTAAAACCATTGAAAACACTTACTGGTAAGAATATTGGTATCAATATTAAATATGCTAGACTATTCTATATGATGTTCGTTAGATCTCTCGTTGATTATAATGCTCTGCACTTAATTAATTTCCCCTCCTCTGTGTTGGACAAACTTGAAGTAGTACAGAATGAGGCCATGAGGATAATTCTTGGTGCTCCAAGATGCACAAGAATCATCAACATGCGGGAAGAACTGAAGCTTCCAACCATACTAGAGAGAATAATGCAAGTCAACACCACCTTTTGCCTTAAAGTCATGAGAGACCCTACATCTCCTGCATTGCTCAGAGACAAATTATTTAGTGCTGTTAACACCCTTTTGACTGGTGCCGACATACCAACTCACTCCTTTTATGATAAATGGCTGAGCAACAATGCTTACAATCTCATTAAACTTAACATTCCTTTTAAGTGCAATCTACCTGTCTCTGATATTCCTCTTTATCTGTACCCCACCATTCAAGTATCATACACACCTGTCACCAAGAAAGATAATGAGAATCTTGCTCTTCTCAAAGCTGTCACACTTGAAACAATTGCCTCCTCCATTGAGAGTTTAAGATCTCACGAGCTCTGTGTCTACACCGACGACTCAGTCCAATCCTCTACTGGACGGACTGCAGCACCATGTAGGTTTTATAGAAATAATATTTGCACAAAGACTATCAGTGTCAGGTTAAACAACTGGCTGACCTCCACACAAGCAGAACTAGCAGCATTACACCTAGCTACCAGTACATTAAAAAACATTGGAGGAGGAATAATATTTTGTGATTCAAAGTCTGCTCTTCAAGCAATCAAAAACTTCTCTTGGAAGATCGACAGCAAGAACCTTATACTCCCAATTGTAAATGACCTAATTGATGCACAGAGTAAAGGGTCTCGAATCTCCTTTGTATGGATACCTTCACACATAAATATAACCCATCTTAATGACACAGACATTGCAGCCAAATTAGCATGTAACAAATTTGAAGTTGAATTAGATCTAGGTATCCCCATCTCTGCTGTCAAAACTGTATTGGTCCAAACACTCAGATCTGATAGGAAAGAACTTACTGACTCCCAACGACCTGAAAGTACTGGTATAAAAAGCTATGATTTGTTCAGATTTGAAACCTATATTTATGGGCAGCACAAAACGTCCACTAGACTGTGCGACACAGTGGTTGCAAGGATCAGGTTGGGTAACCGTTACCTGTGGCAGGTGGCTGTAGGTGACGGGTCTCCCAATCCTGAGCACTCCAGTTGCAAACTCTGTGAGCAGGAACTACGGCACGATCTCCCGCCCTACATCACTGAATGCCCAGTTATTAGACCTTTCAGACCAGTTGGCATGAGGTACCTGGAGCTCTGCAATTACTTTATTCACTCGTATTTTTGAAGATATCTTCACAGTGTACCCAAAATTTGCCAGTGCCGGCTACTAAACATATAGCCCTGTATGACTAACCATCCTGCGAGATGGGGACTTTTATTACCACTACTACCTTATTCAATCTTGTGTTGATGATATCCTCAAAATGCATCTGGAGTCTGCCAGTGCAGACTGCTTATCACATGCCTCTGTATGACTAACCATCCTGTGTGATGGGGATATTTTAGCATCACCTAGTTAGCTTTTTTTTTTGACACACTGTACTCCACTTCATATAGTCTAGGGTAGCTGCACTAATGCAGATGTACCTCATATTTTAATAAAAAAAAAAAAAAAAAAAAAGTGACTCATCTGCCGAGTTCTCGTGGTGTGGCTCTCCTGGCGGTTCACATTCGGGGTGTGTCCAACGTCTTAGCGGGTGGCCTGTCTCATTTTGTTCCCCTGTCCACGGAATGGACGGTCGACGCCGACTCCTTCCATTGGCTCTGCCAGATGTTCGGGCGCCTGGAGGTGGACCTCTTCGCGTTGGTATGGTCGTGGCGCCCTTCTCCGACTGCGAGGCTGTCAAGGTCGATGCCTTTCGGCAGGACTGGTCAAGGTTGGGGTTCCTGTACCTCTTTCCTCCGGTTCAGCTGTTGCTCCAGGTCCTGACTCGCTTGGAGACTTGCCAGAGGAGAGTAGTCTTCTTGGCCCCTTGGTGGCCGGCCCAGCCGTGGTTTCAGGCGCTGCTTGCTCGGTGTCCGAACCCGGAGATTTTCCCGCGGCTCTGCCTCTTTCAGCAGATCGGACCGGTGTGTCAAGTAGCTAGTTCGATCTTCTCCTCGAGTCTTCAGGTATGATATTTTTGACTCGAGTTTATCGTCATCTCTATGGTGATCAGGTGGCTTCCTTGTTAGTGTCCCACCTGCGGGCTTTGTCTCGACGGCAGTATGAAGTTTCCTGGTGGTCCTTCCGTTTCTTTTTGACTCTTTGTCATTGTGCTTTGCTTTCGGTTCGGATGGTGTTGTCCTTTCTCTCTTGGTTGTTCCAGGACTGAAGTAGGCAGAGCCGCTTCAGCTTGCTGTCGGTATAGATGTTACTTCTGTGCCGTTTCGCAAGCTGTCTCGTGCATTATTTCACCTCCAGCCTGCTCATGCTCTGCCTGAGCCGTCCTGGTCATTGGACATAGTGCTCTCCTGTCTCTCTTCTCCTCGGTTTGTTGAGGCCCCTTCAGTTCAGGATTGTTTGTTGAAGACTCTTTTCCTGTTGGCATTGGCCTTCGGGGGTCGGGTCGGGGAGATTCATGCTCTCCTCCGGCGCAGGGGTTTCTGCTCTTTCAGTCGTGGCGATCAGTTTGTTCATCTGCAGCCATCTCCTTCTTTTCTGGTGAAGAATGAGATGGCTACTTTTCAGAGGAGTCCTTGGGTTGTTGATGCTTGGTTGGTCAGGCAGGGGGTACATCATGCTTTGTGTCCGGTTGCAGCCCTCCGCCGTTATTTGCGTGCCACGGCTTCTGTGTCCGGGGACGCGCTTGGGGTTGATCCAGTTTCCCTTCTTTCCTGTTCGCGGGTGCGGATCTCCTAGGTCGTCCACGAGATAATTAAGGCTAGCCAGCTTGCGGCCTATTCCTGTGCCAATGACGTTCACTTATCTTGATGCCGTCTTTGGCAGCATGGCGTGGGCTAACATTCAGACGTGGGGGTTTTGGCGGTTGAACAAGGTCTCGGCCGCGTGCTACCTCGTGAACGATCCTGGGCCTAGTCGGGCCTGTGTTGTTTTGGGTCGGCAGTTGCAGCCCAGGCTCGACTTCAGGTTGAGGTGTGAGCAGCGACCGCCGTCCGGGTAAGTTCCTCTGGTTTTCCACTGTGGGTAGTTATCTCCAGGGAGCCGCAGGGGGGCTCACCCCAGAAAACCATCGTTGAATGTAATGAAACGCCATATTCTGGGTGAGACCCGGAAATTCCCCGGCATCCCTTCCTCCCTCCCCCTGGTCGGCATTTTTTTCGCGTGTTTTGATGTCCAGCCTCAGAACTGAAGTGTGGATGGCCACCACGACAAGGGTCTGGGGCTCATCCTTTCCCCTCCCGGGAAGGGGGAAGCAGCACAGACAGCAGTGCAGCGACATGTGTCGTCATGCTTGTTTCTGTTTGGGGAGTTCTATCCACTTGTTCAACTTTTTGTAGCAATTTTCACCAGAATAGGGGTTTGTTTTGGGACGCTTACCTTTCTGGGTGCCTAGCCCAGTCAATGGCAGACATAGAATGCATCCAACCACATGGGGGTTTCTATAGGCCATTGCTCCCCATGGCTCTCTGAGGGGGCCAGGTTCTGGCTCGTGGTCCCCGGTAGGCAAGAACTCCATGCACCTTGACTGATGCCAGAAAGTTAAACATATCCATTCAGCCTGGATAGCTCCGGGGAGCCTCCGGGACTCACCCAGAAAATGGCATTTCATTACATTCAACACTGGTTTTTGACTTCATCAAGAAGTGAGTTCCAAAGACTGGGCCCTTTTATTTGCATGGAGTGTTTGCACAGATTTAGCCTGACTGGGGATATCAAAAAGATATTTATTTATGGTGTGGTGCTCATGGGTTCTATTACACCTATCATGAAAATTTTTCAGATCAAGATTAGCATTTAGGAACAAGGTTTTGTACATGTTTGTATGGAGTGAGTGTATGTTTAGCATTTTAAAGAACTTAAACACAGGGGATGTGTGTTGTCTGAAGACGGAGTTTTTTATAGTTCTAATAGCAGATTTTTGCAGAGTGATGATGGGCTTGAAGTAATTTGCAAGGGTTGAACCCTATGCACAGATACCGTATGTAAGATAGGGATACATAAGTGTATAGTATAATGAGGGGAGAGCAGAATGGGGAACACAATATCTGATTTTAGAAAGTATACTGACCGTTTGAGACTTTTCTGGGAGGGAGCCCCTGTAGCTCCCCGGAGCTAACCGGACTGGTATGAATGTAGTAGACCTTGACATCAGTCAATGCGCATGGAGTTCTAGGCCAACCGGGCACCACGAGCCAGAACCTGGCCCCCTCAGAGAGGCACGAGGAGCACTGGCCTATAGAAACCCCCATGTTTTTGGAAGCATTCTATGTCTGCCATCGACCGGGTCAGGCATCCAGAAAGGTAAGTGCCCCAAAACAAACCCCTATTCTGGTTAAAATATTGCTACTGAAAGCCCAACTAGTGCACAGAACTCTCCAAATGAAAATGAGTAAACGAGCATGACATCACCGCGCCGCTATCTGCACAACTTCCCCTCCCCCCAGCCCCAGACCCCTGCACCAGCTATTCACACCCCAGTTCTGTGACTGATGTGATGCACCCCTTCCCTAGGTGCCCTGTAAGTACTGCCCTTGGGACTTGGGGGGCCCACTTTCCACAAGTCACCTTGGAGTCTACCTTAGCAAGGTCTTTTGCTGCTCGGTGATTGACCGCCCTTGGAGTCAGTTGGGGTATTCTGACACTTCTGTTTGCCTCTAGGTAGGGGGTAGTTTTGCTACTGGTTGGGGCGCAGGGTACTCTGCAGCTAGTTTTCTCCTCTCATAGCAGCCGGCTCTGTTCTGCCTGGGTACGTTGTCCCCTTGTGGGGTTTTTCTTTAATTTTTGTTTTCCTGCCTAGTGGAGGGTCTGCCTCTTGGTTTTGATCACACCCATTTATATCTTGGTGGTCCTCTTCTAGGATTTGATCTGGTTTCCCTTCTCTCCTGTTTGCGGGTGCGAACAGCCCCCGCGAACAGGAAACCCCCACCCCATTTGTGTGTACGTCCAGGGGTTCAGCTTTAGCAGTTTGTTTGGTAACTTTGGGTGCCGGTTAGCAGTACCCTGCCTTGGCTTCCCTTAGTGAGATTACGTGACTAAGGGCCCTGGGAAACCTCGTGCGGGCTCTTTGGTCCAATAGATGCAACCCCTGGGTCCCCTCTCGCTTCGTGCAAGTTTGAAGGTTGCTCTTTCCCCCCTTGTCTCAGGGTAACACTCACAGGTTGTGCCTCCATCATGCTGCCTGTTGGGTCGGTGACACCTTCGACCCGGAGTCCTGCGAGTTTTGTTCCTTGTTTGTACTCCAATACACCCAGTCCACTGATCATGATCTTCTTGTTGGCATTGGCCTCTGGGGGGTCGGGTTGGGGAGCTTCATGCTCTCCTCTGACGCAGGGGTTTCTGCTCTTTTGGTCGAGGTGATAGGTCTGCAGCATCTCCTCCTTTTCTGGTGAGGAGACTGCTGCTTTCCGGAGGGGTTCGTGGGTCATTGATGCTTGCTTGGTTCAGCCGGGAGTAATTACCTAAGTGTAGTTACAGGATGAGAGCTACGCTAGTGGTGTCCTGTCTCCCCAGCACTCTTTGTGCTGGGGAGACGGGACACCACGACCAAATCATGTGTTTTGGTGCATCATGTGTTGTGTCCGGTTGCGGCTCTTCGCCGTTGCCTGCGCGCCTCAGCTGGAGTAGCTGGGGGTGTGCTTTGGTTGATCAGGTTTCCCTTGTTCCCTGTTCCAAGGCTCGGGTCTCCCAGGTTGTCTGCAGGGTTATTAAGTCTAGCCAGCCTGCTGTCTATCCTCGCGCTCATGACGTTCGGAAGTTTGCAGCTTTGGCTGCCGTGTTTGGTAACATGTCTTGGGCTCATATTCGGACGCATTTGTTTTGGAAGTCGAATAGGGTACTGGCTGCCCGTTATTTGGTGAATGTGCCTGCTCTTCAGTGTTCTTGTGTTGCTTTGGGTTGCAGGTTGCAGCCAGTTGTCTTGACTTCGCTTTGAGGAGTTTGTGGCCGGTGCCTCCCGGGTAAGTCCCTATTTTCCTTCTCTTTGGGTATGTATCTCCAAAAAGCCATAGGGCCTCCCCACAGAAAACCAGCGTTGAATGCAATGAAAAGCAATTTTCTGGATGAGTCCCGGAGGCTCCCTGGCAACCCTCCCTCCCACCGGTCGGCATGTTTTTCGCATTGGTTGAAACCTAGTTTCTGATCTGAAGGCAGCCGGCACGGTGAGGTCCAACCCCCCCCCCCCCTCCCCCTCTCTGGGAGTGGAGGGCTGCGCGGACGACCGGCGCGGCAGTAAATTGTGATAATTGCTTGTTTGTTTCCTTGGGATTGTAGGGAGTTTCTACCTCTGTTTGTTTTTTGTTTTAGTTTCTTACCATGTGGGGTTTGTTTTGTTATGCCTACCTTTCTGGGTGCCTAATCCCGGTCGATGGCAGATAAGGAAAACCTCAACCACAAGGGGATTTTCCAGGGCCATTGCTTCCTGATACCTCTCTGAAGGGGTCAGGTTCTGGCGCTGGTCCCTGGTAGGTCTGAACTCACCCAGAAAATGGAGTTTCATTACATTCAACTCTGTTTTTATGCCAGACTTCCCTACCCTATTGCGGCTAAAATATGCCACCTACGATTTTTTTTCCCTGTGATCAGGGAACACAAATGAACACTTTTATAAGACGAAAGAATTTTTTGAATTTTTTTGTGTTGCGCCTGGCGCTGTTACAGGAAAAAACCCTTAGCGGTTTAAAGGTTAATAGGGTATAATTCTTTGTGGAGATTTGTATTGTTTAGATCTTGGCTTTATTTATAAGATTTTATAGTATAGCAATACTGTATGCGAAGATATTAATAAATATTTCTTAAACTTCGTGTAATTGAGCATGATACTTTCTTTGTTGAAGGGTGGACTGCAGTACACCACCACAAGCTCTGTTGGCACTACTGGTGGGTTCCATAGTAGTATAGCAGTAGGGCCCAGCGTTGGGGGAGTATTAGGAATGGGTACTGCGGGCATTCCAGTATCTGCATCACTTCATCCAGTCACTGGAGCAGTGTCTCTGGCCACTGGTACTCTGGCAGCTGCAACTTCATCTATTGTTCAACCAGTTGCCATGACATCACCAGCCTCACTTCAGTCACCGACAATCACTGTATCTACTCTGAACCCTGCACAAGTAAGTGTGTATGGAGATACACTTGTTTCTTTATGCTTATTACTTTAAATTACTTTTATACCTTTAAATTACTTTTTATATTAGAATGTTTTATACCTTAAATGTAAGCTTTTACAAATACAAGGAACTAACTATATCTAAGCATAATGCAGGTAATTGAATAAAAAATAAAGCCTTATTAATATAGAATTCTAATAAGTGTAATTCATTGTATGAATATTAGTGATCATGACATAAATTTAAATATATAATGTCTCTACAACACTTATGTTGACTTGCTCAGGTGAGTGTTGAAAGTGTGAGCACTCAGGGGCTGGCTGTGCCCTATCAGTTGTCCAACCAACATGCTCAAATGCTGTTTGCTCAACCTGGAGGCACTGGCCAGGCTCACAGTCAGTCCCAGCAGCACCAGTCTAAGAAGTAACACCGCTGCTGCTGCTGCTGTTGCCGTCTTGTCACCAGCCTCCGTCCTCCACTTTCACCACAGATGACGTTGACAACAAACCTGAAGCCAAAGTCAAAATTTCTGCCATTAGATTTAAAGGTCATCTCAAGTCATAGGTCATATTTCCAAGTTAAATAACACTTCCTCACAAAGCTAAGGTATTTATATACAATTTAGTGGCTTTTAAATCAGGTGTATTATAACACTTCATGACCATCATAGTTTTATTTGTAAACTACTTTTGCAGTTGGTTTATCATCACTGTAGTCTTAAATTTGTTCACTGGTCATATTCACTAGTACCTGTACTGTTAACATCTCCCAGAATGCCCTTTAGTTCAACCAAATTCACCTTAGTTTTTTCTATCCCAATTATGTTGATTTTGCCACTCGTGAAAGGAATAGCGAATAGGGAAAATTGGAATAGCTTCCAAACATAGTATCTACAGGTTGTGGTCAGATACAATTTACCTCATATTTTCAGGGTAATCTAGAAAACTGTAGCTGAGTGATAAGCATTAGACAGTGCAGGAAGTAAGAGATGTGAGGTGAATGTGTTACCAATATACAGTACTTAGTTCTGTGAAATATTGATGCCAACCAAGTCTTATAATGGAAATATAATAGTTATTCCCAGTGTTTTATCTTGCAAATGTACCTAATGTACACAATTTGAGGTGTCGGTTTAGAATGTGATCAGTGACCATGAATGTACCGGTGTAAATACTCTGACAATATATTATTTTTGTATCTAATAAAAGTTATATAAATATTAAGTTATTTTCTTGGCACATGACCTAACAATACAGAATTATTATTACCCGTTTCCTCGCTTTCATCGGGTCTGTAAGACAAGAATGATTTTTCTCAATGACCGACCTTCCCAAAGATGAAACCCACAACAGTTGTCTGACTCCCAGGTATTTACTGATAAGTGAAAAGATGCACCAGGTGAAAGGAAACATCTCCAAACACCTCCCTCTTGCATGGGAATCAAACCTAGGCTCATTGGGTTGTGAGCCAGCTACACTGACCACTGTGCTGCAGGACCTATAGCTGATGTGTCCCCAACCTAATCTATTCCATTACCATGTGGCTGGTTCCAACATTCAATAATTTAATGTTTATTAACTCAACATATTTAGTAGTCTTAAGAGGGAAATAACAGTAATTACTACTGATTCATTAGAGATAAAGACAAAAAACAAATGCCTCTATAAAATATAGTATCAAGTGAGATATATTGTAGAATGATGAAAATGAGATGACAAAGAAAGATACATGTAGTGGTTCTCTAATTACAAAGTTGAAGAAAATTGCAGTGCTTGCCTACTAGTATCTGCTGAAAACAAGATTACCCCTAAAGGCCCCACCATCTATGTTGGTACCTTCGTTTTCGTAGGTAACCCTTAAATTGCACATCGCATCATATGATGCTTTGACCGACTTGCAGTAAATTGCGCATCGCATCATATGATGTGTTGGAGTACTACGCAAGATTTAAACGGCCAGTGGATACACGGGGTTCACCACACCTTAAATGAGAGCAGGAATGAAGAAGAAATCAATTCTTTTTTCTACAAAGTGATAGGGGTAGGCAGACCAGTAAAGTGGTACATAAAGACAAACCAACAAAATCATTAGAGAGAGGGGGAGTGAAAAATAAGAAGAGGGGAAACAAGTTCCTGAAGATTGCATACACCAACATAGATGGAATAAGATCGAAGATACTGGAGTTAAGTGATGTAATACAGCTGCAGACACCAGACATTGTTGCACTCACGGAGACAAAACTTGATGTTATTTTAAATGAGGTCATATTCCCAAGGGGCAACTCAATTTGGAGACAGGACAGAAAAATTAGGAAAGGCGGTGGCGTTGCAGTGCTGGTGAAAGAATACCTAAAGGTGAACGAAATAATGACTGCCAATCCACAAGAAGTTGACATAATAGCACTAGAGATCTGCCATGAGGATAATCTAATGATCATAATTTATTTATTTATTTATTTATATATATACAAGAAGGTACATTGGGTTTGTGAGAATACATTGGATAGAACAGTATTTACATTCTTGCAAAGCCACTAGTACGCGCAGCGTTTCGGGCAAGTCCTTAATCTAGCAGATAATTTTAAGTAGGTAATTTCAATCAGAATTGATAAATGAAAGATACATTAAAGAGAAAAATGAGATGAGAGAGATAAGTAAGTATATTAAAGCACATTGTTATATTAAAGCTCTGATTGATTACATTGACAGCTTGATTAGTAATTTAAGCAAGATTAATAGACACCATACAGCAGATTGACAGCACATATAAGACAGCAATGATCACAATAAAGCCAACAAACTTTGTACAATCTCTCTATGTATGTACCTTTACCTAAATAAAAATTATTATTATTATTATTATTACAATGGTAAAGATGTTCAGAATGGGTACATAAAGATTGAGAGACTGGGTAGCAAAAGATACAGATAAACAAGATTTATAAACACCATATAACAGATTGGCAGCACATATAAGAAAACAGCAATGTTCACAATGGTAAAGATGTTCAAATTGGGAACATAAAGGTTGGGAGATTGGGTAGCAATAGATACAGTGCAATTTTAAGGCAAAAAGTGAAAAATTATGAAGATGAAATTAGGTACTTTTTAGTATTGATTTTGAATGATGTAAAAGTTGGACAGCTTTTCAATTCAGTAGGGAGTGAGTTCCATAAACTGGGTCCCTTTATTTGCATAGAGTGTTTACACAGATTAAGTTTAACTCTGGGGATATCGAAGAGATATTTATTTCTGGTGTGGTGATAATGGGTCCTATTACATCTGTCCAGGAAGAGTTTCAGACAAGGATTTGCATTTAAGAACAGGGTTTTGTAAATGTAGTTGTCACAAGAGAATTTGTGGAGAGAGATTATGTTTAGCATGTTTAGGGAGTTAAACAATGGGGCTGTGTGTTGTCTGAAAGCAGAATTTGATATTATTCTGATAGCAGATTTTTGCTGGGTGATGATGGACTTGAGGTGGTTTGTAGTGGTTGAACCCCATGCACAGATACCATAGTTGAGATAGGGATAGATTAGTGCATAATAAAGAGAGATGAGAGCAGAGTTAGGAACATAATATCTGATTTTGGAGAGTATACCAACTGTTTTAGAGACTTTCTTAGTTATGTGTTGTATGTGGGTACTGAAGTTGAGTCTCTTGTCTAGGAATATGCCAAGAAACTTTCCATCATTTTTATTGCTAATGTTTACATTGTCAATCTGAAGCTGAATTGCATTTGTAGATTTGCTTCCAAATAGGATGTAGTAGGTCTTTTCTATGTTAAGTGTTAGTTTGTTGGTTGACATCCATAAGTGGACTTTTTTTAGTTCAATATTAACAACATCATTTAGTGTATGTGGGTTGGGGTTGGAGTAAATGAGGGTAGTATCATCAGCAAACAAAATAGGTTTCAGAATGTTAGAGACATTAGGCAGATCATTAATGTATATAAGAAATAGTAGGGGTCCCAAGATGCTGCCCTGTGGCACTCCAACGGTTATTGGTAGAATGGGAGAGATAATATTATTGATGGCTACACATTGGTGTCTATCACTAAGATAGGATTGGATATAGTCCAGTGCATGGCCTCGGATTCCATAATGATGGAGTTTACATAAGAGGTAATCGTGATTAACCGTATCAAAGGCCTTTCTCAGGTCAATGAAGAGTCCAATTGGAAACTCATTTTTGTCAAGGGCTGAGTAAGTTATATCAAGGAGACTAATAATTGCATCGTTGGTACTCTTTTGAGAGCGGAAGCCAAACTGACAGGGGCTAAGAATGTCGTATTTTACGAGATAGGAGTAGAGCTGTTTGTGGATAATTTTTTCAAATATTTTTGATAGTATGGGTAGGTTCGATATTGGTCTGTAGTTGTTTATGTCTGACGGATTACCTCCTTTATGAACTGGCGTTACTCTTGCGTTTTTAAGGATATCAGGGAAGGTATGACACTCAAGGGATTTGTTGAACAGCAGAGCTATAGGTGGTGCAAGGGCATGGGAGGCGCTCTTGTATACAATGGATGGGATTTCACCGATGTTCCCAGCTTTGGTTTTTAGTGAGTGTATGATGGACACAACATCTGATGGGCTGACTGGTGAGAGGAGAAGAGAGTTTGGATAGCTGCCTGAGAGATATGTGTTGATATGTGTCTGAGTCTGTGGGATTTTACTTGCAAGGTTAGCACCAATCGATGAAAAGAAGCTATTAAATTCATTCGCCATTTCTAAGTCAGATGACAGTGTAAAGCCATCCTTAGAGAGTGTTATCTGGTTGTGGGAGTGTTGTTTAGCTCCCAGGATGTTAGAGATGGTATTCCATGTGCTTTTCATGTTGCCTTTTGCTTCTTTGAATCTAGTCTCATAATACGAAAGTTTTGCTTTTCTTATGATACTGGTAAGCACTGATGAGTACCTTTTAACTACTTCCATTGAAACTAGGCCACCCCTAAATTTCTTTTCGTATTCATGTTTTTTGTTGATTGATTTAATTATGCCACTTGTGAGCCACGGGTTATTTTTTCTTTTATCAGTTACTTGTTTGGTAAGGTAATATACATAAATGTATATAGTCCACCGCTAAGCAGCACATGGTCAAAGGAGGAGCTAGATAGTAAACGAGAAGGTCTTATAACAATAATGAGAGAGATCATAGCGAGAACGGATAACGATAGTTCACGACTGTTAATAGTAATAAATTCATGTTTCTTGTTGATTGAGTTGAGAATGCCACTTGTGAGCCATGGATTGTTTAATCTTTTGTCAGAAATTTGCTTATTGTTGTGAATGGCTGAGTAGTTTGGTATGTTGTAGAGTTGAGAAGTGTCCTCTTTTAACCACGTTTCAGTAAACACAATAAAAGAGAATTTGTTGTCAACTGTTTGAATCAGGGCATTATCATCATCAAAGTGCTTGCTAAGAGATCTTACATTCAAGTTAATTACAGAAACATTGTGATTACACACTAAAACATTGTTTACATCATGTGCTGTGTAATATCTGCTATTTTGATCATTAAAGTGCTGATTGTCATAGATACTAGATAAGATGTTAAGGTCTGGATCTATAATAGTTTGCATAAGAGGGCTGTTCTACAGAAAAGCCAAAAAGACAATGATGAAAGAACTATGAAAAAAAATATATATAAAACTATACACAAAAATGAGGTAGGTTGCTTAAGAGTACTTTCAGGTACACTGTAGGTAATTATTTGCACTAATGATCAAAATAGCACAGGCAAAGCCAAGGGCACAATGGAACAATGGTGGTTGGGCTAGGCAACCTGGGTTACAAAGAAAAAGTAGAATAAAAATTCTAAAGTAATATAAACTTAATGGTAATTTAAGTAATAAAAACTTAATGGGAACTTAGGAATGTAAAAAATGAAGTAGAATAATTAATAACAATAGATGACCAAAAAAGTCAAAAAGCAATTATGAAATCTATAAAATGAAAAGCTTACTTACTATACTATTATAAGTACACTATAGTTGAATATTAAAGTTACACTAAAACAAACTGAGGTAATTTAAATAGAGATACACTCAGGAACACTGGATAATGAAGTTAATACTAGAGGACACAGGCAAAGTCAGTGTACTATGGAACATGGGAGTAAACAGAAAAAAAAGACAATAATAAAGATGACAATTTTGTTTGTTAAATAAAGTTAAAACCTTTTGAAAGGAAAGGCAGAGCTAAAGTAAACAATGGTAGTTAAATGAGATTATAATTTGAATTCAGGCTATACAGCAGTTATCCCACAGTCACTGAGAAAAGAATTAAGGTGAGCTTCAGTGGTTATTGAATAAGTTTTTCCAGTGTCAGTCCTCCTAGCTATAATTTTACCATCTCGCACAAAACAATGTCTAATTATAGGGAAATTTTTGCAGAAACAACACAGTTTAAAAAAAAGAGATTCAGAGAAGAGAAAAGATTAAAAAAGAGCAGTCACAGCCTACGTTCAAGCAGAATATTTGCTGATTACCTTCCCATCTTTCTCATTCATAATAGCCTTCCTAGTATTTCTGTACCTTCTCTACACATCTTGCGCTGCGTTCCTTTTTCCTCCACGGTACATACCCTGACACAGCATCTACACACCACGTCTTCTACAGTCCCCCACACTCCCAACACTAGTGCTTCTATCACTAAGACAGAAAACGGAACCCTAACCACTGTTGACCAGCACATACTATCCCAACCTTCCCCTGACGAAACCCTTCCTCACCCTGCATCTGCCTCTCCCTCCAATAATCCGGTCTCACATCCCACCGACCTAGCCTCTCATTTTATTGTCTCTTCCTCTCAAACCACTGACCTCTCCTCTCTCCTTACTAAACCCACCATCGGTATCCCTTCCACTGCCACTCCTGCAAAAAATTCCACTCTGACATCTGACTTCTCTAGACCCTACTCCTCCACCCTCAGCCATGAACTTTGGACTTGGCAAAGGATTTCGCATCTTGCAAGACAAAAAGCGCTCTTCCATTCCTATCTTCAGTAAGACCCCTTCCAATACACCCTGTAGTTTATATGCCGGTAACTAAGCCATCTGTCAACCTGGTGGTTATTCTGTTTTTGCTCGCACTCCACACAGCTCAAAACCTCCCATAAAGATCATACAATTCAATGTACGAGTATTCTTCGCCAGTAGACACAGGGTGTCTGATTTTATTGAGACTGAACGTCCTGATGTACTGCTGCTTAACAGAACACCTCAAACCAATTGTGGTGGGTCCATACAATTACCCAAATCGGCCCAAAACTACACAAATCGTCCTAGCATTACGTAAGTAATGAAGAAATATGGTATATTTACTTACTATAATGTTGGTGCTACACGTAGAACATGATCAAACCTATTTTTACTCTAAAATAATCTAATTTCATAACGAAATGAGACGTAAATATGTGAGAGGTGACGCCATAGGAAGTCGACGGTCCAAGCGACAATTGTGTGGAGCGACTTATCCAAGATATATGGTCGCCTGGAGAGTGTTTGCTGCCATAACAGCCTCCTGTACACAGTGATCCAGTAGTCGTACATACATGTATGTATGAGTGTGTGTACATGTGTATACAACATTAATAATTTTGTAACTAGCGTCACAATGAGTCACAATAACGTGGCTGAAGTATGTTGACCAGACCACACACTAGAAGGTGAAGGGACGACGACGTTTCGGTCCGTCCTGGACCATTCTCAAGTCGATTGTGATGAGGACAGGTAGGGACAGGCAAGAGAATAGGCAAGAGAATCTTCTAGTGTGTGGTCTGGTCATCAAACACTGTTACTTGCTTAGCTAACCGAACTAGAGGGTTCAGTTCCTGAACCGATTATGTGCCTCTGTAATCCTTTACACCACCGCCCACGGGATGGGTATGGGGTGCATAATAAAGAAAGTCTCAGTCTCCGTCTTGCAGTCTTGCAGTCTCCGTGGTGTAGTGGTAAGACACTCGCCTGGCGTTCCGCGAGCGCTATGTCATGGGTTCGTATCCTGGCCGGGGAGGATTTACTGGGCGCAATTCCTTAACTGTAGCCTCTGTTTAACGCAACAGTAAAATGTGTACTTGGATGAAAAAACGATTCTTCGCGGCGGGGATCGTATTCCAGGGAACATAGGATTAAGGACTTGCCCGAAACGCTACGCGTACTAGTGGCTCTACAAGAATGTAACAACTCTTGTATATATCTCAAAAAAAAAAAACAAAAAAAAAAAAAGAAATAGAAGAAATTGAAATTGCATAATACGGTTATTGACATTCAATAATAGTAAGATAAGTTTTGATATTAAGTTTTTAAGTAAGATAAGTTAAGATAAGTTTTAAGTAAGACAGTTTTGATATTCCTAGAGTACGACTTAATCAAACTAGAAATGCTCTACAAATCAAGGGGCCCAGAATGTGGAATGACCTTCCCAACCATGTTAAAGACTGTACCTCTCTCAACCAGTTTAAGTTAAAAACGAAGCTATACCTAATAAATTCCCTGTAACCTACCTTACACTTCTATTGTCAACCAATGTCTTTTTTTTTTTTTTTTTTTTTAAGAGCGCTGTTTGTCGACATAATTGTATTTGTGCTGCTTTTTCATCTATGTTTTCATTTCTTGTTTTCATTCTACTCATTATCCTCAATTAGTATTAAGCTTGTCATTTAAGTTTATCATGCCCGAAACGCTTTGCGTAATAGTGGCTTTAGGCATTGTATGTACTAGCTCTACCTATAAGTCAACCAATCTTTGTAAAAATTTATTGTATGTATGTACCTTACCTAAATAAACATTTTATTTTTTTTTATTTTGTTTATTTTATAAATCAATGAGGACCAAATGGGAGACCAGTGATCAGATGAATATTACAGACTCAAGAGTAGCCTTCTCTTCTTGTATATAAATGAAAAAATAAATTCGTTTGTTTAATTCTAATGCTTGTAGGCGAGAACAGTTGTGAACGCCAGCTAGCGCACAAGTACATGAGCGCCCAAAATACTTTTACACAAAAGACATGTACAGACAGGCGTGTGGCTTCTGACTTCTTTTTTATTGATTAATATTAAATATTAGGCGCTTACCTATAATAGTTATCATTTTATGCAAGTATAACTATCACATAATAAATATAAAAGGAGTTTATCAAAAAACTGACAGAAGTGTTGTGTTTTGTGCGTTGTATCGTGTTTGTGGGCATTCGGGTGTGTTGTGTTTACGCTGGCGGGCGGCGTCCTTACCAACTCCTGATTATGTCTATTACATCACTAAACTTCATTTAATAACTATATGCCTGTTAAATAGAAGATTTTAATTGTTAATAGCATTATATTGTCGTTTTAATATGGAACACGTACACATATGCGAAACGTCTAAAGCTGGTGTCCGAAGTGGTAAAAATATTAGTGTGCGATGTTGTCAATGTACGGAGTGTCTTGTATCCGAGTCCATAGAATATAAATATAAATAAATATGTTTATTCAGGTAAGGTACATACATACAAGTGATGTTACATTAATGGATCAATATATAGATAGAGCTAGTACATACAATGCCTAAAGCCACTATTACGCAATGCGTTTCGGGCAGAACTTTACCAGATAGGAATTACCGTTTGTCCTGGCGCCATCTATGTTTTGACAGCAGTACTACTAATGTTCCCACGTTATGTGATGATCGCTATACGGTGTTACGGTCAGTTGCTCTTCTATATATGTTTATGGACAACGTAGGTGATTTGAGGCAATTTGCGGCCAGAGCGAAACAGTATCCACGCGGTGAGTGATGGAGGAGGATATATACTGCTGTGTACTCGACCAGCGGGTGAGAGGTAAGTTATATCGAACAATTATGGGGAATAGATGGCTTATTTTAAGCGTAGAATGTCAGGTAACCGGTAAGTACACAGATGGGGTAGTGTTTTTTTAAGTCTTTATTTACTAAAGTGGAACATTACATTATGCCTTTAGCTGAACAAGTCTACTGGTGGGGGAAGTAGACGGGTTTTATGAAAGTATTTTACCTAAATATTTGTATTTGGTTAACTAGTTCAGCCGTTACCAGGGAGGGTGTTCCTTTAATCTAAATCTAAAAATTCTAGCCGGACAAAGTGATTAAATAAATTAAATAAAGAAATTGAATAGAACGAAGTGGTTTGTCAGGGTGCTTAACATTGTTTAGTTCACTTACTATGCAGCCCATGCTTAAAGAATGCAAGTTTATCATATTGAATTTACCGTAGTTTTACTGCATTTAATATATCGTTTTTACCCTATTTAATTATGTCGGGTAAAGGCCGGTCGTGGAAAGTTCCTAATATAGCAAGTTTTAAAGGAAAAGTTTGAGTTGACTTTAACGCTTAAGTTAGTGACCAATTAGCTTAGTCTATTGTGAGGAAAGTTACTAGAATCTAACATGGCAAGTGCCATTTCTCTACTCTTTTTGAGAAACATAACTAGATACATGAATCGCATAGTTTTATTACTAAATGTTCATGGATTAGGTTGCATAGTTGAGGAAATAGTGATAAGGTTTGTGATTGTGTACCTTGACTTCAGAGATTTTGATAGTGGCGCAAAATTGATAGGGGCTCGGATCATTGGGAATGCTGACTGAAGTTGATTAGGTCATGGCTATACCAAAGGAAATTAGTATAAATGGGGTTAAGTTGGGAGAAGTGTTGTAAGTAGTGCCTAAAAGTTCTCCTTGGACCTCGGTTATTCACAAGATTATGGTTTAGACTGCAATAGTTGCAGAATTGGCAAATAAAAAATACCGATGCCTATATAGTTTTGAAATGGTTAAGACTACCAGATGCAGTTTAATGCTGACAAATGTAAGGTTTGGGGGCTAGGTAAAGATGAGATAGATGGTGTAGATTGTTAAGAGTATTAAATTTTTTGCAGGTGGTAAATTCTCCCAGAGCTGGCACTGCTCTCCAGCCTGGGATGTTGATTGGTTAGTCTTCAACTGCCTCCCAACATGGTAGTGAGGTCCTGAGCTGATATGCAGTGAGGAACGTGGAAAGCTTCCTGAATTGGCACATGGTATGCCTCCCTTTCAAACCAGCAGCTGGCACAAATGTTCCAGCTATCAGAATAGTGGATGAAGCCCACACTAAAATGTAAGTGGTACAGTAAATGGACACCCCCCCTCCCTTTTGACACTGAACAGTTGGGAGGAAGGGGGGGGGGGGAGAGAAAGTGTAGCTTATAGTTCTATTGCTACAGAATCTTTTGCCATAAGCCAGTGGCAGTGCCTATTGGCACTTGCTATTCAGAATCTCCCCCTTACATAGTTAAAATAAAAATGCTGTAGACAAGCTTAACTTTTGAAGGGGGGGGGGCAACATTTTCGTTGCCATCAAAGCACATCAAAGATGCTCTGAGCTAACTTCCCCTAGTCATTAGTGAATGGTAGCCAGTAACACTCTAGTAGGAACTTTACTGCCATTAGAATCTATGCAGAAAGTGTGCACTTCTGCTGTATCTGCCAGTTTGCTAGAAATTGAAATTGGCATACTTGCTCAGCAACTACTTGCCCTCTTGTACCATGTTACTCAACCATAACATAACCACCACACCACTCATTCTTCTAAAATAACATCCCATATGATAAAAACTTCTGCTTTTAATAAATATTTCTAATTTTAATATTAGTTGGCTTGCATGGTGTATTAATCATT
Source organism: Procambarus clarkii (assembly GCF_040958095.1). Lineage (NCBI taxonomy): Eukaryota > Metazoa > Arthropoda > Malacostraca > Decapoda > Cambaridae > Procambarus > Procambarus clarkii. The sequence goes on from NC_091214.1 coordinate 20,429,188, forward strand.
CCTTTTGGCAGAACTGTAGCTAAATTGTTCCCACAAAACATTTAATCTATTAACAGTACTGTATCAGGTTCATAAAGAAATTTATAATAAAGACCAAGTGTGGTCATGAGTGCTGCAGATGGGGAGATAGAACCTTACACCTGCAGAAGTGTGGTGATAACTGGAGAGAATATGGCCTTGTATAGTTGCTAGTGTAAAAATATTACTAAATTTAGTAAAATCACATTGTCTTGGTAGTATAGTTGGGTTAATTATGAATTTTCAGACTAAAAAGCTTGGTACATAATTAAACAGAATAAATTTATCCCCCAAGTAGTAAGCAGTGGTTGCAAAAGAATAAGAATTTGTATATATAAATTTTGTATTGCTTTTATTCAAATGTTATACATGGTTGTTAAATTAAAGTTTTTGCAATGTTCCAGAAAAATGTTCATGACTAAAGTTGTTGGAAAATAAAATTTGTATAGGATGTTGACTTGAAATGACTATAGCTTTGTTTGTAATTAATAAAGATGGGACAACAAGATAGTTAGTGTGCCATTTAAAACGGCAACTGTTAAACTGATGGTACAGGTATGAACAAAATAACATTGCTATGCAAATAACTTTTTAGTAATATTTGCTGTTCACATGACAGGTTGTGGAAGGTCCTGGCAACAAAGAGCTGCAGGAAAATACTTGCAGATCTACAGTAAGTAGTGTTGTGTACATTGGAATTAGAGGGTAGAAGTTAATTGCTAAAAACCTATTAAATATTAGGGTATGGAAGTCTAGGCTTAGGCTAGTGGGTACCATATCTGCAAGTTTAGTCCTTTCAGGAATGTATTGAATAGAATGGTATGTTGAAATTGTGAAAATTGTAATGTGGGGCATTAGATCTTAAACAGCGTAGTGGAGGGTGTTGTATTAATAAAATTTTAACGAAATATAAATCTTGTTTAGTTAACATTAAATGTTTAAATAAGCTTTAATCTATAAATGTATAACACTGTTAAGGGTAATCATGAGTCAAATAAAGTTAATGGCAGGAAAAGTTTTGTTCTAAGTGATGGTATTTTTCCCTTGAAAGTAAAAAAAATATTCAATGTTTACTTTAGCTTGGTTTTAAATTTATATAGTTTTCCAGAATGTGGCTTGGAAAGTCCAGAAGTCCCTCGGAAGAGTTAATTGCTTAAACAGAATCAGGTGAGTTGTAGTAAAGGTTAATCTGAATAGATTTGCATAAAAGTAAAAAAATAGTAACTTAAACAATATAGCATTGGCTAAAGATAAATGTAAATTGCCATTGAAGTGCAGTTGTGAATAGTTTCTCAAATGACATTTACTGAAACATGGCAAATTGATGCCATATATATTTATATTGCTAAATTAGATCTTTACTACTGCTACTAGAATATGTAGGAAAGGTAAATTCCTTAAAGAAATTTTTTCCATCTGAATTTGTAAACTAAAGCAAGATTGGCTTTAAATCTGAAATAAATTTGTTGAAATATTTTTCAGGTGAAAGTGATTGATGCATGGACTGGCTTGGAGTGAGTCTCCTTTACTCTACAAAAGTGGGTGAGTTTGAATTCTATGTTTTAGCTATATCAATGACCTAATCTTAATTCTCTTATCTAGTCCATTTATAGGTGTGTAACCATGTCCTACTGTTACAACCCACAGGGGATGATGCAGTTTGTACTGATCCTACCCCATTTCATAAAAGGGGACCAGGCAGTCCTGCAGATTTCCCTGGCTTGGCTTTTTCAGAGCTTTGCTCTACTACCCATCTAATAGATGGACTAGATTTGCATAGGTTTAGGGACCCTTAACAATGGTTACATTGTTAATTTGTACAGGGCTTGTTTGCTGAATGGGTGGATGCATCTAAAGCTTTAGTGCCTGGCATGCATTGTACAGTGCTTTCAGTAAAGCATATGTACAATGTGTTGATGGCACTAAAGTGGTGGATGTAATGCACCCATTCAGGGAACAAGCTCTGCACTAAAATCAGAGGAAGGGATAGGCCTTGCTGACCCAATCTTAAAAGATTGGGTGTTAGGTTTTTTTTGGCTTATTATTAGGCATTGGTGATAATAAAAGTAGTGTCCCTGTTTAATGTTTATTTTTCTTTTACAGGTGATTGTCTCTGGAGTTGTCTTGGCCTTTTGGATCTTCTGTTCATCTAGGAGCATCTGTCCCACAACCTGAAATGGTAATAAATATATTATAAATACTATATGTAAAACTTATTAAAAAACAATTTTAATGAAACTACTTTATATACCTTATCCTGAAATTATGCTGGAAATTATTGTTTACTACTATTGATTCAATGTTTAAACATCTGAAATTTTTTTACTTTGAAAATACTTGGTAAAATTTACACCTATTTGTAACTTGTTACATAGGTGCATGCAAAATGCATTGAAAAGATGTAAAAGTGGACTACCTATTCATTTAAATAGACTAACATATTGCAAATTAGTCTGAAATATTAAAGTGGAAGAAACTTTAGTCAATATTTTAGTTTTCATATTTGAAAGTAAATTTAAAGCTATGAAACACCTAAGCTTTGTACAAATTATGATTAAATTAACTAAAGATCATTTAAATTTACAAAACATTTGAAAAGTGACACTGTGAAAACCATGTTGTATAGATGCTTCAAAGTCTTTGGTAACTTAAATTTAATCAAAGCTCTTAAATGATTTGCCTGCCAAACTTGTCAGATATTCTGAAATATTTTACCTAGATTAAAACCATCATTGTTTGAAAGGGCAAAACAGATTAGTCAATTAGTTTGACAACATCTGCAAGGTCCTGAAGGAATGGAATTTTTTTTTTGTAAAACTTTGTTTGCTAAAAACAAACCCTGCCTAATGAACCTGCTCATTTTTTTTAGAAATGGTAATTGCAACATTACCAAAGGCCATTGTTTTAATAGCCAAAGTACCAAATGAAAGACCAAGAAGCAACAAACTGGTACATGGTAGAAAGGACAAGAATGGTTATGAGGACCCTTTCATTTGTTAAAGAAATGACAGCATTTTTCCCAGTCATATCACAAGGGGTCTTAACCCTTGTCATATACATCACTGACATTAATCTAAATATTACCAACCACAAAAATTGCTGATAACATGTTATCAAAAAAATAAAGAATATAATATTGAGGCCTTAATGCAGATCTCTAACTCAAGAAATTGCCAGTCTTGTTACTATTTGTAAATATAAAACAAAAAAATCCAAGACCTTGCATGTGAGCCAGAACAACCCATATCACAACTACCACATTAAAATGAAACAACAATGAAGGTAAGGTAATTACCAAAAGAAGGCACCAAACCGGGAAGGCCATGTAGCACCATCAAAGTGCGAAATAATCAGAGGGCGCTAAATATCACCAAGAATGCCAATACCAGAACAAAAACGCATAAGGCGAACGATATCAAAAGTATCCGATTCACCTAGAATTCTATCGAGGGACAAGTGACTGCGAGGGACGGTCGGAAAGCAAGACACGCTCGTCCTGGAAGTCAGGACATTCAACAAGGATATGCACAACTGTAAGAGGGACAACGCAATTCGGACAATAAGGAGCAGGGCGGCGCTCCATTAAGTGACCGTGGGTTAAGCGGGTATGACCAACCCACAGCCGTGCCAAAGCAGTGTCCCACCGCCGGTTACGGTGGTAGGAGGAAGGCCACGGGGACACACTAAGTTTGAGAGTACGCAGCTTGTTACCAACCACAGAGGACCAACAACCCTGCCAACGGGGAAGAATGAATAACAGGATAAAAGTCGGAATAAGGAATACCTTTATGGGAGATGGGACAAAAACGGATAGCTTCCTTAGCGGCAGCATCCGCACGCTCATTGAAACACCAATATGGCTGGGAACCCAGCAAAACTCCACTGATTTAAATTTACTAGAAATAAGAAACAGCCAATGTTGAATCTCAATGACCACCGGATGGACAGGATTAAAGGACCCTAGAGCCATGAGGGCACTAAGAGAATCAACTACAACCACAAAGGAGGAATGAGAATGAGAAAGCAAGAGACAAAGAGCATAAAGAATAGCATAAAGTTCTGCCGTAAAGACGCTAGCCTCCGAAGGGAGGCGACATGCAAGTACGGTCAGGAAAAACGACAGAGTAGCCCACACCATCCGCAGACTTAGACCCATCAGGGAAGATGGAAATAGAGTGGGAGTGCGAAGAAAAGTGCTCAAGGAAGAGGCTTTTCAGAATTGTAGGAGGGGTAAAGGCTTTAGTAATACAAGTCAAGGACGTACAAAACTTGGGAAGGGGGACTCTCCACGGAGGTAATGAAGGAACAATACGAGGAGAAACATTAGAAATATGAACAGAAAGAGAATCCTGTAAGCGAGATAACTGGACAGGAAGTGGGAGACAATGAAGAGGAACAGGAACCACAGGAGGAGGAAAAGTCAATGCACGACAGAGGCGAGAGGAAGGATATTGGAAGGACCGCGCAAGATAGCGAAGACAGTAGCGATCATGGCAGTCCTGAAGAGAAAGCCAGTGTCAACATACAAACTAAGGGCGGGAGTCGAACGAAAGGCACCAGAGCCGAGAAGCAACCCAGTATGGTGCAAAGCATAAAGATGGCGAAGAGTAGAAGGAGAAGCAGAAGAATATGCAGGGCAACCATAATTGAGTTTAGACAGGACGAGAGAGGAGTGCAAATAGAGGAGCGTGCGCCTATCCGCTCCCCAAGAAGTATGGGACAAAACCTTAAGGAGGTTAAGGGCCTTAGAGCATTCAACTCGGAGGCAAGAGATATGGGCTGACCAAGACAAACGAGTGTCAAAGACTAACCCCAAAAGCTTCGCGGAATCCCTGTACACAATGAGATGACCATAAAGCAACAACAATGAAGTAAAGGTCCTTTCAGTAAGAATCTATCATTCACTGAAAGTTGCTGCAGTTAAAAAGAAAAGAAAATACAAGTCCCTAGAAATAAACAAGCAACCTTTTCGACTAAGGAAAAGAAGGTAGTTATTCTACTGTATAAATCTAAGTATTCACTTAGATAACTGTATCCAAGCATAGAGGTTCCCCCCCCCCCCTTCCCTTTCAGAAAAACATCTACTTTCGAAAAAGTTTAACATTGGCCAACAAAAATGATTCCAGAACTAAATTGCCTAATACCAGGAACAACTGAGAGCCATGACAAACACTGCAACCCTCTCCTACCCCCAAGTCTTATGCTATTTATGATCCAAGGTAATTTGAGATACTATACTGTACTTCCTACTGACGAGTCTAGTGAGAGGGTGATCTCCTGGCGATTAAATTGAAGCACGATACAGGTGTCAACGAACATCAGTCAGCCCACTTGTCAGCACAGTGGGTGTCACTAATGACATCATAATCTGCAGTGTTGTATGCCTCCCTGTGGCCATTTAAATCAATAAAACACAGGGTTGTGGCAATGTTTACAGCATAAGGCAAGGTATAGAGGAATCCTGGAATGCCATGTAATGTGTAGTCCTTGAATGTGCTTTAGGCAACCAAATTGAATAACAACATTTCTGGTGTTCGGCTATATAATCCGAGTTTCTCATTCGGTATAATGTTTTAAACCTAAATAGGAATTCACTTTAAAGGTCAATTTATTTGGAAAGTGCTAACCAGATTCCAAATTACTGAGCTCTGAAAGTACTACAAGGCAAGTTTAACCGAATGAGTGTTTGCCTATCCATACCCCCATGAGGTATGTGACAACACTGAATAAAGAAAGGGTCTTTGAGCATTCACCGTGCAGGTATTTGACATGACCAATATAGCCAAGTGTTAAAGATCATTCTAAGCAGTTCTGCACAATCCATATACTATCAATTAATATAATTGTACAATGGTGCTTGGTGGATGATATTTCCTATTAAAACTCATTGGACAACTGTTTGTATTAGACATTTTAAACCTACAAATGGTAGCCCTAGATATCGCACTACAGTATTAATTACAAGATGAACAATGTAAAATCAATACCACAACAGCAAAGGATGACGGCTTTTCAACAACCGACAAACACACAGGTCTAACACCAGCCATCCCGAGAGAGGACGTCCCAAGCATGGGACGTCCCGTCCCATGCTTGGACTACCCAAATCACCTTTGCTACCTCACGCGAGCACGCAACAGCATGAGGATGCCATACTCCCAAACCAACTCCATGCACTTTGAGGCTTTAACAACTCAACATTTAAAAAGTTGATTTAAAAAATCAAACACCTGAATTTTTCCCTAATTAAATTTACTAGGGAAATGCACACCAAGCCATGAAACTTACAATGAAGATGAACAAACTACACACAACTGTCACCAAACTTCCACATACCACCCCCCTCTCACTCCTGCCCTCCCTCCTTAGGTGCTCTGATTGGCTGAGCACCTGAGCCACCACCACTCACCTCTTGTTGTGAGAGCCTAAAGCATGTTTGGTTGCACTTTAAAAGTTCCCGAGTGTACTCGCCTAATTGTGAGTACCGCCTGCCCGGTTCACCATTTTGTTTTTCAATCTACCTCAATTTACCCCTTTACAGTCAAATATTATGCAAAATTCTGTTTAAGACTTGTCCCTTCTTAACTTAAATAACTGCTTTGGCCATCTGCAATCTTTCTAGGTGGGTAAAAATGACTCTTTGAGGCCAGAAAGGACTTATCAGACGGCGATCATAACAATACGGTACACACACAAAATCACAACCTGATATACACCAAGCAGAAAATCCACTGGAGCTGTGAGGCGACGTAAACCCTTGCCCAAGGCACTGGCAGCTGCATACTCTACCACAGTATATTACTGACTTTGTAAAAGTCTTACAACCGGATTTCCCCATAAATCACAGCAAGTTTTGAGGCCCCTCCTTGAGTCAACGTCTTACGTAAGACCTACAAGCACTCAGGTGAAGACTGAAGCAGTTCAACACCATACGCCCCAACTTCAAATACACAGTTGAGAGGCGGGACCAAAACGTGATTTTCTGTGTGTGCCTGAAGTTGGGGCATACGGTCTTGCTTCACCCTTCACTTTACCCTTCACCGGCGTACTTCAGGGGTTATATTTAATACTTGGACTGGCTTCAGTAGGGCCTCCAGACTTTCTGTGGCTTCACAAGTGTCACGTGAATCCCCTGCATAGCAGTGGAACTGCCTTTTCCCTTCACCTTCAATGCCTCTGCACTGGAAGTATACATCTACACCAGCCCAGAAGAGTCATCAGTCCTGCCACCTCTCCATACCCCCCAGGGCCTGGCACGGCCTGGTACGACTCAGAGGCAAGCCGGGCGCCACTGCTAACTGGCAGTTTGTCCCCACAAACAAGCAGTTAGCCGCCTTCAACTGACAGTGGTACAGCTCAACACAAAGGCACTGCCAGCCACAACGAGCAGTTTGCTAGTTGACCAGATGTCCACCTCGTGTTGACACTGGACGAGTCATCACCGCCGGACTATATAAAGAGCGCTGCCTCCCTGGAGAGGCAATCTCTCCCTTAGTGCTCTAGGATCACCTTGGTGTCTCTAACCCGTCGTCCACTTCCAGCCAACATCATGTGACTGATGCCATGGTGGTATGGTAGCTGTCTTCAGAACACCAGTATATCTTCATACTTTTATTCATGGCTTATAGTTTATTTTTTGCATTTAAGGTCATACTAACTTGTTCACCTTTGCATTACATGATAGTCAAGTATTGTCATGTGTTATTTTTGTTCATTACTATTTCAGTAAATTGTTTAATTATTTATTTGATAATTTTCATTTGTTTCCACCTGCAACTTACACACTGCAAGGCCAATAGCAGCATTTCTTTCATTTATGTGAGGGAGAGCCACTGGAGCACCTTACATTTTACTCTTGTACTCACCTAGTTGTACTCATCTAGTTGTGCTTGCAGGGGTTGAGCTCTGGCTCTTTGGTCACACCTCTCAACCAACTGATGTACAGGTTCCTGAGCCTATTGGGCTTCATCATATCTACAGTTGAAACTGTGTATAGAGTCTGCCTCCACCACATGACTTCCTAATACATTCCATTTGTTAACTACTCGTGACACTAAAAAAAATTCTTTCCAATGTCTAGGGCTCATTTAGGCACTCAATTTCCACTTGTGTCCCCTAGTGTGTGTCCCTTCTGTTAAATAGCCTGTCTTTATCTACCCTATCAATCCTTTGGTATGTGGTGATCATGTCCCCTCTAACTCGTGTCTTCCAGTGGAGTGAGGTTTAATTCTTGTAGTCTCTCCTCGTAGCTCATACCCCTCAGTTCGGGTACTAGTCTGGCGCAAACCATTGAACCTTTTCAGTTTAGTCTTATGCTTGACTAGACATGGACTCCATGCTGGAGCTGCATACTCCAGGATTGGTCTGACATGTGAGGTATACAAAGTTCTGAAAGAGTCCTTATACAAGTTTCTAAAGGCTGTTCTTATGTTTCCCAACCTGGCATATGCCACTGATATTATCCTCTTGATATGGGCTTCAGGGGACAGGTCTGGCGTGATACCAACTCCCAGGTCTCTGATTCTTGAAGAATTTCATCTCCCAGTGTGTGTAATCGCCTAGTTGTGCCTGCGGGGATTGGGCTCTGCTCTTTCGGCCTGCCTCTTAACTGGCCGTATGCTAACTCTTAAGTATGCTAACTACTACTAACTTAATTTTTTTCACACACACACACACACACACACACGCACACCTCGGGAAGCAGCCCGTAACAGCTCTCTAACTCCCAGGTACTTCCTATTTACTGCTAGGTAACAGGAGCATTAGGGTGAAAGAAACCCTGCCCATATCCTGTGGCGCCGGGAATCAAACCCCGAACCAAAAGACTACGTATCCAGCCTGCTATTCTGGGAATGTGTTATTGAAGCATTGTTTGGAATGCGAAATGAGATTTTCCATAGGTGCAATGCTATAAAGGGGGATGCATTCACGGACCACCAAAAACCATCACACACCCAATTATTTAGGAATTATACAAAACTCGGCATATTACTTACCTTGAGTGGAGTTATTCTGCTTGTCAAAGTTGGCCATTTTTGAGGAGTGAAGAGATCTAATTGCTGGACAAGATAGCAATACATCTGTAGTGACATTTCATTGGAGATGCAGATGATGGCTGGTCATTTTCAGTGTCACTAGCTACTGAAGCAGATGGTTTTGGGTCAGAATTTTTCTTATCTTAAAAATTGTCGAGGCAATTGTAAGATAATAGTAAGAAAAGGCCCGGCAATTGCCTATCTATGAGGCAATTGCCGAGCTGGAGACTTTATTGGGAAATATTTTCTCAGTGCTTTGCAGAACTATCATCTTTCCCAGGTAAATTTGCTTGTAGGGTGCAAGACCATTAATATAAATTTTGAGATGTTTAGATGACTCAGCATCATCTTGCTGTTTCAAAATTGTCAAGGAATCATCTACCAACTTATATGCCTCTACTAATCTCCTGGCTGTGACCAGGAGTCAAACCAGGCCAGCCGCCCCCACACCATGCCACCAAGAGGGAGAACTGCAAAAGGGCCGCTGGTGCAAACCCAGAGATGATGCCTTGCAAGAAAGGTGCTAACAAGATGAAGAAAAGGCCTAACAGGCTTTGTCTCTAATAATGGGAACCTGAAGGGTATTACTCTATACTGAAACGTGCAGTTTTGATATTGTTGCAGAAATAAATTGAACAAACTGATGATTGTCTTAAGTCAAATTGATTCCTCTATACACACAAAAATATATTGTACAAAAAGTTATAAGCCATCCATTTAAAAATCATGACTTCCATTTACTATCTAAGCTACCAAGGTATATTATACACACTAAGAAATATGAAGAGCATTTTATATTTTTTCATGAATAATACACATGAAAACATGTTTGGTATATAGAATCATTTACAGTATGCTTAGTGCACTGTACAATATTTTACACACTCCTGAGCTACAGCCAAGTACAAATAACCAGAAAATGAGAGTGTATTTTTCAAGAGAAAAATCATTGTATTTTTCTCTTGAAAAATACAATGAAAATATCACATACAATAACAACAATGAAACTTTTCCACAAACAGTATATTACACCACCCACCTACCCAGACTCACAAAGTATGTAACACCAGCGAGTGTTGTATATAGTATATGACTGTAGAGAGAGAAACATTGTATGATCCCAGAGACAGCTGCATACAATATACAACACAAGAGACTAACCAATATACAAACTGGCACTCCTACTCACACTAAATTTCTTTTTTTGTAACTTTCACTTTTAAGTCTGGTTTCAGCCACAGCACACACTGCGATGGCATCAGTAATGTGTGTGTTTGTAGATCCAGTCCTCCGGAGAGAGTCCAGAGTCCAAGTGAGGCACAGATGCCGGTAAGGGGTTTGCTGCCACCTGAGTAATGAATGGGAAATGTTAGCTTTGTTTTCTAGCGTTTCAAATCAAATGAGCAGTATAAATATTTGGTGCAGGTATAGCCCAAATAGTCAAATATAGTTCTATATAATGAGGGATTTGTAGCCACTGACATGCAAGTTATACATCATAATTGCACTAGTCTTACTTGCATGAAACTTTACCATTACTTTACCATGAAATTTAATCAAGGAATTCAGTTTGATATATTAAGAGATAAGTTAGGAGATGGAAATTATACGTATAGTGCAATTTTGAGCTATGAAATATCATACTGGTACAGTACTGTATTCTGTCGTTTCAATATTGTATTCAAAACTTTTTTTTAAGTGACATTTTTGTTTAAAGTTTCATCAATTTTGAAATGGTTTTCTTATTGAAAATTATAAAATTTAAGTGTATTCATGTTAAACACTCAAATAATATACAGTACACGTGTAAGCAATGATTTTTAATAATCTAAAAGTATAGTAAAAGCCTAATTTTGTAATTAACTTTTTGTTGTGCAGATTTAACTTTGAAAACTCTTGAAATTTAACCCACCCAAACTCTCTTCCCTCCTTTTTCCTGTTGGAAACATAAAAATGTCAAAACCAAATTCATCTGCGATTAGTGCCCTGTACAAATCGTGCATTATGCTCCAGTGGGCACTGAGGCACGACGCAGGTCCATAATATTTATGAGTGTATGGAGTAACACTTTGCAGATAGAATTTAATACGAATTAATGCCTCATTATGGAACGGAAGAAAGTAGACCACACACAACATACAAATTATGTGAAAAGTCTTTAAAGAACTCTGATAAAGAGAGAGATCTAGGGGTGATCCTGGATAGAAAACTGTTACCTAAGGACCACAAAATAAACATTGTGTGAGGAGACTATGCTATGCTTTCCAACTCCAGAATTGCTCTTGAATACACAAATGGGGAAAGAAAGTTTAGTTTCTTTTTTTAGTTTCACAGTTTAAGAAACTGTTCATGACCTTCGTGAGTCCAAAATTGGAATATGTAGAGATTATATATTGCCTGTATCTCAAGAAGCACACTAATAAACTGGAAATGGTGCAAAGACATGAAACTAAATGAATTATGGAACTGAAAGAAAGAGAGTTTCAAGGAGAGGTTAGAGGCATTATATATGCCAAAACTAGAAGATACAAAATAATAATATACATTTATAATATAGTACAATATACATTTATTTTTTTTGTAAATATGACAAATATTTAATACAATACAATATTGTGCTATATAAATGTGATCAAATACCTGCGGGAGATCACAGGTGCCTGTGTGATGGGAGTGTGACATCTGACTTGCTAAACTACTACTTGAATCCACCCAGTCCTGCACACCAACACAAATGTTAGCATCTGTCAATCAAAATCAGCATTTAGTAAAATCCTCTAGGGCAAAATTTATATTTATTTTTTAAATGGACATCAGGACATTTTTAAGAAGTGACACACCTATGGGACAATAACTTTAATAAAAATAAAACACAAAGAAATCACATTACCGTGATGTATTAACGACAAATCTGTAGGAGCCGGGAGGAGAATTTGAAGCTATGTGCTGGGAACTCCCCGGATATGGGATAGCCCACTATACCACGATATGGTCAAAAGCATCTCAACGACCAATCAAGTCCATTAGTCGTTGAGATGCAAGTCTCGTCCTAACCACATACTCAGGCCTTTAAGCACTCGGGAGAGTGTGAAAGTGTGTAAATCTTTATATAAATTTCACAAATACATATGGGTGGATTTTTAAACCAAGTAAAATACCCAGCATTTCCACAAATATGATAATGTTATCTTATTTGCAAACATGCAAAGCATCAACACATGCAAAACAAAGTCCACTTTATAACTGGCCTCTTAAATGAGGCAATGCAATGTTTGCAGCTTTAACTGAAACTCACATTAAGGATGACTATTGTATTATTATTCATCAGTGAGTTGGACACTGGAGTACAATCTTTTCAGATGTGTCAGGAAACACAGGCTACAGGGTGGGGTCAACCTGTACACCAAAGACAAGCGCATCTGCACTAAACTGCTAAACACCACAAGCGATATGGTAGAAATGCTGATAATCAAAATAAAAATTCTAAATGTAATGATTGTCCTTGTATATAAAATGCCAAATGCAAATCCTCAGCAGTTTTAAGACCAACTTATGAAAATAGAATACTGTACTGTTTAGAAAACTTCACAAACCTTGCCCCCTAACATCATCTTGCTTAGTGATTTCAACTTGATCATACTTCATAGGATTAATTCTATAGTATGACTACAGAGTTCCTTGCCCGAAACTCAAAAAGGAATCACACTGCGATGTTATCATCGCAATGACATCGAAGACATCTAAAATGGAAAAATGTGGCAAATACTGTTATAGTAGAGAGAATCCCAGGAAACAGTCTGAATGAACAGAACATCTAAAACACACTACTCTGTCCCATCATTGACAAGGAAAGCTATGTAGGGAAATAGAAATTATTGAGCTCAAGCTGCAATAAGCACAATATGCAGGAGAGACAAGGGTGCAGAAGGCCATAAATGAAATTGAAAGGAATACAAAATACTTTTTCTCCTATGCAAAAATCAGAACAAAAGCTGCATCCAGCATTGGGCCCTTGTGCAAGGGTGATGGAACTGTCACAGATGACAACAAAGAAAAAAAAGTGAAATACTGAAGCTTCAGTACGATTCTGGTTTCAGTAAACCCCTGACCAGATTGAAGATCAAACAAATTCTTTATGAATGTGATACCAACATCGAACCATATATCAGATGTCATTAACCCCACTGGACTTTGAAGTTGCCATAGAAAGTATGCCCATGCACCAGGCCCAGACTCCTGGAATTCTATATTCATCAAGAACTGCAAAACACCACTATCACAGGCCCTAAACATCTTTTGGAGACAAAGCCTAGATACCGATGTCATCCCCGACATACTTAAAACAGCAGAGATCGCGCCATTTCACAAAGGAGGTAGCAAAGCAGAAGCAAAAAATTATTGACCAATAGTTCTAACTTCATACATCATAAAAATCTTTGAGAGAGTACTAAGAAGTAAGATTACAAATCACATGGAATTACAGTATATCTTCATAACCCTCAGGCAACACGGGTTCTGAACAGGGCACTCCTGCCTCTCATTCTACAGAATTCTGTTACATAAATATAGTACTGTACGTTACTTAAACTAACCTTGATGGCTTGGATGAATATGTTGAGAATCTCTAAATACATCCTGAGGATTTGTACTGGAGTAACGTTCACAACTGGAGAAAAATATCACCTAATCAGTAATTGTAAGAAATAATTTAAACTTGGACACTAAAAAGGAAGAAATTAATAAAATACAAAAATAGTTTCATAATGATATAATGCAATCCAGTAGTGTACAATACTGGTCATCAGCAGGAGCCTCAAGCTCCTGTTGATGGCCATTCACACTATGGGTTCAAGCTAGTTTCATGTTCATTATTTGGATTCAAATTAATAATTTACAAAGACATTTGGCTATTGAGGGATTTCATTTTCTTCGAACCTTGCAGTTGTTTGTAATGCTTTGCTTACTTTCTGGATGTTTTCTGTGAAGGTGATCACAATTGTAGCAAACCTTGTTAGTTCTTATATGCCAGCTACCTATCCCCCCTATCCATTAATGTCTAGTTACATTAATAAATGTTCCCAACAAATTCCAGTAACCAGCAAGCTTTCCCCATCAGCCAGCTTACAGCAGCTTGAGGCAGGAAACATGTCAGGTGAAGCGTGAAAGTAAATCGGTCATGAACATGGCATCATCAGCTGTAACCCACCCAAGTGTAACTACACTTGGGAATCTTTATTTCCCTGTAATTACCTAAGGATGAAACCAAGTATTTATGAAAGATCTATCTATAGTCACTCTTGGATAAAAAGAGCTTTTCTCCAATCCCTTCCAAGCTTCATTATGATCAAACAATGACATTTGAGAAGATTCATGTTGTACTAGTGCAGTGCCACTGCCCTCAATATCATGATCGTGGCTGATCAGATCCTTGGTGATCTTGCCGTAGTTAACATCCACGTGGAAGAGTGCCATAACACACTCATTCAGTCATCCACTAAACTTAATGTTGTACTGTGTGCATATGCTTAGATTTGGGCAATACAAGAGTTTAACCAAGTACTTAGTTCTGTTATGTTTATTTATATATACAGTATGTATTTGGGTGACAAGACTCAGAGTTTAGTGGTTTTTAATGTTTAATATAGTCTTGTTACATCAGTTTGTCATTGGAAATGTAATGACATGTCATGACAGCTGAGATGAGTAGAGAGCTTGGATGTGGGGCTAGAGCATGGCGCTCAAATGTGGAACCAGTGCTGAAAGCTCAAATGGTTCAACCAGAGTTGAAAGCTCAAATGGTTCAACCAGAGTTGAAAGCTCGAATGCAGAACGAGAGCTGGAAGCTCTAGTACGCCCAGAATCTGGCAGTGTACTCTGTGCCAAGACTGTAGCATCTAACCTCGTCCAGTGTTGGTATTACTGGTGAATGTCGAATTCTTAGAGATAGGTTATGTGGAATTAACAAGCACATCTAATTGCCTACAATGGAACTTCTGAGAATTTGGAACAATTATATTACTCAATATAATTGCTATAATGCTAATAATCATAATAGTGTTACACAGTCTTCCGAACTTGGTGCCTTACTTTAATAATTACAGTACTGTACTTACTTTTGTGCTAATAAACACAAGAATAGGTAAAAATATGTAATTACATAAACTATAGCGTTATAAGCATGAAAATAAGTAACAAGAACAGTACTGTGATTCCATAAACAGTTAAGCCCAAGATTGTATGGTTATTACTTGGAAAGTACTGGATAAAATCTACTGCATGACATTAACACAAGGTACTGTAGATGCAATTACTATAATACAGTACTGATTATTGCAAGATACTCTAGAGTGTGTAAATGTATAGGAAGGGGAAAAGTAGTACAATATTCACATAAGGAGTGGTACAGGAGGGGGCACTAATATAAACACAATAACACCCCTCTGTTGACGTTATATTAATTTGAAATAAAGCTTAAGAATTCTCTAACTCTGAACAATATTAAGAGTATAAAATGTAAACTCAAAATCATATGAAATGGCAAGCAAAATCATTAAAATAATTATGTTGAGAACTCGATATTATATTCAGAAATGTCCTGTGCAAAGATTAAAGAAATTTTCAATAAACTTTAATGCATCATACTCACCGGCACCTCTCACCATGAGGATCAATCGCCGAAGAGTACACACTCGATGCATGATGCTGGTTTGACACCCGAGGCCACATGGCACTTTGTTCTCGACATCCACGAGTTCTTTCAATATCACTATCTATAGGAAGATCTTTTAATAAATTATTATAATATTTAGAGGTTGGTTGGCACTCTCTCTCATCCAGCGATATTAAGAAACCCTGTGAGTTTTGATTAGTGACATGGCCACTTTTGTGTACCGAGGCAGAGCAACATGTATCACTACATGCTATAGATCTCTGTAATGATCCACTTGTGGAATGGTTTCTGAAGGAAGTTGGACTGGAAGGACACAGAGGATCTTGGAATGCTGAATGCCACGACGGCTCTCTAGTATCTAAGGAGCTCGCTGGAAAGATCCTGTCTTTAGAAGAAATATTTGGTTGAATATTTTGTATCGAATGTGAATTCATTGGTTTTTTTAATAACGCATTTCCCGTATGGAAATTACAACATTTTGTATCCAAGTGACTATGTGGCTTCAACTTGTCACTGGGCTGATTATATGCATCCACTGCAGGAGCAAATACTTGCTCTGGTCTAATATCTAACTGAATCTTTTTGTTACAAGACTGATCTTGAGGAACAGAGTGACAGGCTGGAAGAAAAGACTGGTAGTCTAAGGAAAAAATTGGTGCATTGGAGCTAGTTGCTACACATGACAAAAGTGAAGGACTTCTCGATAAGCCATATGTCAAATTAGAAAGAGATGAAAAGGGAACCTCTGCAACCCTTTCATCCATCTTCCTCCCAGCACTTTTCCAAGTGATGACAGGGGAGTTAGGCTGTTCATCTAAAATCACTGGTCCTGTTCTTCTAATAGGATAAGTGGCTTTGTTTCCATTTTCTTTAACATTTCTCCCATCACACTGGGGAAACAGGCTTTCTCCATAGTCTTGCAGTTTAAGAGAATGATTTTTATTATGAACACAGTCTGCCTTACTTGCCCTGGTATGGTCAAATATGGTGTCAAGATGTGGTAGAGTTACTATTTGAAGACCAGTGTTATTAGTATTCTGTGGAATGCCGTCTTTAGTAAATCCACAATGTAAGGTGCCGATTTTATTAATATTTGTACTAGTATCTTTCTTCTCTTGGTCCTTAGACTGTTGCTCACACCTTTTTAAATAATGCAGGGCATTCACTACAACTGTTTTTGGGCACTCCGAGTCACATACCGATTTAGAACGGGGCGTTTCAATTTTTGATCTCTTTGTATAACCTGATTTCTTCACTTTTGACAAGGATAGCATTTTGTTTTCTGATGTGTCCTTTCCCCTAGCAGCTAATAAATTTAATTTATTACTTTCAAGAACCACATCTTCAGACTTTGATTTAATATCACTAACACTGTTATTGGAAGTACATTTTAAACAGTGTAAACTTTCATTTTGATTACTAATGTCAGCCAAGTCTATCCTTCCACATAATTGTTTTGGCGATCTTTTTTGCAGCTTCTCCTCGTACCGCCTCAAGAGAGCCCGTGGACTAATAATGGTCGTGCCAGGACACACCGTAATATTTAAGGCCGACTCCTGTTCAGTCACTTCACCTTCATGATGGCTTACTAGTTCTATTTCTTTGTTCCTTTTCAAGTATTCCGAAGTTGAAGGCGTTTTCATTAAATCCAATACTTGACCTCTCTTTTCATTTCCATCACCTAGAAAAAGATAAAAGATAAGCACATAAAATTCCTTCCATCTAATGCCACTGTTCACCTAGCAACAAATATGTACATGGGAGTTGGACAAATGTTGTGAGCTGCATCCTGGGCAAGGTCAGTAATTGGTCTAGAGATCTTGATAAGCCTAACCAACTGCATGTCCCTGACAATGGCAAACAAAATGCAATTTCATAAGTGCTATGTGATGCAAATCAACCGATATATATAATATTTCTAACTGAACAAATCCACATGGCCATGCCAAGGGTTTGAACCAACATCATAGAGGATCCCAGACGCTGCCTTAATCGAATGAGCTACGACATGGTCAAAAGAATTGCAACCAGAAGTTCTACTGAACTTCTGGTTGTGGTTTGTGTCTCGGAGAGGCTGCAGGATCCAAGTAAGTTCAGTAGAACTTCTGGTTGCAATTCTTTTGACCATGTCGTAGCTCAGTCGATTAAGGCAGCATCTGGGATCCTCTCAAATGTAGGTTCGAACCCTCGTCACGGCACTTGTGGATTTGTTCATTTGATGCATCACGCTATTGTGATTTCTGTGTGTAATTTCTAACTGAAGTTCATAGCCATTATTGCCACATTTATCAAAACAACCACCACCGAATGTAATAAAATGCCTCTTTCTCGTCGAGCTCTACTGGCACCCTGAAACTTCCCATTATTGAGTCATATCAGTCATAAGAGTCCTGTTGGCCTATTGGAAACCAGAGCCAGAACCTCTCAGGTTCTGGCTCAGTAATATGGGAACCCACACGCATTATATTTGATGGATTCCTTGGGTTATAAGGAAAAACCATTGCATTTTTTATGATGTAACAAATTGATGGAATAGGCTGTATTTGTTATACTGTATTTAAATGTACATATCTCACCCGATTGTCGCAGTGCCTTGTTCACACTACCACTGGTCTTCATTATATGCACAAGAGGCAGTGCATCACTGCTTGCAGGTGAAATCCTATTCTCAGGGCTATTGCTACAAAACAAAATAAAAACAATAATAGTTTGTATGTTATTAAAATTAATTTTCCTGAAACAGAACTATCAAAAGATTACAAGTAATATATATTAATGGCAAAATTCGAGTACAGTAAATTCCGATTTTAAAAGCCTGAATATAATTGACACTATTTACATTAAAAATGTACTTTTTCAGGCAATTTTATTATCACTAGCACAAATAAACAATATTAAAAATTTATAGGACTGCACTAATATAAATATAATAATTGTGGGAAGTAAAATAGCCAAGATGGAATGAAACGGAAGTCTGGATGTAAGGGAATCAGACCCAAAGGAATATTTCAACCCGTTCTCGCAAATTCGTAAAGTCAATATTGACTTATTAGCTACGTGCATAGGTGATATACTAAACATAATAGATACCCTTAAAAAGATTCATAGAAAACACCGACCTTACCTAACCTTGTTAGTATCTTAAGATAAACATCTTATTGCTTCGTAATTACAATTATTACTTAACCTATACCTATTATAGGTTAGGTAATAATTGTAATTACGAAGCAATAAGATTCTTATCTTAAGATACTAACAAGGTTAGGTAAGGTCGGTGTTTTCTATGAATCTTTTTAAGGGTATCTATTATGTTAAGTATGTCACCTATGCACATATTTAATAAGTCAATATTGACTTATTAAATTTGCGAGAACGGGTTGAATATTTCCATTAGAGAGAGATTCCACCTTCTTAATTATTGAAGAACATGGAGAACACGAGTAGGGATTGGAAGAGAAAGCAGTAGAATATACTGTAGGTTATTTGGAGAGAACTGTACAATTAGCTTTGTCGGGTCACAACCGATAGGTCCCAGCTCATCTATTCTTTTTCTTGCTTGTATTTTTATATCATATTTCTCCCCTTCTACTGTTCTACCTCATGTGATCATTAAAACACTGCTCATTATTCCCACATATTTTAATTATTAAACCAAATTAGTGCCACCTGTTTTACTGATATATTTGACAGGCAAATAATAATTAATATCTGTAAATTTTTAGCAAACATATCAGACAATCTTCAAAAACTCTTCCCTATGATGAACTTTTGTAATGACTGCAGAAAATTTTACAAGACAATCCATTCAAGAACGTAAAGTTTCCAGTATGATCAAATAGTACACATTCTAGATAGGAAAACATACTATACAATATCAAGATATATAAATTGAAACACTAGGAAAGGTAACGTCCGATATAGTCCACATTACGTATATAAATTGTATACTCGGTAAATGTTTGAGAAGAAAGTTGGTTTATTAAAAGTAACTAAGAGTGATTTAAATTTACAAACCATTCTTCATATTTTCGATGAGCTTTATGGAGGGCTTCCAGGTACAAATCTGAAAGAAAGAAAATCATAAAATCATTTTAAGCAAAGTGAAGGAAATAAACTATACATTCACAAAAATAAACACAAATACTCAAAGCAAACACTACACAATTCACCTACTATCTCCCATGATGATGATGCAGACAGCAAGCCAAAACCTTATACAAGTCTTTTGTATTCACTCAAAGCATGATTCAAAATATATAAACAAGTCACTACATAAATGGGACTAAATATTTGCAGTATATTAATGTAATCTTTATCTTAAATGCAACAAAATTAACGTGTTAATTACCTCTGCTTCCAGACAAACATTTAGATTTTTTCTCAAGACTGATCTTTACAGCAGTTGTTAACAGTTTGAACAGGCTCCTCTGCAAACAAATATATTCTATTATTTTAAGAAACAAAAAATATGTCAGTCATCTTGCAAAATTTAAGAGAATAATCTGTAAATGAAAAAGGAACCATTTTAAAATATATTTTAAATCTTAAATATTCACATGTATATTCCAGTGTTCACTTAAATATTAAATCATGTTATAAATTATCCACTTTATCAAGTACATAATAGAAAAAAAAAAATCAACATTGACTACTGTATATACAGTGCTATATCTATCTTTATCTTTAATGTGTAGAAAGTACTGTACATTAGAAATAACATAACAGCTGCATAAACGTTCCTGGAATTCAAATGTGCTACAAATGACATCTACACATTTCTCGAGAATTCCACAGGCTACAGATGACATCAAGTAGTTTCCCTTAACCAATTAACAAGCAGCCTTGCTCTAAACCGAGTCAGGTGGACAGGGATACAAGGCCATCTGACCACAGCATCTAGGCAGTCTCAATACAGCTCGGCCAGAAGAAACGCCACCACCTCTGATCTACCTCAACTGGTATTCTTATACCTGTAACATTGCAGACAACAGTGTCACCATTTCTTACCAGCCTCGGTCCCACCAACCCTGACCAGCCTCTGCCGTCACCGGGACGTAACCATACCTTAGGGATCCCATTGTCACGATGTAGTTGTATCATACAACATCCACTGCTGTAACCATTTACATCATATATACATCTAGTTACCATATTGTATGTTTATTGCCCAAACCTGTCATATCATTACAAATTAATACTGAACATATTTCTCCATTTTCCAGCAGGGTGTTAGGTACACAACCTCATACATGCTCTTGTTATTACATACAGTACATGTATACACACATTCCATCGCCCCAGGATTCAAACCTGGATTTCTCGATTGTGAGTCGAGAACAAACTCTACTATACTACTGGGACCCCTCAATGTTATGAAGCCTACCTCAATTTCTGGAGCAGATTCTCTCTCTTTAGTTTCTGGCTTATCCAACGGCTTCTTATTCTGGACATCTGAAAATATATGCCACAATTTATACATAAACTAACTTTAAATTTATTGTTTCAATGTTTTACAATGGTTTCAGTGGCTAAATCAAAATACAAATATGAATAAATCAATTGGTGAATAAGCCAAAGAAATTATATTACTGTATCTATTATACTAGCTTGGGTATCCAGCTGTGCACAGGTCTCTTACTTTGGTTCTATATTTACAAGCCTCTATATTAGGGCCAACCTTTTTAAGCTTCTATATTAGGTTTTGTCACGAACATCAATGACACAAAAAGACTAAACCACACACCAGAAGATGAGGAGACGACGACGACCAGAAGACGAGGACCATTATCAAGTTGATTTTGTGATGGGAGCGAGGAAGTCGCGAGCACACGACGAAACGTCGTCGTCTCCTCGTCTTCTTGTGTGTGGTTTTAGTCTTCGTATCTTCAGCTACGTTATTGTGACTCATCGTCTGCACATAGATAAGAATATTACAAAGCACATCAAATTTGCAGATCACACAAATTTGCAGGACCATTGATCTGCAATGTGTTCAGGGGGTTACTAAAAGCAGAATCCGAGCTTCAAGTCTTATATATAGGCTTTTGTCAGTCATCTGAGCTGCAATGGGTAATTTCCAGTGATTTCCAAGCACCTTTATAACCTCCCAGTAACATTTTAAAAGCACTCTCTGGTGCCAGTCTTCATACACGGGTCCTATAGCACAGTGCTCAATGTTCTCGACTCGCAATCGAGCGACAGACCCCTGGCAAGACAGAAATAGTTAGGCATACAGTATTTCCTTTTACTTGATGCCTCTGTCCACCTAGCAGTTAAATAGTAACCTGGGAGTTTGGCACTTATTGTGGGTTGCATCCTGGGGAAGGTCAGTACAGTGTTGGCTTGGTGGGGTGGGGACCTAAATAGGCCAAAGTATAGGCTTCCTATCCCTTATCTTGAGAATATTACAAAGCACATCAAATTTGCAGATCAAAATAATCAAATTTTGCACCCCCAACAATGGGAATTCATATACTGCACCGTATTCCTGGAAATCTACTTTTGAACCCGCCTGAAATGCTGTGCATATTAGTGGCTTTAGGAATAGTACATACTAGCTCTACCTAGAAAAACAACATTATGTTTGTAACTCATTTTGTATGCATGTACTTTTACCTGAATAAACTATTTTATTTATTTATTTATTTAACCTGACCGTGAACATTGCGGGATTGTACTTTCAGCCTGCTAAGAAAGTTGCCTTTCATATTCATCGTCTTATTTTTATAATGACAAGTACCTATTTTGCATTTTTTACTTCTTAGATGGTACGTTACTTTTGTCTTCTGTTCTTGCGGTAGCACAGTAGGGGATGTCACATTAGTAGAGTCCGCACTTTTATAACATTCCTTATCAATCTCGTGTCTCTGCAAAAAAAGCAAGAAATGCATTAATAAAATATTTTTATTTAAAAAAAAAAATTGTACAGTAGTTAAATAGGTGTTACGTAAAATGCATACTCGATAAAGCAACTAGTATGCAGGAATTCTCTGATCCTTCTCCCTTGTTTAATATACTCTATTGGACCTTTCTTGACCTTTTATGGGCCTGGCTGTAATCTCAATATGAATTTCAAGTATCAAAAGAATTTCAGAATACACAGCTCAAAATCTAAATCCCACCACAGATCACCAAATTATGTTGCATCAAGCAACTTATGAGCTTTTAAAATATTTACCTTTGACTGAGAAATAATGATGTTATCTATATCATCAGATTCTGAAGATGATAGTCTCAAGGTACCATGTTCCTCTTCTTTTCTTTTCTCAGATGGAACTAGGAAAAAAGAAAATGTTATACCATTACAAGAAGTAAATAAAGACTGATATATAGAAGTCAAGAATACTGTAATTCTTAAGCTTAATGATGATGATAAAAAAAAAGCCCTGAATGTAATGGAAAACCTATTTCTGGGCGAGCCCCAGTGGTTTCCTGAAGCTACAATGTTAATATACTGTAGTGCCAAACCAAAAGGTGCCATCAGTCATGGAGTTTTGTTTAATCCTACCAGGAACCACGAGCCAGAACCTGGACCCCCTTTAAAAAGAGATGCAGACAGCAGTGATACTATGGTAAAATTGTATGTGAAGCTTAATCACAGCCATCACCAACAGGAAAGCACCCAGATAGCCAGCAAAACAGAACAGACCGCTGCTGGTTAGAAGGAAGATTGCCTCAATATTGCTAAAAGAACTCCCCCAGCAATGTAAAAAATGGCAAAGTTCATGAAACAAGTTTAAGCTCATTTGCCCCACCTACCACCAAAGCCGTAAATGCCAAAACTTCGCTATACAGTAATTTAAGATCCAAATGAATAAAATTATCAGGACAAATGGAGGACCTTTGACAAGTCACTGGCTTCCTGTCCTCATTGAGGCCGCTAGAGATATAGTGGGCCTCAAGTAAATCAGATAAATTTAGCAAAATAACACAGATCAAATATATTTTGAAAGTCTATAAGTAGGTCCAAAACAAACTACACTTAGGCTTTTTTGAGGTTCCAATGCTGCAATGTTTGCTGGCAATATTATGTTTATCTTTTTATTTTTGCCCATAATCCAATTTTGTAGCAAACTGTGGTCTTAATTCTCCAATTGTAGACAGTAGCAGCATAAAATATGAATGAATATCAGCCAATCAAAGATACAGTATACAGTAGTAAATGACTACACACCACAACAGAGTATCCCAACAGAGTGCAAGAAAAGTCAAGAAACAAAAATCTTACTGGTATGTTTTGGAGTATGACTTGAAGCTTTCTTTGTCAAGAAGGAGCGGCGTGGAGAACGTGTGCTCACGGAGGGTTTGCTGACGTGTTTCTCTAACGTGGCATTGTTGGCCAATGCAAGAATGTGCGATAGGTTAGCTTCTGCACGGGCTTTTGTCTCTTTACTTAAACCAATTTCTGTAATATATTTTAGATATGTATTAGAAAATCTGTACAGAATTGACAAAGTTAGAATATTTGAATGTAATTTATGTGATGGCTATGGTCTCAATGGACATTTAATGCTGGGAAGCCTGTAAATATAGTATATGTAACATCCCAAATTTTGTCTTAAATGTTTTCTGGTATATTGCAAACTCTGTGGTATGAACTATATAATAATTAATAATAATTCATTGTCAGGGGGACAGGCAGCCAGTTTATGCATACAGTACATGTTAGACTTATATTGAGGTCTCCACAGGGTCGAATTATTGTATTAAATATTAAATAGCATAAAGAAATAATTTACCTCTGTGTACAGCTCCTGAGCTGCAGCCATGTGCATAGATCCCCTGATGAATCTGGAATGATATTATATTGTTATACTATACTGTTACACTTTTCACAAGTTTCATTTTTATTCCATTGTATTATAATAATCTTTATACAAATAAGTTTGCAATGATCAGAAAACTAATTAAAATATCCACAATATTTATATTCAATTACTGTATTTATCTATTTACAATAAGAAATATTGTAACAATTATAATGTTTAATAGAACATTCAAGGGTCTCGGAAGTACAGTCAGGTTCATTCTCGACTCGCAATCGGGAATTATGGGTTCGAATTCCGGGTGGGACAGAAGTGGTTGCTTGTTTCCTATCGCCTAATGCACTTGTTCACCTAGCAGTAAATAGGTACCAAAGAGTTAGTCAGCCTGTTACAGGGTTGCATCCTGGGGAGGGTCAGAAGTTTGACCTTCTTGAGAGAAGAAGGTCATCTTCTTGAGATGATTTTCTCGAGCTTGGGGGGATATTCACCGAGAATTTGCAATGATTTGTAAGTTATAAGATATACAATCAATCTCTTTAAATATTAAAATTAGTGATCAAAGTACAGTATAAACTTAGGACTTGTCAAAGTAATTAGTTAACAAATTGAATTATTGTATATTTTACACAAGTTACTTAAAACTAGTGATTAAGAAAAACAGAATTTGCAGTTTTGGAAAATTAAAGATTATTAAATTAAATCCCTTACTAAATTTACAATTATCATACCAAACATCTTTTACTCATATACACTTTATCTACATTTATCGAAGAGTCCACAAAACAGATGCTAAAACTGAATATTATCTCATTAGTGCACCTGGAAGAGTACCCTGGTGGCCTGTGGCTAGTGTGAGGAAGTAAGGAATGATACTAGGTGGAGTGTCACCCAACACTAGTGGATTAACAAAAGACAAATGGGCAAAAAGTTTCTTTCTCCCTGATGCCCCTGTTACCTAGCAATAAATAGATGCCTGGGAATTAGACAGCTGCTACGGGCTGCTTCCTAGGAGTGTGTAACATAAAGAGGGCCTGGTCGAGGACCGGGCCGCGGTGACGCTAAGCCCCAAAATCATTTCAAGATGAGCTCAAGATCATGATCAGCCTTTCCATTCTTATGCAATGCAGTAGAGAATTCATAGTCTCTATAACAAATTGTTCTCACATGATTGCTTCTTCCTATGTAGTATGTATGCTCTATATGCACAAATTATATGAAAAAAAAAAAAATACAGGCACATAACCTCAAACATCTTAATAATTTAGATCATAAAACTTACAGTCATCCTCCTGTTTGAGACGGTGGAACCCTCCTCATGCTGCAGACTCTGATACAAACAAAGACATTTGGTTAATTAATGAATACTTCAATAAAGTATAATCAATTTCCCATCTTCTATTATTATTAAAATAATAAAATAACATTAAAACTTAATTTACAATGTTATATAATTTTAACCATATTTGCAGAATCTTATTTTAAATGAATTCTAAAAATTCTTAAAATTAAAAAAAATTAAAATATGACCTACTGTGCTCACCACTTTGATGGTCGTGCCTCTTAGCGTATTCCCAACAGTAAACATTCTGGGCTACCAGGGCCACTCACGGGTCACTCAGCGATGCGAGAAATGTTTACAATCATTTTACGTTTTCAGCGTTATTTGTTGGGTTATAACTAAAAATTTGGTGTCAAAATGCTCGCAAGTGGTGCTCACAAAATGCTCTAGAGAATAGATGCAAAAGTATTTATAATAGATTATGCTCCTTTCCGCATGTTCCCGACTGTAAACATAGCAGGCTTGGCGGGTCCCGCTCAGCAATACAGTACTGTACTTTAAATGTTTACAATCATTTTACGGTTTCAAGGTTATTCCTTAGGTTATACCAATAAATTTACTGTCAAATTATTCGCAAATGAATTCTCTAGAATTAGATGCAAAAATAAAAGTACATTCATAGTAGGTGATGTATGATAGCAATGAATACCAGTATATGAATGCTTATAGCAACCGGACAACGAGTTTTAGCATCATCGCAACGTTTACTGTCGGAGTACGGAAGACATTTTTGCATCTTCAGAAGCAAAAGTGTTAAGAATGGAGAAACAAAGAATTTAACTGGAAAGGAAGAAAAAAGATCAAGAAGGTAATGAACAATAAACAGCAATTATAATTGGCAAAAAAATATAAAAAAGATCTGACATGAAGGAGTTTTGAGAAATTTATATAAGAGTGAGAAGCCAGGGAAGTGTAAGAGCAAGAGAAGCTCACTATCAGATAAAACCAAAAAGGAAAAGAAACGGATCACTAAATCCCCCAATTTTCAATATACAAAAAATATAAAAACAGATTTTAGTAAAAAAAAAAAAAAAAAAAAAATCAGGGTACAGCATGTCACTTTCAGTCCCAGCTGTTTGTAGGATATAGCACAATATTATACAGGCCTGGGGAACAATTACAATTGCTCAAGATAGTTTCAAAAAGAATTATAAAGTCATCATATTTAATTTGATTACCAGTATTTGTAATTAACAGGCTGCTGCAGTGTGAAATACAGTACAATGGTCAAACCCAAGTACTTGTGTACTAACAATCTATACAATCAGATTACAGGTACTGTATCTATATATACAAGATACCGTCATTGAAGGATTCTGTCTCAATCCTTAATATTGTTCTTTGCTTCATCCAGGATAAATTCCAATGGAGTGAATAATGAATATGAATATCTTAAGGCTTAAAGAGTTAATTTTTAAACTGGCAAGCACAGAGTTACCTGATGGGGTAGTTCTCAAAAAAAAAAAAAAAAAAAAAAAAAAAAAAAAAAAAAGACTGGCATTTAATATATGCATGAAAAGCAGTTTTACTTCCCACTCTCTTCCTTATCTAGGTATTCATACTTATTTTTAATTTAAAACTTTTGAAAGTTTTTAAGTAATTAAGTTTAAGTAATTTAAGTAATTTGTAAATAATTCTCAAAAAGACACCAAGCCAGGAAGCCATTTATTCAGCAATGAATGTTCTTAAAATATTCTAAGATGGTATTCTGGACATAGGAAAGATGTATTTGAAGGTGTAAAATAATTTGAAGAATTAACGTTACCTTTTCTTTGTCTTTGTACCTCTGCACTTCTTTTCGCATAACGTTCCCTTCATTCCTGTTGCTTCGTTTAGGCTGAAAATTATAAATAATAAAATTGCATAAATCATATTGTGTATTTGTTATATGGAAGAAAATTAAGAGTTTTGCTTTTGAAGTGTGTGTGATGCATGTGTGAAACAAGACAAGAGGATTTTTAATAAAAACAGAAAATGTCTAAATTATACGTTAAGACAAACTCTGGGAATCCATTCTGCATATTAGATGAATATCTTACATATTTTCTTACCCCCCCCCCCAAAAAAAAAATATTAATTAAAACCCTTATAGTAATCTTAAGATATGCTTAAAAACACTACCCATGATTAGTGGCTTCATAAAAAATACAAATAAGTGTACTATTATGAAATTACTGTAATTGGGTCCTTTGCAATCGTTATAAATAAAATATATATTATATATATTAAAGAAACAGTATGCAATCTTTTTCTATCAAAGATCGAATGGAAACGTTGAGAAAACATGACAGATCAAACACTAAATCACACTTCAAAACGTTACTGTACACGACAGAGCGCTTGGAAGATGGGATACCACGAGCATAGCTCTTATCCTTCAGCTACACTTAGGTAATTACACCAAACTGCTTTGCACATTAGTGGCTTTACTGAATGTCCAAACTTTGTGTCTACACGTAAACCATTGTAATATGTTTCTGTGCCTATTTTATGATTACAATTACTGTATAACACTAATAATAATACTAATACAGTACCTGAAAAGTAGAGGATATTCTATAGTATGCCTTAAAATTTTAAATTGGATGAATAATGTAAGCACTCATGAAATTAGGCACAACACCCTTTATTTAAATTAACAAGTGATATTACCGAAGGTAGTGCTAAGTAATATAACTGGAAGTACAATACAGGTACACATTAACCGAATGAATCTCCAGTTAGACGATTGAAATACTGAAGTGAGCAATCAGATTGATAATGCACTTTAATTTTATACATTGCCAGAAGCATGCAATACATGCCACAGTCAGCACCTCAGATCAACACAAGGAATCAAAATAGCAATGAAATTTATAGCTACAAACAAATGGTTTCCAAGCATCTATTGGTCGACAGAGCTTGGGCCTCAAACACGTGGGGGTCCATGGTTCGACTCTAGGAGAGTCGAATGGAATACCGTATATGGTTTTCCATTAGCTTATCAAGGTCCACCAAGGTCCACCTTTCTGATATTTCACAGAAAGCAACCCACAATAGATACAGTACCTTACTTCCTGGTACCTATTTACTGCTAGGTGAACAGAAGTAGGCGAAATAAAACGTGCCCAATGCCCTACCAGGGAATCAAACTCTGGCCCATTCAGTTGCGAGCTGGCTGATACCCCATGTACTATAGGTCGTACTTAATGACGCAATATTCTTGTTACTAAATAATTACCTTTCCCTTAGTATCTTTTTTTTCAGCTACCTTCCTTCTCCTTTCATGCTGCCTACATGATGCTTTATCCATTATCTGCTGGTCTCAACTATCTATGAGAATTGAAATAAAAATAAGCTTAATTTTGATATAGAACAAAACATTTATGGAAAATTATCATAAAATGACGCTTGAAATAAGCATAGAAATTTCTAGATGGATGAAATTTGGAACAATAAAGAAACTTATGCCTCTTAGACTACCATAACAAAAATGAGTAGAAACTAGACAATACAAGAATTACAAATTCAAAATTTAAAATCCAAATAACAAAATCATATAAAGTAAAAAAATTGTATTTACAGTACATGTAATTTGTATATAGAGTAAATTATAAAATAAAATTTAAAATAAAATTTAGCTACAATGTACCTATTAATATTCTGACTTTATCTGTTATATTAAGGACCTGCCTGAAATGCTATGTGTATTAGTGGCTTTGCAAGAATGTAAGAACACCAATGTTATGTACTCTCACAAACATAATATACCTTCTTGCATATAAATAAATAAAGTAGGTAAATATAAAAGTTAATCATTATAAATTTTCACTATCAAAATTACCTAGCCTTACACTGATATAAAAGTTTCTCTTGTAATCTATAAGCATACACAGGTTATATTATTTGAGCTACAGCTCTGTATTGAATCTAGTGATTTGGCTTCCAGTTCCGATATGTAAAACTTTCTAACGAAAATAACCAATGAATTTGAACCTCATATTCAGCTGAGGAAATAAAGGATTATCCTCATTTCAAACTTTCAGACCCAATGAAAGTGGGTGTTCCATTTACTTTCTGCATATATTTTTCAGTTTTATAATATAAATAAAATGCTGTTTTATTCATTTGCAAACTTATGAAGAGAATCCTAAGTGAGGAAATCATTCACCATCTCGCAGAGAACAATCTTGTAAAATTAACAAATGGGTTTGTTAAAAATAGATCCTGCCTTACAAACCTGCTCACATTCTTGGAAACAAGGTACCACATGACAGATTAGCAAGCAATCTACAGGCACATGCAATAAATGGTAGAATACTCGAATGGATAAAACAATGGGTAAAATAAAGAAAACAAAGGTCATCATAAATGGGAAGGAATTTGAATGGAGAAATAGGGAGAGTGGGGTACCGCAAGGATCCATTTTGAAGCCAATCCTTTTTGGCATATACATATAAAGTGGGAAATGAAAATGATATCGAAGCCTTACAAAGAGAGATCTACATGAACTCCACAAATAGTCAGAAGACTGGCAAATGCTTTTTAATATCGATAAATACACAAACTTGCATGTGGGGCATAATACTCATCACAACTCTCACATTAACAGCAGTATCTTGCAGCAGATTAATGAAGAAAAAGATCTTAAGAGTCAAAATCAATCATTCACTTAAAGCTAAACCAAAAATACTAACCAAAGCCTTGGAATAATCAAGCATACCTTTGACTAAGGTAAAGAAAGTAGTTATTCAGTTGCATAAATCTCTGGTGCACCCCCTCTTGAATTATTACATTTAGAATGGAGACCTTAATCTTCAGAAAGACATAGCTTCAGTGGTAAAAGGTCAACACCAGGCAACAAGAGTCCTGAACTATATCACTCTCGTACCAGGAATGGTTGAGGGCCACAGGGCTAACAACACTGCAGCATGACAGGGCGGGTCTCGTCAAAACTTTTAAAATAACTAACAATTTGGAGGATGTTGATCTGGACAACTTCTTCAGAGGGTCAGATGTAACACAAACAAGGAGCACCGGTTCCAAGCTCAACAAGCCACAGTGTAGAACTGAAGAACAGGAGAGGCTTTTTCACCCACAGGATTATTAACCCACGGAACTGCCTACCCGCCCAAGCAGTAAATGCCAAAACTCTCTTAATTTTAAATGTACAGCTTGAAATTATCATCAGAACAAATCAGGGGACGGGACAAACCGCCGGCTTCCCGTCCTCACCGAGGCCACTAGTGTTAAGTGTCCCTCAGGTAAATTCAGGTAAACATATCTCATGCACAAATGTAAACACCCAGCAAGAACCAGCAAACTACCTTATAATAATTAACAAATAACCTGCAAAACAATACCAAAATGCGGCGATTAGATGACCAAAGCAGCCGTTACCCACCTGTAATGTAATAACAAAGTATTACACCCAGAGGAGCGAGTGAGAACGAGAAAAGTCAGAGAAAATATGTTGCCACATTACCAGCGCCTCCACCACGACCCCTCGTGTCAGGGTTGCCAGAGTCAAATTGCTAAAAGTAGCGAGCTGATGGTCTAAAACTAGCGAATTTGTAATAAGAGTAGCCCAATTTTTTGTTTAGTGACTGATACGGGTTTCAAAGTAATCTATTATGATATATGCTGTTGTATTGTGCCTACCAATTTTTGTCAACTACCATTCAAGCTATCATTGCAATCAATCTTAGCTACCTGTGTGCTTTAATATACTGTACCTACAATTTTCTCTCATCTTTTTTTCATTCCATGTAACTGTTATCATTTTTTTTGTCTATAAATTTTGCAAGTATTTACCTACTTAAAATTTTCTTAGATTAAGGACCTGCCCGAAACGCTGCGCGTACTAGTGGCTTTACAAGACTGTAATTACCATATTATGTATCCTCACATTCCCAATGTACCTTCTTGTATATGCATAAATAAATAAATAAAATAAATAAATATATAGAGTACATTAAACGATTTTAGTTGTTTTATTAACATTATCTCTGCATATATATATTTAACCAATATGATAATAGGATAACTTACCAAGTTCAAGTTCAAGTTCAAGTATGTTTATTGAGACAAGAAAAAAAAATACATCTCAAAGGGATAGAGTAGCTTAGGCTATTTCTACCCCCCTCTACTTCAAGTCCCTCAAGGGGCGCACAAATTCAGTGAGTACAGATACACAAATCACAATACAACATTTAACATTGCATATTAATATAGTAAGTGTTACAATCATTTACCAATATTTACTGTTTGAAGCTTAATGGGTGTGAAGTCCTTCCACGTCTTTACAGTTGAAGATTACCAAGATCTTGATCTGCATCCACAACCTCGTTCTTGTATATTGCAGACTCATATTTAAGCATTGACATGAGTGGTTCAAATGACGAGCAACAAGTTACATTTTCATCAAAAGATATGTTTTGGTTCTCAAGACTGATGTCAAAAGCTCAAGTCCCATTCCCATTCAAGATTTCTCAGTTTAGTTTTCACAGACGTTACTCTCGAAAATATCCGTTCAACCAGGGCATTACTGATTGGCAAGCTGTATATTTTCAACACAAACTCAGCAAGGTCAATCAGTATGGGATCGCCAGCAGTGTTCTTGACAGTTATTGTCTTGGTCTAAAATGACGATTCAGATGTCGGAATTTGTCCCTTACAAATGTTGGACTAGTCAACGGTTAACAGTAGGCGCCACTGACTTTCAATTTCACTAAGCTTAGATTGGTCAGCTAATACTAACGGAAGTTCCGAAAATGGTGGCCATGTAAGCTAAGGCATATGATAGGTAACAGATTTTTTACCTTTTTTATAGTTTCAACATTACTTAGAATACGAGAAAGAAGCTATTTGCAAGCTTTCATTAAAAAATTATCGCAACTTTCTTGAACATTTTGAAACTTTTCCTGGGTTGTAAAATTGTTTTGTCTGTTAGTGGCAGGAAGTGTTGAAAATTCGTAACCAAAGTCAACTTTCTCCAGGGGCAGGTATATAGAATTGTAGTTCAAATTAACATGAAGCTTTGCATGATGAGGACGAAAGATTCTTCTGAGTATTCCAAGAGTGAAGTTTTCTAAGACAGTGTGAAGGCTATTCTGATCTGCTTCATCTTTTGATAAAGTAAATTCATCCTTTCAAAATCATTTAGGATTGGTTTGAGACATGTGAAATATAGCTTATTGGAGGGATCAGCGTACATTGAAAATAGTTGCCTTGCAACATATTTATCACAAGAGGAAAAAGCTATTTGGTAATGAGTTGTTAGAGAACCCCACTGATCAAACGGCCGCTTTACACTACCGCTCCTTGCCAACCATCGTCTTCCTGACAAAGGTATTAACTGTAAGGGAACTTTCCCATCATTTACCAATCTGTACATTGCTAGATAACTTTCTCCCCTTAATGAAGATCTGTGGAACCAGGTGTAGCTTTTGGGATGAAGTATTATTAACAATTAAAGTTAGGAAATCTATGGCCCCCTGGGGAGGATTACCTTGCTTTGCGGTTACTTTTTCTTTCAAAGGTTCCTAGGATCAACGTCCCCAGGGGCCGGTCTCTGACCAGGGCTCTCCTGCGGTAAGTGGTCTAGTCAATCAGGCTGTTGGACTCGGCTGTGATTTATACAGATTATATTATTAAAGCATAAATAATCATCATTGAGTTTCTTAATATTAATAGCCCAAAGTAGCCCAACTTGCGTTTAAACTAGCCTAAAAAGTCGCAAATATCGAAATTAAAAATTTGGGAGCGTGGGGCTCTCAAAAGTAGCCCAATTCGCTACTTGTAGCCCAATCTGGCAATCCTGGGGCCGGATTCAGGAAGGTACTTACGAAGGTTTTTCCTCTTAGCTAAGAGCGAATTCCTTCTTAGCGCCTTCGTGGCGGCTAGGTCCGTATTCAAAGAGCTACCCTAAGTGGAAAAACCTTCGTAAGTTCATTCCGGGATTTAAGTGTGGTTTCAACCACTCGTAGCTTTACGTAAACTGGATATAAGTCATTTTTTCTCTACTACATAACACTGGGATCGATTTATGATATTGGAACATGACCATAATATTATAGCTGGTGAATCTAGTGAAGAGGAATCCTTCGTGTTAGTTATATATGCATTCTCTGCTTGAAACTTGAAGTAAATATGTGTTTGATGATAGTAGAATTAGTTTTATAATAGCAAGATATTATACCAGTAGTTATTAAGTAAATAAACACTGGTGAACATGAAATATGAGAGAAGGTGATGAGCCCTGCCTGATGGGATCATTTACTATCACCAAATGCCCCTGTTCACCTAGTAGTAAGGGTGTACCTTAGCTATACATACCCATTTCTAATTTATTTAGTTTGGTTTTATTTTGAAATTAAATCTGGGTGAGACATAAAATAAAAATATGCTGCACAAATGATGTTAGGTAAGGAGAAGGGTAAAAATGTCACAAACTTTATTCATTGAATACTTAAAGCTATAATTATGACTATATACTGTAGATTATTAAAAAAGAGAGAGGGAAGTAGGGGTCCAAAACCTCTTCCTGTTATACAATTTGGGTGTGGAACAAGTAATTATCAAAAGAAGGCACCATGCCGGGAAGGCTATGTAGCAGTAAGGCAGTGAGGTGAGGCAGCTACTTATTTGAGAAATGCTTATTTTATTTACCTTATAAGCTGAGGCAACTTATTTTATTTGAGGAATACTCAGCTGGTTCCTCTACATTTAGCATGCAACAAATTTGTGTCCAAGACCTCTTCCTGTTACTCAATTTGGCTGTGTGTAACCAAACTAGAAGTGCTCTACAAATCAAGGGACCCAGAATGTGGAATGACCTCCCGAATCATGTCAAAGGCTGTACCTCTCTCAACCAGTTTAAGAGTTAAACCAAGTACTGCCTAATTAACTCCATGTAACCTAACTTACCTCCTAAATGTCAACCCATGTCTTGCTATTTTTTAAACAACGTTGTTCACCAACATGTGCAATTGCTGAGTTATGCTATGCTAACCCCCCTTTTTGTATTTTTTATTCCTTCTTTCAACACAATTTATACCTAATCCCGATTACTAAGTTTGTCTGTGTTTTTTCCCCCCACACCTTGCCCGAAATGCTATGAGTATTAGTGGCTTTAGGTATTGTATGTACTAGCTCTGTCTATAAATCCAACATTATGTTTGTAAATCAACTGTATGTACTTTTCCTGAATAAAATGTATTTATTATTTATTTTTTAATCAGTAAGTATTAAAAGAAGGCACCAAGCTGGGAAGGCTATGTAGCACCATTGTGTGTAACAATAAACCAAATTTTTTTTTAACAAATAATGCACCTGTATGGTAAAACAAATCCTGTCAGCTGTAAAAATATTGATGCAGTTATTTAAATGAAAAATATAATGAAAGAAATATTACTGGTTTATTTTTATCCTATCTTTTTGTACTGTACAGTATATCCAAGGAAGTGAAAAATTGAGACATAATGCACAATTTAATGAATGATTAGCATGGATTAGCAGTTCAAAAGAAATATGATTTGTATTACATATCAACATGAGATCTTAATGATCCATGGTCAACATGATTTAATAAGGATAATACAGTACTGTATTTGTAATAATACAAACTATAATTTAAAATCTTTATTACTGATTTTTTTTATTAAGAAGATTAGGTATACACAGCAATGTGCTGCTACCCTATT
This sequence comes from Procambarus clarkii, assembly GCF_040958095.1. Lineage (NCBI taxonomy): Eukaryota > Metazoa > Arthropoda > Malacostraca > Decapoda > Cambaridae > Procambarus > Procambarus clarkii. The sequence goes on from NC_091214.1 coordinate 20,464,698, forward strand.
CTATATGGAATATTACACAGTGTAGATAAAAAACTAGCTATAAGTTTATCTAATACTCCCATCTCACAGGATGGTTAGACATACTGTACATGGAATCAATTTAGAAAATACCAGCCTCAATACAAAAAACAAATCAACTCTGACTAAACAACTCTAAGCAATTTTCACAAGAGGTAAGCACTGAATCATGGAAACATTATATTATAATTACTCTTACCAGTTTCTACAAAACTCCTCTCAAACAATGTATTTTTAAACATGTTTAGGTATACACAGCAATGTGCTGCTTCCCTATTCTGTATAAAAGACCACACAGTGTAGATCAAAAACCAGCTACAAGCTCACCTCACAGGATGGCCAGTCATACATGGAATTAGGAGAGAACAAAATACTTAATGCTGATCTATTAGCCTCCACTGGCAAAATCTGGGTGCAGCACAAGAATATCTTCCAATATTCCTGAGTGTATGAAGTAATTACAGAGCTCAAAATACCTCATACCATTTGGTATGAAGTCACTGATAACAGGACAATCACAGATATAGTGTTGGAGAGTATGTTCTCTCAAGTAGGACTGAAAACAGATGTTTTTTTTCCACCAAGAGGGCTATAAACCCATGGAACCGCCTACCCGCTGAAGCCTTAAATGCCAAATTCCAGCTAAAAAATATAATTAAGACAATTGGCGGGCCCTTCAACAAGCCGCCGGCTTTCTGTCCTCTTCGAGGTCACTAGATAGTTAGTGGCCCTTGGGTAAATTCAGTAAATATATACAATAATTGTCAGCGCATCTTCCGAGCAACAAGGACAGCTACACAGTATCTCTTAGAATTACGTAGGTAAACAACAAATGTAACATATTTGTTTACTACAATGTCGATGCTGGCTGTAGAAGTTGAAAAAACATTGTTTTACTTCGAAATATACTAATTTTATAAGAAAATTCGACGTAAATAGGAGGCAGTAGAGCTGCGATAAGCCAGCGCTAAATCTTCAATATGAAGAATGTTGCTGCTCTCTGATTGGCCAAACGAAACACAGTAGTGACCTCTATCGGCACGCAGGTGAACCAACAATTTTTCTTCCTAAGTATACCTTATTGAATCGCACCTAAGCATCTTCTTAGGGCGCACTTAGGAACCTTCGTAGCAAACCCACTTACGAAGAAATACACAGAGCTTCCTGAATCTAGGTCCTGATTTGACTCTCTGCACCTATTTTCATTTTCAAATTACGACTTTTTACACCGAAAAAAATGCCAATTACTGAAAACGGCGGTGCGTCATATTTTGCCCATACCCCCCTGCAGTTTTCAAAATATCTGAAATGTCCGAAATTTGACTCCTGAGCGTGATTTTTGAGCCGAATTCTGACTCGCTGTACCTATTTTCATTTTCAAATAACGACTTTTTATACCGAAAATATGCCAATTACTGAAAACGGCGATGGGTCATATTTTGCCCAAACCCCCCTGCAGTTTTCAAAATATCTGAAATATCCGAAATTTGACTCCTGAGCGTGATTTTTGAGCCGAATTCTGACTCTCTGCACCTATTTTCATTTTCAAATTACTACTTTTTACACCGACAATATGCCAATAACTGACAACGGCGATGGGTCATATTTTGCCCAAACCCCCCTGCGGTTTTCACAATATCTGAAATATCCGAAATTTGACTCCTGAGCGTGATTTTTGAGCCGAATTCTGATTCTCTGCACCTATTTTCATTTTCAAATTACTACTTTTCACACCGAAAATATGCCAATTACTGAAAACGGCGATGGGTCATATTTTGCCCATACCCCCCTGCAGTTTTCAAAATATCTGAAATGTCGGAAATTTGACTCCTGAGCGTGATTTTTGAGCCGAATTCTGACTCTCTGCACCTATTTTCATTTTTAAATTACGACTTTTTACACCGAAAATATGCCAATTACTGAAAACGGTGATGGGTGTTTTTGCCCAAACCCCCCTACAATTTTCAAAATATCTGAAATGTTGGAAATTTGTGTTCCTGAGCGTGATTTTTGAGCCGAATTCTGACAGTCCTTTTGTTGTGGTGCGTGAGTCTCCCGCCCGCCGCCAGAGCGCATCACCACCTCTATGTTACCTTCCAATGTCCACACTTTCCAGTCCTACTATACACAAACACACTAATTGTAACCCTTTCTACTACCACCCACAAGATCGGCATGGGGTGTATAATAAATGAACTAAACTAACTAATTGGGTGGGGAAAAAGTGTTTAAATATCCACTTTCCAGTCACACAATACACACACTAACCATGCAGCTGGTCCGCTAATTACCACAAGCTACACAAGCTACACAAAGCTTCCTGGCAATATGTTAGTAATGAATAAATATGATATATTTACTCATTATAATGTTGGTGCTGAATGTACAACACGAGAAAACATAATTTTAATCTGAAAAAGTATATTTTTATTAAGAAATTAGACGAATATAAAGAGCTGGTGACACCAAATAAAGTCGATGATCCAAGCGTCGGTTAAGTTAACTTAACTTAACTTAACTTAACTTAGGTTAGTTTAGGTTAGGTCAGCCTAACCTAACTTATCATATTTATTTCTGACCAGGGGGAGAAAGATACTGGCAGTATGGGGCGTTAAAGTTTATTGAAGATTAAATTCTGCAGAACATGTAAATATATAAAGTTCACATAAAGTAAGTAATTATATAAAGTTTATATTAAACACGGTTTATATTATAGACTTAACAAAGTTGATATTATATAAAACTTAATATTGAACATGTAAATATATAAAGTTTCAAATATAAATTAAGGAATATATAACGTTTATATTAAAATATATAAAGTAAATATATAAAGTAAATATATAAAGTAAGAATTAACAGTAACAATTCCAAGGACTAGATTTAACTTAAAAGGTACACCCGTAGTAAGTATGAGACCTTAGCCTATAGTGACATGGAAACTAATTCTGCAGAAACCTAAAGGTTAACTGGTACTAGAATTAAGGCCGAGTGCAAATGTGTAGTAATTATATAACACTAGGATATAACAGGCAGGACACAAAGAATAACTAATAAGTGAGAGACCACATAACACGTAATGTACCCGGCCAAGAGGCCGTAAAAGACCTAATGGATAAGGAGAAGGGGGTGTGACTACAAGTAGGGCTTACTAGCACCTAGACTGGGCAAAGTATTAGCTGCGGACAGCGGGACACTTGGGGACCGGCGCTGCACCCCCCTTCCCACATGCAGTGGGGAGACAATCGGGACAACTGTGCAAAGCATGACGGGGGTACAAAAGCAGCCGCTTGCAAAGGGGGGGAGGGTGGGGTTTTGCGAGGGCAGCGGCGAGGGCAGGCGGAGTGAGGCGGAGCCCCATTGTGCGCCCGTATTTATACGGCCCCAAACTGCCCGCGCAACGCTGCGGGACGCGCTGCGCAATTGTTTCTTTCTCCCCCGCCAGAAACATCCCCGCTTGTGATGCAAGCAGTGACCATTTCATTACTAACGTATTGCCAGGAAGCTTTCTGAAGCTTTGTGAAGCTTGCGTAGCTTGTGGTAATTAGACGGACCCGTAAGGTACCATATGAAAGACTTACAAAGATATTACAAACACATGGGATATATTGTAGAATACTAGAATAGATAAAACTATGGTTAAAACAAAGAAAAGGAAACAAAGGGTCGTGCTAAACGGGAATGAATCCAACTGGAGAAATGTGATGAGTGGTGTACCACAGGGGTCTATTTTGGGACCAACTCTTTTTGCCATACACATCAATTACAGACGAGAATATTACAAACTTCATTATGAAATTTGCAGATTGCATTAAGATTTGTGGTAAAATGGGACGTGGAAAATTATTTTGACGCCTTACAAAGAGATCGACATGAATTCCACAATGGTCAGAAAACTGGCAAATGCTTTTTAATATCGATAAATGTAAGATCGTGCATGTAGGGGTATAACAATTCACGTCACATGTACCAAATTAACAACAATATCTTGTGGTAGATTCAAGAAAAATACCTTAGAGTCAGAATCCATCACTTACTGAAAGTTGCACAAGTAGGAACTGCAAAAAAAAAAAAAAAGGTAACCAAACCCGAGGAATAATTTTTTTAAGGAAAAGAAAGTAGTTACTCAACTGTGTAATTCCCCACTTGGATTATTGTAGTCATACATTAAAGCTACATCTTGACAAAGACATAGCTGCTTTGGAGAAAGTTCAATGCCGATCTCATCGAACTAAATGTACTAAACAATTTGGAGGATGTTGATCCAGACAATTTCTTCAGAAGGTTAGATGTAACACAAACAAGGAGCAACGGTTCCAAGCTCAACAAGCCACAGCGTAGGACTGAGAACAGGACATGCTTTTTCACCCACAGGGTTATTAACCCAAGGAACCGCCTACCAACCGAAGCCGTAAAAGCCAAAGCTGTTGAATTTTAAAATCCATCTAGCAAAAAATCATCAGAAACATATACAGGGATTTAGTGACCCTTAGGAAAATTCACGTAAATATTGGTATTTTACACAAATATAGTTACTATATCTGTTCCTACTAAGTAGCCATTGTATTACGTATATTTGGAAAATTAAATTATTATTATTCCAAATAATAATAATATAGTAGTAGTAGTAATAATAATCCACCAGTGCGGTCTGCTGCATGATGCGAGGAGGACGTGTTGCTCCGCATCTTCGTGTTTGCACGTGGCTGCTGCAGCTAGATGTTGTGAATTTGTTCTCGACTGTTGCAGTGATACAGTGCCTTTGTGTATCGAGGAAATGGCTGAGGCGGTCTGCCTAGGTGATGGAAGATCCTGTACTGGGCCTGGAGAGTGTGACAGTGGGGATGGCAGACAGGATGATACTAGGCCGTATCAAGCAGTAGTAAACAGATATAAACGGAGAAATATTCAAAGACAGTGAGGAGGAAATAACAAAGAGACCAAAAAATGAAGACATGCTCAGCAGGACGCGGGAGATGCAGACTAATGGAAGGAAGAGGCTGTTGTTCCCTACAGCATGTCAACTGAATTTCCATCAAAAGCTGGAGTGGACGGTTCGTTTGGCTAAGGAGTTTTTTTTAATATGAACCACTATTCAAGGAGGGTCTTCACCGGCCCTATATAACAGTTGGGACAGAAGAGGCCGTGGAACACCTAACGAAGGATGGGTTTGAGAATATTGTGATGGTTACTCCGGAAAAAGGTATGATGTACACCAAGGTCATAGTGTTTAAGTATCCAACTTATTTGGATCCTGATTATCTATTGCTCAACAATGATAGTGTTGTTTGGGCAAAGAGGAACAGTGTTCGTGGTGAAAAACAAAGCCAGGTTGTTGCCTTGGTAAAGGGTGAGGCTCCAGAAAGAATTTTTGTGCAAGGACTAGGCTACAGGAAAGTTGTAAAATACATTGAGGAGCCCATATTATGCATGAAGTGTTCTCGTTGGGGACATATGGCTTGGAAATGCCAGTTTGACTCCAGGTGTCGGTACTGTGGTAAGAAACACGACTCGAGAGTGTAGAGTCAAGATTAAAAACGGTGAAAAAATCGTCCCATCTTGTTGCAATTGTCGAGGAAGCCACAATGCTGGTTCCTATCTATGTCGCATGAAGCATCATCTGAGAGACTCGAGGACGGGTGCTACAAGCAGGATAGATGTATCCTCGAAGGAAGGAAAGATTGTGCAGCAGGAACATGGAGGAAACAGCTGGAAGCCAATGACAGCGCCTATGAACAATGTGTGGGAGAAAGGAACAGAGACGATTAAGGCGAGCCTAGGGAAAGTAGGAAATGCAGCTGAAAAAATTAAACCTTGTGGAAACAAGGTTCAGGTCAATATAGTGAACTCTGAGGTTGGTACTCAAATATTGGAATATCTAAAAAAAACTAGAAAAGAGGATTGAGGCATTAGGTCCCATTAGGTCAGGTCCCAAATCTACACAGTAAAATAACAACGTACTGGAGCGAACGATATGGAAGAAAATGCAAGATTGAACCTGTGAAGAGCAGAGGTGTCATAGGCACAATCAGAGAGCACTGTATAAACATCAGGGGTCCGCGGTTGTTCAACGTCCTCCCAGCGAGCATAAGAAATATTGCCGGAACAACCGTGGACATCTTCAAGAGAAAACTGGACGGTTTTCTAAGAGAAGTTCCGGATCAGCCGGGCTGTGGTGGGTACGTGGCCCTGCGGGCCGCTCCAAGCAACAGCCTGGTGGACCAAACTCTCACAAGTCGAGCCTGGCCTCGGGCCGGGCTTGGGGAGTAGAAGAACTCCCAGAACCCCATCAACCAGGTATCAACCAGGTATCATTAGAAAAATTAGCTATGGGGGGTAGATGGGGTGAAGATGGTGGTGAAACAGGACGTGAAGTGGAAAGTGAAACAGGATGTGAAATGGAAAGTGAAACAGGACGTGAAATGGAAAGTGAAACAGGACGTGAAATGGAAAATGAAACAGGACGTGAAATGGAAAGTCAAACAGGACGTGAAATAGGACGTGAAGTGGAAAGTGAAACAGGACGTGAAATGTGCGTTGAAGAAAGTAAGGAAGAACATGACGTATTGATGATAGAGGATAGTCAGGAGAATGAACTTTCTAGTAGTGTTAGCGTTCAACCTTCTGTAGTGACAAATGTTGAAACAAAGGTTAAAGTAAAACGGTATAGAGAAATAAGAAAGAACTTAGATATGAATAAGATCACCTTTGATGTTAGTAGCTGTTGTGCAAATGAGGAGAAAGCAAAAATGTTACAGTGTTGGGAGAGTCTGTCTGAGAAAATCTCGTATCTCATGGAATGTGACAGACAGGGCAAAGGTAGTTTTATTAAATCATGGATGAAAGTAGAGTGAGAATATTATCTTGGAGCGTTAATGGGTTAAAATCTAGTGCGGTGGATGTACACTATTATACTCTTAGATAGTACTATATTAACCTGATATGTTATATGGGATTCTTGTATTTGTACTCACTGAATTTGTGCGCCCCTTGAGGGACTTGAAGTATGGGAAGGGGTAGAAATAGCCTAAGCTAATCTTTGAGTTTTTTTTTTTTTTTTAACTTGTCTCAATAAACCTACTTGAACTTGGAAGACCATTATGTATTAAAGTGTCAACTTATGGATAACCATAGAAATAAGGAAATAAGTAGTGTACCACTTCAAATTGTTTGGATGTGTGATAATGATATGATAGACAGAATACTTAGGAACTACAAGAATTTTGCCCCAATGATTGTAACACTTACTATATTAATATGCAATGTTAAATGTTGTATTGTGATTTGTGTATCTGTACTCACTGAATTTGTGCGCCCCTTGAGGGACTTGAAGTAGAGGGGGGTAGAAATAGCCTAAGCTACTCTATCCCTTTGAGATGTATTTTTTCTTGTCTCAATAAACATACTTGAACTTGAACTTGAATATAACTAATAATGTTTATTATTATTATATATGGTGTCCCTTGTGAAGAGGGTGGGGGAGGTTGTGTACGAAAAGTGTGTTTACATTATGGGAGGCGCCGTGTGTACGAATTGACCGAGTCACCAGACGGGAGCTCAGTCTCGCATTTCCGTCTCAGATTTAGACCATTCCTCGTGGATCTTGAACCCCAGAGGATGCTCTACGGTGCCTTGTGCTGTGTGCAGCTGACAATGAGAGCGTTGTGAGGGAGAGGAGTGTGAAATATGGTGTACGTACCAGTCAACACAGTTGTTGCACAATGGGTGTTTTATTTTGTACCATTTTCAAATTTACGCTCACGTCTGTGGGCCATCATCCCAAGTCCTCTCACAGGCAATATGGTCATAAACTGCTGCCACCAGGGCAGGAGGTAGGGGCCCTGGGGGGCCAGGCACTCCTCCAGGGCGGTCCGTCTAATTACCACAAGCTTTACAAAGCTTCCTGGCAATACGTTAGTAATGAATAAATATGATAGGTTAGGTTGACCTAACTTAACCTAGTCTAACCTAACCTAACTGACCCTTGGATCGTCGACTTGATTTGGCGTCACCAGCTCTTTATTTTCGTCTAATTTCTTTATAAAAAGATACTTTTTCAGATTAAAAATATGTTTTTTTGTGTTGTACATTCAGCACCAACATTATAATGAGTAAATATATCATATTTATTCATTACTAACGGTTTGCCAGGAAGCTTGTGTAGCTTGTGGTATCTTGCGGTAATTTAGACGGACCGCTCCAGGGCGCTGCTTCCCAGACCTCCCTCACTCACTGTTAGGTTCATCTCCTTCCACAGTGATGAGTTCACTACCCTGCCTCCCTCCCACCACAGTCTACCCTGCCTTCCTCCACCATTAATGGTAACGATTAAGACTATCAAACTTATTTTTACGCCAAATTCATTACCTCTCGACTCGCTCGGGGATCCTGGGTTCGATCCCCAGGCAAGACATCAGTTGTTGGGCACGGTTGCTTCCACCTAATACCTCTGTTCATCTAGCATTAAATAGATACTCGAGAGTTAGGCAAGTGTTGTGGGTTGCATGTTGGGGAAGGTGAGTAGTCATAATACAAGGTAAGAATGTGAGGTGAAAGGTGAGGTTAAAATGCATAAATAAAATTGCAGACACCTAATGGTGAAGAGAAAGAGGTGAAAAATAGAAATTAAGAGAAAGAAAATGAGATCCTAATGTGCATTTAACTATGTACTAGTGAGAAAAGCAAGCATCAACAGCAACGAGTCTCGATGTTGTGTTTGAGAGCCTAGTCGACAAGACGGCGTCTGTGAAGAACAGAGGCAGGAAAGATTATTTTAGGATAAGGTCAATCAATAGGATGATATGAGTTCATAACATGAGAAGAAGAGAGAGCATTGTTGGTGTCTGTGGCTTTAACACTTCTGTGGCTTTTTTTTTCAGTCTGTCATTAAGAGTATGGCTAGTTTTGGCAAAGTACAGTACTGTATTGGAAAGGCTAAGAGATACAGGAAATAAAATAATCAGCACCACTGGAAGCAAGAGGGGCGGTGTGGAATAGATTACTAGGACGTGTGTTGGTTTGTCGAAAAGTGAGTTTTACGTCAAAAGAGGATGGAGGGTATTGGATTTTTTAGTTCAGATATAAGAGAAGAGACGCATTGTTCCTAGTGTTGAAAGAAAGTTTTTATATTGAGAACAGGCACAGTCAAAAATTTAAGGAATAGCCAAGGCAAAAGACTTGAAAAGAAATTTCAGAATCAAGAAACTGCGAGTCACTGATGTGTAGGACCCAGAGGAAAAGGGAGGCAAGAACACTTTTCTTAACAGGTAGATGATAGGACAAAAATTGATGTACCTATCACTGTACGTAGGTTATGATAGACAGGGAAAGAGAATCGGACACAGCTGTGAACAATATACATTTAGGAAAGGAAGGAGGTACTGTAATTGGATTTCCATATAACTTTGAAATTTATAGGAGCTAGATTGCTTAGAGAGAAGAAAAGGCCGGGAAAGTCTAGTCATGAAGCCAAAGAGCAATATTACTGTATCAGTGAAGCTGGAGAGAGGGAGGAGTATCATTAGTAGGAAGGCAGACTTGCATGTATAGAGAACATTACATATACAAATTCAATTCAATTAATACCCATATTTTAAAAACATAATATCTTTTCAGGTACTACAGTACTTTCTTCAAGTTGGGCTGCATAATTCCTTCCACTCCCACGGTTTACCATACATTTTAAGGCATGTAAGTGAAGCAAGGTTTTTTATAGAATGTTATATCTAATGAACTACAGAGTAACTACAGTGTGTTCTAACTATAGTAGTTGGAACACTAAATTTATTAAAGTATTGGTTTCTTGACCCCGGAAAGAACACTGAAAGTTTTTGGTTTCTTTACAGTGTGCATTATGGTGGGTCTGGTGCCCTCTGTGGTTCCGGAAGCATAACAGAAGAGAAGCAAAATCACCCGTCAAGAAAAAGGAAGAACATTCCAAGGTTGAAGTACAAAGCTCCAAATTTAGGGCAGACTTGGGTAATATAACATTGTACACAAAAATATATTTTTAATACAAGTAAATGTACCATATTATATTTTATAATCTGAGTATTAAGAGGCTGAGACATGCTGCAATTCATAATGTATGCTGGTCACACATATAAAGGAATTTTTTAAAAATAATCTAAAGCTTTTCAACAAATTATAGGCATCCACAGAACCCTTGAGAAAATGGATAGCCAAGGCGATGGCCCAACAAGTTCATCCAAAACTAAGGCCTCACAGTTGAGGCAAATGAAATATTTTAAGTGTTCTCCCTCACAAAACAAAGATGAACCATCTGTTCAGAAACCTGTTAATCAAACTGTGTCTACCAATATTTGTCATAGTAACTTGAGTAGTTTAAATGAAACTCAAAGTCATACAAAAGTGTTTCCATTGGCTTCGAAATTGTCTACCAAACCTTCAACAAAGATTACGGTACAGGTGAAAAATGATGGGGATAAAGGTAACACAACACCTCCCCATGAAACTAAGACAAGCCTGTGCCAAAATATCAGAAATAAAACAACTAGAAAAATCTATTGTTACACATGTGAACGTTTAGTAGTAAAAAATGAAATCTATAAACACCTCTATTTTGGTAATCTTCAATGTAAAAACTGCACATTTAAAATTGAAAAATGTCAACGGTTCCCTGAATTGTTTTCATCTAGGACCAATTTATGTAAGAAAACCAAAAAACGTCATGAATTTACAAAGTGGATCACAGATGCTGTACAATATATATCATATTCCATTCGTAAAGATCTTACTCTAGCGAGTTTTTGCACTAACTCTAAAAATTCTCCATCTTTTTCCGAGATCAACCAAGCTATCACTAGTTACATTAAGACGGTGCTTTTCTTAGGAAATGTTAAACCATGGAAGTCTGCCATCCTAGTTTGCAAAGATTTCTTAAGTACAACCCCATCAGCTAAAATTTTAGTAACAGATCCCAAGGCAGATGAGAGAGTAAAAGGTGTGTTAAATAGAACATTCCTTGATGTAACTAAGAGGCCGCAAAGTGAGAAAGATTTACCTCCAAGACAATCAGGTACATTGCTCAAAACATTTGATGGCAGTGATGGTAGAAAGTCAGGCACGGGACCTAAACCAACACAAGACGAAAATGAGCATAGAAAATTGTGCACGGAACCCAAACCAACACAAGACAAAAATGAGCATAAAAAATTGTGCACGGAACCCAAACCAACACAAGACGAAAATGAGCATAGAAAATCGGGCACGGAACCCAAACCAACACAAGACAAAAATGAGCATAGAAAATTGTGCATGGAACCCAAACCAACACAAGATGAAAATGAGCATAGAAAATCGGGCACGGAACCCAAACCAACACAAGATAAAAATAATTATGAAAAATCAGGCATGGAACCCAAGACAATACATGACAGCAATGATGAGAAAATTTTAATCAAATGCAAACAAACATGTGGCAACAGTTATGACAATAAGTCAGGCATGGTGCCACAAACAACATATGGCAATAGTAATGGCAATACATCAGACATGGTGCCACAAACATGTGGCAACAGTGACGACAATAAATCAGACATGGTGTCACAGGTAACATGTGGCAACAATGATGACAAAAAATCAGACATGGTGTCACAGGTAACATGTGGCAACAATGATGACAAAAAATCAGACATGGTGCCACAAACAACATGTGGCAACAATGACGACAATAAATCAGACATTGCACCACAAACAACTTGTGATGTCAGAGAATCAGACAGGGTGCCACAAACACATTATGACAGCAGTGATGCCAGACAATTAAATACTGTGCCACAAACAAAACATGGTCACAACGATGGCAGAAATTCAGACATAATGCCACAAACAACATGTGGCAACAGTGATGGCAATAAATTAGACATAATGCCACAAACAACATGTAGCAACAGTGATGGCAATAAATTAGACATGGTGCCACAAACAATACCAGCTAGTAATGGTGTCATAAAATCAGACACAACACTGCAAACATGTAATCTTAATAACAGTGAAGAGCAAAACACAGCACTGCAAACTACTAATGACGATTATAACAGTAAATATGATGATATCATTACATTTTCTGATGGGGATACAGATGAGAATTCAAATGAAGCTGGCTCACTGGCAAATGCTAGCAACACTCACTTGTTATCCATGGAACATCTGGTAGAAAGATGCAAATCTCCTGTGTTATTTAGTGATATTGATAATTCCAATGAAGATACTGTTGATGGCGAGGCAATGAAGCAATATATTCAAAGTTTCAATGTACAGAAAATAACAAAATCTTCTGAATCCCAAACATTAAGTGGCTCACATAAAAAAAATATCAGGACATCTATGTGCAATAGGCCAGATATAGAGAGTTTATCACTTCCAAAACGGGAGGAGATCAATTTTCCTGATTCCGATAGTCTGGATCAGTTAAAAGATAACGGAAACTGCAGCTCAGTGGATAAAAAAGTTCCGAGATCAAAGGGGAAAAGGAAACACTATACTGCTGGGCCTTCCAGTGTTAAGAAAAAAATTAAAATTGAAAAACTCAGTGCGAGACATGAAGAGTCTGTGGGGAGTGATTCAGAACTTGAGATCCAACAGGAAAAGTTTAGCTTCATATCCCCACTTAAACTGATAGATGGTCGGTATTTAGTTTTACGTAGTCCTCAGAAGTGCCCTGATGAGTGTCCTGAATGTTATTGTTCTTTGTACCCATCCAATGTTACTGTCAGTTGCTCTACATTTGTTATACAGGTTGTGTGCCCAGACTGCTCACTCCATATATATATTTTACCAGTTTTGAAAGAGCGATTAGAGTTGCAAAAGAGAATAATGGGACTTGCATGAGAAACTTAAAGCTGGTATATACAGTAGTTATATTGTTTACAATTTGCCTGTCTAATTGCTTTGTCAGTATTTGATCTTTACTGCTTTATGAGAAGCTTATTGATTGTACGAACATTTCCAGAGTGTTATAACATCCAACCACCCTAATATTAATGCTGAAGCCGTTTCATTCAGCTACAGATGGATATTTTGTTGATACATTCTGTTTATTGTGTATCAAACTTTTTATTTTCCAATACTAAAAACGAAGTGTGAAGCTGCAGGGAGACTTTTGAGAAGCACTTCTAAATAAGAAAAACATTTATGTGGTATAAGTAAAAGGGTATAAGGTGGAAGGCGAGTTATTCCAGTTGAAGGACATCATTGAAAGTTTTTAGTACTGTGTTGATAAAAAGAGAGTGAGACAACTTTAAAATGTTTTATGAAGGATTTGATTGTAAAATTGAGTGTGTTTAAAGTATTAAGGGACAGTAATGCAACCCAAACATTTGAATTTTGTCTTAAAATTGAAAAGTATTTAACACTTTGAGGTTCCACAGACTATCTCGTCACTCATTTTTCTACTGAATGTGTTCCAACGACGCAGTACTGAGTCACTCATTAAAATATTTTTTAAAAATTTAAATTTTATCAGATCAATCTGGTAGTGGTTTTAAAATAAGCGCCTTTAGATTGCACACAATTTGATACCAAAATCAAAGATATAACATGAAACTTGATGTCCAAACACTTGAAATATTATAAATAGGCCTATGGTCCGAATATTAAAATATTTGTTAAAATTCTATTTATTGTCCTATTATCTTGGGACTAGTTTTAAAATGCGCGCCTTTTTATTGCGAACAATTTGATACCAAAATGAAAGATGTAACACAAATATTTATGTCAGAACACTGGAAAGTTATAAATAAATTTGTGATGATGAGCGTCCAGAATTAAAATATTTGTTAAAAATCCAGTTATTGCTCTATTATTCTGGGACTAGTTTTAAAATACTCGCCTTTTTATTGCGAACAATTTGATACCAAAACGAGCGACGTAGCACGAAATTTGATGTTATCAAATTGAACGAGTTGAACATTAGGTTGCAATGTACAAAATGGTGCTCGTTCACGGGTAACTTTAGGCTTTTCTGCGGGGAGGCACTCCAGCCTTTTGTACATTTTATTCATACACATCTGTAGGGAATTTAATTGCGAACACAATGATACCAAAATGAGCAACGTAGCACGAGAATTAAGGTAAAAAAATGGAAAGAGAATGCACATGTTACTGATTTTGTGCGTTTTTGCCGACTTTACGCTTTGCTGTTGGGAGTCACGCTAGGCTTTTGGACATTATATTTATACACACCTGTAGAGAATTTAATTGCGAACACATTGACGATACCAAAACGACCGACGTAGCACGAGAATTAAGGTGAGAAAGCTGGAACGAGTATACACATTTGGGTGTCACCGCGCGCTTACCCGCACGGAGGGGCCACGTTCCCCCTGTCAACCGCGAGTTTCCACGGAGCGCGAAAGTGTTAAGGAGTTGTAGTACCTTAATAAATCTGATTTTATTTATTTATTTATATATATATACAAGAAGGTACAATGGGTTTATGAAAGTACAGTACATAGCATTGATGTTTTTATGTTCTTGTAAAGCCACTAACACACAGCATTTCAGACAGGTCCTTAATCAAACTGATAATTTTAAGAAGGTAATTTGTAGCAAAATTGATAAAAAAATAAAAAGTACATTGTAAAAAAAAATTTGAAGAAAATTAGTAGGTACATTTTAGTAAAAATCTGAGGATTATCGACAGGTACATTGTACAGGTAGCATAATTTGAGGATTATTTCAAGGTACATTTTTTCAAGGAAAATTTTTGAAGTAAAATTTTTTGATTCAACATAACCACCATAATACAAGATGATGGCAGTGATTACAATGGTGAAGTTATATGGCTTAGGCGCACATTTTGGAGTAGCCCACAATACAGTGTGAGTGTGATGCATTAAGTAGAAAACTATGAGCATGAAATTAGGTACTTTTTGGTGTTACTTTTGAATGAGGAGTAGATTGGACAGCTTTTTAATTCATTAAGGTGAGTTCCATAGACTAGGTTCCTTTTTTTGCATAGTGTGTTTACACAGGGGAAACAAAAATTAGTACTGTAGTAGTTAGTAACAGTTGATTGGTTGACATTTGAGAGGTGGGCCAAAAGAGCAGAGCTCAACCCCCGCAAGCACAGCTAGGTGAATACACAC
The DNA here is from genome assembly GCF_040958095.1 of Procambarus clarkii. Lineage (NCBI taxonomy): Eukaryota > Metazoa > Arthropoda > Malacostraca > Decapoda > Cambaridae > Procambarus > Procambarus clarkii. Next base: position 20,479,826 of record NC_091214.1, read on the forward strand.
ATACTATGCCCTCACATACTTATAACTCTCAGCCTGTAAAAGCTACTAAAAGTAAAAACTGTATGTATATACACACTGTATACCGCATGTTATATTTGTTTTTGTTATTAAATTGATGAAAAGAGTATTTTATAAAGTTTGAAGTGTGTGTGTGTGAAATGTAATGTGATTCCTTCTGTATCAAGATGTGTGTCTATATATGCTGTACTTGCATGTACAGTATATCCAACTACAATGTGCAAATGACAAATGTGTGCCTTGAGATATGTACCCAAACCTTTTAGTACATAAATAACTGTGGGGAAGTAGGTGCAAAAATCTAGACTGTTGCACACAAAGAGAGTCCACCTTTTGTATTATTGGACTACTAAAGAGTACTGTATTTAAAATATGCAAAAATCCTAGCCTCTCCTTTTTAAATTTTTTTTATATATACTGTACACGAGTTCTTACATTCCTGTACAGCCACTAGCATGCATAGTGTTTCGAGCAGGTCCTCAATCCCAACTCTTTCCCGGAATACGACCCGCCAAATTGTTTAACAACCAGGTACCCATTCACTGCTGGGTGAACAGAGGAGACAGTTAAGGATTGGCACCCAGTCAATCCTCCCCGGCCAGGATACAAACCCAGGCCAACGTGTTCCTAGCCTAGTACATATATGTACTATATTAGCCCTAAGGTTGCTTATATTATGCCAAAGAGGGGTTATGTTTTTGCAGATTTGAAATACTCTGTAGTCAAGATTTTGTACACATTCTCCCACAATTGCTACATGTACAGTATTACCAGAAATCATTATTGCAGATACATTGTGATATATTAATACAAAACAGTTTAATATTTTAAATTATGCGAGAGTTGTTTGTACATATGTATTTGAATTTTGTAAAAAAAAAAAAAATCCATTAAATTAAATTAAACTAAATGATTTTATTTTAATCTTTTTATATTTAAATTACTTGAACCTTTGTATTAATAATTTTAATACAAATTAACTATTCATGTACAGTCTTGTGTAATATTTGTGGTATTTGATTTTGTAATCAATACTTAATTTGTATATAGGATTTATTTTATTTGAGAAATACTATGGATATTTTGTTTCAATAACCTTAATGTTTAATTTACTTAGGAAGACGATTATCGAAACCGTACCTTACCTTATCTTGTGATGGGCCCCACTGCCCAATCTCTGACCAGGCTTCCTGGTTGGTGGTCTGGTAAATTTGTTTGCAGATTTTGAACCAGTACCTTTAATATTTTTCAAAGTGTAGATTATGAATATTTCTCAATCGCACTAGAGAAAGTTTTAGATTTTATTGTCCTGATAATTTAGGTGTTTTTATTGAGTGGATTCTAACAATGCAGTATGTTTGCACATTCTCCAAGTCAGTAATTTCTCCAGCTCTAATTGGGGCTATTATTGTGCAACAGTATTCCACCTGACTTTATTGTACTGTGCATTAAAAATAGCAGCAAGTGTCACTTGAAAATCAGAGTTAAAAAATTGCTGAATGCTATAATTCAATTATGTTTACTAAATGAAGATACTGTATTTTAATTTAAAGAGGAATTTTTATAGGGTAAGCAATGCTTACCACTGTCACTGGATTTGCCTTGAGGAATTTGCAGACACCACACTGGAATTATGGTTAAACTGTGTTCTCTAAAACGTGACATATCCCCGAGGCATTCCTCTTGCCTCCATAATAGGTGGCGAGAAACGGCTCTGGCTAGATGCATATGTTGGCCACACTCATTCAACTTGTGGACACTTACTATCCAAACTGCATTTCCCCACCTACAGTTGTGTACCTACTTATGGAATGTTTTAATTTTCAGGATGGCCATCAGTCTTGCTTTCTTAATATCTCTCAAAAGACCTTTTAGTGTATCAGATACTTCTGATGTCACTCGCTTCAAGCATTTTTGCTTTTGGTTTGGCATCCTGCATGATATTCATATTTTAAATATCCTGCGACATAGGTGGTGCTAAATGATCTTTCCAGTTTGGTGCTTCTTTTGATAATTACAGAGGGATACGTTACTGGCATGTACTGAGAGAGAATTCTGTACACTGGTCATCCCAACAATAAAAGAAAGGAAGAGGAAAGGACAGGGCTCACCAGCAGGAATGTTGGCAAGGTCATTCAGTTAGGGACCAAAACTAGGTTATTTGTGTAGTATAAATATAATCTTCATTGTTTCAGACAATGATTTGATTCTTAATAAAAGTGTAGGGTAGTGGTCTCTTGTCCCATCAGTGATTATTCTGAAGATGATAAAGGATGGAAGCAGTTACTCGAGTAATTCTGGTGGGTTTGATGATCATGAGTATTAGCTGGCAAAGGTCAATAAAATCTTGTGTTGGTATTACAGTAGTTGATTTTTGTTAAAATTTGTTGCTTATTAAATTTCTGAAGGTTATGTTAATCTGTTAGGAATTCTCTGTACAGTTCCACTGTAAAGTTAGTGTCCAAACTCTCGATTTTAAATTGGGGAAAATGTGTATTCCCCACAGGTGTGTGTAGATCTAATAACTTTGGTGCACGTTAGCTTCTGGTCACGGTAAACTTCAGTACCACTGCCTTTCCGGTTCAGTCTAAACAATCACCATTTAGTTATGTTTCTGTGAATATTACAAAAGTGAATTTGTTGTTTAGTGGTTGCAGTACGGCACTATCATCACCATGGTATTTGCTCACAAACCTTACATTTACATTAAGAGACAGTACTGATATATTATGGTGATTTGCCAATACAGTACATTATTGACCAAGGCTTGCTGTATAATACTGTAATTGCAGTTTTAATAATTAAATTGATGATTATCAGATATACTTGATAAGAGGTTTAATACAGTCTATGCATGATTACGTACAATATGTGTAGAAATGAAATGTGATAACTGGCTTACTACTATAATTGTACTTTACAGGCATGTAAAGTTTAAATGAATATTGGCTAGAAAAGACTAAATTTATAGGTGAAGGGATTGATCTAAATTAAGCACTTGCACAGTAAAATAACACAATCCTGGGGTGAATGATAGGGAAAGAAGTGCAGAATAGAGCCAGCGAAGAGTAGCAGTGCCATACACACAGAGAACACTTTATGGACATAAGAAGTCCACAGTTGTTCAATATCCTCTGAGCAACTATAAGAAATATTGCCAGAAAGAAAGTGGCAGAAGTTTTCTGCAAGAAGTGCTAGACTAACTGGGTTGTACTGGATATGTGGGCCTGTGGGCTGCCTTAAGGAACTGCTTGTTGGACTTTGCTCTCAAGTTCTGGGGAGTAGAACACCCCTGAACTTGAGGAGTTGATATTTGAATCTTATTCAAAATGAACTTTAGCTTTTAAGATTATGCAAGATAGTTTTAATGTGGTTTTGAAACATATGCTTAAAAGTACTTAGAAATGGCGGCTGATTATTCCCACATGTATCACTGGAGTTCGGCGAGTCCTAACAAGGGTTCATGAGATCCCTAACAGGCCTAACAAGGGTTGATGAGATCCCTAACAGGCCTAACAATAGTTTAAGAGATCCCTAACAGGCCTAACAAGGGATGAGATGAGATCCCATTCCTAACTAGGGATGGAGATTCATTATTTTCTTTTGCAAAAAATTGTCAGGTTTATTTTGTAATATCAATTGGACAATGGTGCTATCATATTTAGTAGATTTTTTCAACATCTAACATTTTTAATAATTTTTGACTACAATTTCAAACCTTTGTAGAGACTTTACATGGATTGTTGTGCTTCCTGGATTCTAATTTATAATATTATTCAAAAAATAATTTTAATGGGAATGTTTGTTGTGTGCATGGAAGACAATGAATGATTTAAATCTGCATAGTTAGAGGGGTTTATAATCAGTAAGCAATCATTATCGTCATCAATATTTTGAATGTTTCAAAGGAATATCATTCTTAAATTTAATTAGCATTTTGTTGTTGCTTTTTTTTAAGTGACGTGTGTGAAGTTACATTTTCCACTCTTGACAAAATTAAAAACCAGACACAAACCAAATCACCAGTGACGCCGATATATGTACAGTATATATAATACGAGATATACGATAGTGTATAGCACTATCTATAATAACAGCCTAGTAGACCAAACTCTCAAGTCAAGCCTGGCCTCGGGCCGGGCTTGGGGAATAGAAGAACTCCCAGAACCCCATCAACCAGGTATCAACCATGTATCGCTGTGTACTAGACTGGGCTAAAATAAGCAACAGGCAGGCTCCATTATCACACAAAATTTTTAACATTAACAAAGAAAACAACAGGTCAATTTTTAAATTGATATTTATTTGTTGTACATTTGATTCATTTTGCAGTTTCCTGAAAGTTCTTGTTATACAGCATTTAGTAGATATCTTATTAGGATATCAAGAGATGTAAAATTTCAAGATTTATACAATTTACTACATTTATATCACAAATGTTTATACAGAGCTTGGTTTACAAGCAAGACAAGAGTACAATGTCATATAGAAAGGTTTTAAAGAAGGAAGTTAAAGAGCAACAGATCACTGGAAAGAATACAAACTTGTTTATTTATACAAATATACAGTAATATGAAGAGCAGAAATATATAGTATCTAGAAAAATATGTCTAATCTATTTGTATACAGATACCCTGAACTTTGTACTCTCAATCATTTATGGCAGACCTCTTGTGTTACCACTCGGTAAGAAACTATGGTTTTGCAGTTTACTTCAGTGAACTGAAACAAATTTATATATAAATTATGCAATCACTGTTGTGCTATTTGTGCATCAAAATGTTTTTAGTATTAATTCTGCTATGCTAATTGAGCACTTCTAAATGGGCTTCACATAATTTTCTTTTTTAGTGTGAGCACTATGTTGGTCACTCCAATTTTGTAATGTCTATATACATATTGGTATATACATTTGTACTATTCCACCTATACAGTATAATATACAACACAACCTTGAGAAGTGCCAGAAATAAACTTTTGTAGATACCACACACAAATACAGCAATAAACATTCTTGATGTTGACCAAACCACACTCTAGAAAGTGAAAGGACGACTGACATTTCGGTCCGTCCTGGACCATTCTCAAGTCAATTGTCGTCCCTTCACTTTCTAGCGTGTGGTTTGGTCAACAATTTCAGCCACGTTATTGTGATTCCTCATCTGCAACATTCTTCATGTATATTTAAGTAGATAGTTGCAGGTTCTCTGCAGTCATCTACCCAAATAAGAACAGCAGAGTTATATGTCATACTCTAAGCAATTAAGAACTTAAGACTGGCAAAAGCAAACAAAATAGCCCATAGTAATGAATTTCAATTATGGCTGAATAAGAGTACTGTACAGTATACAATATATAGCACAGTCACATAAGAATAACCCAAAACTGACAGTGAAGCTGTAGTCAGCTGAAAATTCTTATGTGTACATACTGTACTTTATTTACAATACAGTAGCTGGTTAGCACTTTTGTGATTTTACTAAAGCATCATCACAAGTAATGAAAATGGTAAGGCCACAGTCTGGACAAACAAGTATTTTTAATATAATACCCCAGTCATAGGTGAACATGGATGCACAGGAGTAATAGCATTCAGGGCACTCCTCTGGTAACTGCTCTTTTGGGTATCTTACCACCAGGAACCTATTACCATCCACCAAGTGCATGGGAAGCTGAATTCCATCAACAAATATTTTATTGCAAATTTGTTCTGTCAAGTGTACTGCACTTGGACTGTATTCCTCTTTGACAAGTGAAACTTCAATGCCTGTCAATCCATCTCCAGTCTTCTTAGTTTCCATATGTTCTTTTATCTTATCCTTTTCTCTGAAACTTGATTCTTCTGCTGGGATCAACATTTCGGCAGTGACCATCTCGCTAGCACACTGCGTCCTCTCAACCTTTATGTTTGGTGTTTCCTGCAGCACTGCATACAAAATTGAATTTTCTGCTGATGGGTTCTCAACTATGCTTGGTGATTTTCTCATATCCTCAGAGTATTCGGTGGTAGTGGCCAAGTTGGAAACATTCTGCACTCTTATGGCTGCTGCCTCTGAGGACACAGTGCATGCATTGTCAGGTGCCACCAATAAATCACTCTCAAGCTGGGACGACACTAACTTAATATCAGCCCCAAGCTGGGGCGTTGCCACCGAATTGGCCCCAAGCTGGGGCATTGCCTCCGAATTGGCCCCGAGCTGGGGCGTTGCCTCCGAATCGGCCCCGAGCTGGGGCATTGCAACCAAATCGGCCCCGAGCTGGGGTGATGACACCGAATCGGCCCCGAGCCGGGGTGATGCCACCGAATCGGCCCCGAGCCGGGGTGATGCCACCGAATCGGCCCCGAGCCGGGGCGTTGCTTCCGAATCGGCCCCGAGCTGGGGCGTTGCTTCCGAATCGGCCCCGAGCTGGGGCGTTGCTTCCGAATCGGCCCCAAGCTGGGGCGTTGCTTCCGAATCGGCCCCAAGCTGGGGCGTTGCTTCCGAATCGGCCCCAAGCTGGGGCGTTGCTTCCGAATCGGCCCCAAGCTGGGGCGTTGCTTCCGAATCGGCCCCAAGCTGGGGCGTTGCTTCCGAATCGGCCCCAAGCTGGGGCGTTGCTTCCGAATCGGCCCCAAGCTGGGGCGTTGCTTCCGAATCGGCCCCAAGCTGGGGCGTTGCTTCCGAATCGGCCCCAAGCTGGGGCGTTGCTTCCGAATCGGCCCCGAGCCGGGGCGTTGCTTCCGAATCGGCCCCAAGCTGGGGCGTTGCTTCCGAATCGGCCCCAAGCTGGGGCGTTGCTTCCGAATCGGCCCCAAGCTGGGGCGTTGCTTCCGAATCGGCCCCAAGCTGGGGCGTTGCTTCCGAATCGGCCCCAAGCTGGGGCGTTGCTTCCGAATCGGCCCCAAGCTGGGGCGTTGCTTCCGAATCGGCCCCAAGCTGGGGCGTTGCCTCCGAAGCGGCCCCAAGCTGGGGCGTTGCCTCCGAATCAGCCCCAAGCTGGGGCCAATTCACTGCAAGAACCACTACTTGTGGTTCTTGTGCTTGAAAATTTCCAAGCTGGGATATTGACTCAGACTGACAAGTCACTTGCTGCGATATATCCCTTGATTGGACAAATTCATGCTGCATAATTACACTAGACTTGCAAACCATAGATTGTGATACTTTCTCTGCTACATTAACGTCTTGTAATATCTGTGATTTGCACGCCACCTGTAGTCGAGTCACTTCAGATTTACAAGGTTCCTTGTGTAACATACCTTGAGACTTATAAATCTTTTGATGTAACATTTCCCTGGCATGTAATAGTGGAATGTCACTTTGTTCTTTGTTACACATTACCCTGGATTCCTCTTTAAATTTTATGTCACTGTCATCATTGACCATTTTATTTTTCTCTTGCATTTTTTGCAACTCTATTTCCTCATAGCTATCACTAAAAGTTTTTCCAGGCTGTTGTGATTTCACACATTTTGATTCACCTACCAATGGCTCTTTTATTGGGCCATTGGTGGTGTTTTGCTGCATCACAGAACTACTTTCCTCTCGTCTCTTGGCTTGACAATCTGGATGATTATTTATGTATTTTGACGGTAATGTTTTTGTACGGTTATTCAGTTTGGTTTTATTTTTACATTTTTCTTGAGATTTCTGATTGGCTTTGTTTTTATTTCTGGATGTTATTTTAGTATTCTGTTTGGTGTGACTGAATTCATTAGAAAATTTTATTTTAGTAGTATCCAGGGATGGTTCAACTAATAGCTTGAGACTGTCCATATCTACTTCACACTGCAAAATGGCATACATCCAAGGATTAAAATTCCCTAAAATATTTAATTCATTCAGGTAGTCAGTGATTGCTAAAATAACATTAGTCCAATTTGGTGGACCCATAACATTTCCATATAATTGAAAATTAGTCAGACTTTCCATTATATAATGTTTTATGTATGTAACAGGGCATTCAAGCCACTTGCTGAAGTCATGATGACCATGTGGGTGCTTCATGCACTTTCCTTCAAAATCTTTATCTTTAAATCTCTGGCAGGTCACAATGGTATCACAACAAAGGTAACACTGAAGTCGTCCAAAAAACAGATGATCCAAGAAATTTTTCCGTTCTACTCGATTGCCACAAGTATGGCACATAATGCACAGCGTTTGTGGAATGTTTGCATTTTGTAATTGGGTTAATGGATTTCTACAATCAATGCTGCTCTTCCCAAGCATACTGTCTGCTGTAGAGACATTGTAATGTGTTTTCATGTTGCTTGTTGCATTACTGAAGCCACTGACATCCGAGACCGACTCTGATACATGCATAAAGTTATTGGATTCTTTCTGATTATTTTTTATATTTTTCTTTTTTGGTTTTGGCTGTGATTTTGGGTTAATGTCATTCTGACACTCATTCCCCACTCTCTGGACACTTGATTGTTGGTGTGAACTTTCTTCTGAATCACACGTGAAGTGCCGTTTCCTCTTAGGATGCACATATACACGTACATCATTTTGCTTATACTGCTGTAAATTTTGATACTGATGTTGCTGCTGCGGTGGCTGCTGCTGCTGCTGCGGTGGCTGGTGCTGCTGCTGCGGTGGCTGGTGCTGCTGCTGCGGTGGCTGGTGCTGCTGCTGCGGTGGTGGCTGGTGCTGCTGCTGGTGCCGCTGTTGCCATTGCTGCTGCTGCCGCTGTTGCCATTGCTGCTGCTGCTGCCATTGCTGCTGCTGCCATTGCTGCCACTTCTTTAGCAGTTGTTGCCGTGACCCTTGATGATGCTGTTGCTGCCATAGCTGAAGTTGTTGTATTTGTTCTGGTCCTTGATGTTGCTGTAACCCTGTATGTTGCTTATGTCCTTGCTGTTGATGTGGTCCATGATGTGCCTGTTCATAGAACCCTTGATGCTGCTTATGTCCCTGCTGTTGATGTGGTCCATGATGTTGCTGTTGCTGCAATTGTTGATGTGGCCCTTGATGATGATGATGCTGCTGCTGTGGCCCATGATGATGATGCTGTGGCCCTTGATGATGATGCTGTGGCCCTTGATGATGTTGATGTGGCCCTTGATGATGATGCTGTGGCCCTTGATGATGATGCTGCTGTGGCCCTTGATGATGATGCTGCTGTGGCCCATGATGATGATGCTGTGGCCCTTGATGATGATGCTGTGGCCCTTGATGATGATGCTGTGGCCCTTGATGATGTTGATGTGGCCCTTGATGATGATGCTGTGGCCCTTGATGATGATGCTGCTGTGGCCCATGATGATGATGCTGTGGCCCTTGATGATGTTGATGTGGCCCTTGATGATGCTGCTGTGGCCCTTGATGATGATGCTGTGGCCCTTGATGATGCTGTGGCCCTTGTTGATGATGCTGTGGCCCTTGTTGATGCTGTAGTGGCCCTGGATGATGCTGTGGCCCTTGATGCTGCTGCTGTGGCCCTTGATGCTGCTGCTGTGGTCCTGGGTGGTGTTGCTGCTGCTGTGGCACTTTATGCTGCTGCTGCTGCTGCTGTGGCCCTTGATGCTGCTGCTGTGGCCCTTGATGATGATGCTGCTGCTGCCGCTGTGGCCCTTGATGATGCTGCTGCTGCTGTGGCCCTTGATGATGATGCTGCTGCTGCTGTGGCACTTGATGATGATGCTGCTGCTGTGGCACTTGATGATGCTGCTGCTGCTGTGGCCCTTGATGCTGCTGCTGCTGCTGTGGCCCTTGATGCTGCTGCTGCTGCTGTGGCCCTTGATGCTGCTGCTGTGGCCCTTGATGCTGCTGCTGTGGCCCTTGATGCTGCTGCTGCTGCTGCTGCTGCGGCCCTTGATGCTGCTGCTGCTGCTGCGGCCCTTGATGCTGCTGCTGCTGCTGTGGCCCTTGATGCTGCTGCTGCTGTGGCCCTTGATGCTGCTGCTGCTGCTGTGGCCCTTGATGCTGCTGCTGCTGCTGTGGCCCTTGATGCTGCTGCTGCTGCTGTGGCCCTTGATGCTGCTGCTGCTGCTGTGGCCCTTGATGCTGCTGCTGCTGCTGCTGTGGCCCTTGATGCTGCTGCTGTGGCCCTTGCTGCTGCTGCTGTGGCCCTTGATGCTGCTGCTGCTGCTGCTGTGGCCCTTGATGCTGCTGCTGCTGCTGCTGCGGCCCTTGATGCTGCTGCTGCTGTGGCCCTTGATGCTGCTGCTGTGGCCCTTGATGCTGCTGCTGCTGTGGCCCTTGATGCTGCTGCTGCTGTGGCCCTTGATGCTGCTGCTGCTGTGGCCCTTGATGCTGCTGCTGCTGTGGCCCTTGATGCTGCTGCTGCTGTGGCCCTTGATGCTGCTGCTGCTGTGGCCCTTGATGCTGCTGCTGCTGTGGCCCTTGATGCTGCTGCTGCTGTGGCCCTTGATGCTGCTGCTGCTGTGGCCCTTGATGCTGCTGCTGCTGTGGCCCTTGATGCTGCTGCTGCTGTGGCCCTTGATGCTGCTGCTGCTGTGGCCCTTGATGCTGCTGCTGCTGTGGCCCTTGATGCTGCTGCTGCTGTGGCCCTTGATGCTGCTGCTGCTGTGGCCCTTGATGCTGCTGCTGCTGTGGCCCTTGATGCTGCTGCTGCTGTGGCCCTTGATGCTGCTGCTGCTGTGGCCCTTGATGCTGCTGCTGCTGCTGCTGCTGCTGTGGCCCTTGATGCTGCTGCTGCTGCTGCTGTGGCCCTTGATGCTGCTGCTGCTGTGGCCCTTGATGCTGCTGCTGCTGCTGTGGCCCTTGATGCTGCTGCTGCTGTGGCCCTTGATGCTGCTGCTGCTGCTGCTGTGGCCCTTGATGCTGCTGCTGCTGCTGTGGCCCTTGATGCTGCTGCTGCTGCTGCTGTGGCCCTTGATGCTGCTGCTGCTGCTGTGGCCCTTGATGCTGCTGCTGCTGCTGCTGTGGCCCTTGATGCTGCTGCTGCTGTGGCCCTTGATGCTGCTGCTGTGGCCCTTGATGCTGCTGCTGCTGCTGTGGCCCTTGATGCTGCTGCGGCTGTGGCACTTGATGCTGCTGCTGCTGTGGCACTTGATGCTGCTGCTGCTGAAGTTGTTGCAGAGGTCCTTGATATTGCTGTTGATGTAGTTCTTGGTGATGCAGTGGTCCCTGATGGTGAGATTGTTTTTGCACATTATCCCTATTTAGTACCTGTAACCGAGAATAATATCTTGCTGAATGTTGCCCTCGCTGTGGTGGTATAATGTATCGAGATGGTTTGTGTTTTGGTGGCAGATAATGTGCAGATGAATGATGTTTGGGTTGTTTATGTGATGCTGGATATTGTGCAGGAATGCCATGTGGGGGATGTTGATGCTTTAATTTGTATTGCACAGGGAAACTTTGTGATGATTGATGTTGTGTTGATGAATATTTTACAGGCAAACTATGTTTTGATTGGGAAGATGGTGAATTTTGTGAAGATTGTTGATGTGGTGTACATTGTACAAGCACCACGGCTGGAGAAACACATTGAGCAAACTTCTTAGCTCCAAGGATTACTTTTTCTGGCAGAGTTGGTATTTTTACACGCCTACTATAAGTCTTCATGCCATCGTTTTGACGATGGAGACGAGTCAGCAGGTACATTTGTTCTTTATTATTTTTTTGTGGTACTGTGGAAACTCCTGAGGGAGCTCCAGAGTCCTTTGATGATGAAGCAGAAATCTCCAGCAGTGTTGCAGAAGCTTTCACTGCTACTGTGGAATTTCCTGGTGGTGTTACAAACACATCTGGTAATGCTGGCAATACTTCTGGTAATGCTGGCGATACTTCTGGTAATGCTGGCGATACATCTGGTAATGCTGGCAATACTTCTGGTAATGCTGGCAATACTTCTGGTAATGCTGGTGACACTTCTGGCAATGCCATGGAAACACCAGTCGGTGCCATGGAAACACCAGTCGGTGCCATGGAAACACCAGTCGGTGCCATGGAAACACCAGTCGGTGCCATGGAAACACCAGTCGGTGTCATGGAAACACCAGTCGGTGCCATGGAAACACCAGTCGGTGCCATGGAAACACCAGTCGGGGCCATGGATACACCAGTCGGGGCCATGGAAACACCAGTCGGGGCCATGGAAACACCAGTCGGGGCCAGGGAAACACCAGTCGGGGCCATGGAAACACCAGTCGGGGCCATGGAAACACCAGTCGGGGCCATGGAAACACCAGTCGGGGCCATGGAAACACCAGTCGGGGCCATGGAAAAATCCTAGTGGTGCTATTGAACAGTAGCCATGACAGTGGTCCTATCAATGATGTGAACAGTACTTGCTGCTGCTAGTCCATCAATAACACCTGCAAAGGTAACGTTAAATATCTGTGAAAACGTGACAATATGGTAACCCACAAAAACGGAAAGATCATAGTAGAATATGTATATAATTGTAAGAAAAATGGTAGACTGGATAACAAGAACATTTCATACAAAGATATAACAAAAGCCAATGTTGATAATTTTTAACCCTTTGTGCTGTCATAAATGGTAACACATGATTGACAAAAAATTATAATTCACAAAATAATGATAATTCACTGCAAAAACCCAGTGTTGAATAATGAAACGCTTTTCTGGGCAAGCCCTGGTGGGTTCCTGAAGCTATCTTGCTCAGATTGCACCATACTAAAAGGTAACCAATTGTGGAAGCTCTGTTTGGCCTACCAGGAACTAGAGCCAGAACTTAGCCCCTCAGGAGGCGCATGGAGAATGAGAATTTTCCATCTCATTGGTAAAAGCTTCCAAAATCTTACAAAGAACTGGAGGTTTCACAGAAAATGAAGGCTCATAACTGCTAAACAAATCCACAAACTTCACACACAAATTATTCATTCAACCTCCCAAGAAAACAAGGCCAAAGCACGGTTGAGCCAATGGCTCTAAGGTAACGGCAAAGAGCCACCACTAAACAATAAAAGGTGAACCAATCAAGGAAATATCGTCAAAGGAACCTTCCAGAAGCCCGCTGACACTTCGCCAGAAAGGAGAAAGAAACGAACAACCTGCCAACCAAAGAACAGAATCGCCTGCCCCCAGAGAAGAGCTTTAAGTTCCCCGGCCTTACAGCCAGAAGTAAGAGCAAACCTTGAAAATTGTCAGGGTTCAGATACTGGGCGAAACTCATTGCTGGAAACCAAGGCTGGGCCAGCCACCAAGAGGCCAGAAGGATCACCCTCAAGTTTAACGCCAGACTAGAACAGCACCCGAAACGTCAACTAAACTGGGGGGAAAAAGGTAAAAAGCACCCCCCATCTCGACCAGTCTAGCTGAAAAAAGGACTACGGATACCGAGCGCTGTCCACTTAACCGTTAAGCCCTATATAGGATGTACTATACTTGCAAGGGAAGAAAGAGGTGAGGACTTATTCTAGGTGGTCACCAACACCTTCAATTTTGGGTACATAAACACATACGGGGCCAAATCCTGGGCATCTAGACAATCAACATGCCGCAAACGCCAAATACGAGCAGAGCAAACCAAAGGAAAGCAAAGTAGTAGCCGCCTGAAAATATTCCAATTGCAAAGCTGAATCGGTAAAATCAGACCCAGCGAGAACACCCTTACAGGACTCGGGGTCATAGATGTCACCGACCCCAGCAGACAGAATGATCATTAGATAGCAATGACGATGAGCTATTAACATCTTTGTTAATCATCTGTTAATTAACATCAGAGTATCAGTGGAACACCCTACCTCCGGCGTTTCGTCATATAATGGTCCTGTTATCTCAACCCGTCCTCTTAAAATCACACAGGTTGTTGGTAATTAACTCTTGGTTGGCAGGTTTCATTAAGCAGAGGTGGTAGCAACAAATGTAATTAACTTTAATGACAAGCAGCTCTTAGATTCTCTATCATTATAAGCTCTTAAGTTGTCCCCGGCCTTAGGTGGCAGGGGTGGTGCTACGGTGTTAAAAGAACAATGGATGAAGAGGGAGGAGTGCAAGGGGCAATGGATAAAGATGGAGGAGTGGGGTTAAAGGGGTAATGAATGAAAATGGGCATATAATCCAGGGAGTGGAAATAAACGAACACGGGAGACATCTCCCGTCACGCAGGGTGCAGTGGCACCTCCACAGATCACCAGTATCAGCTTTTGATACTGGTAATGGCTCAAAAGGGCCACCACTTACGGGCTATTCATGCCCGTGCCACCTTTTGGGTGGCTTAATCTTTATCAATCAATCAATGAACGAAACAAAACATTATACCTCGTGAATCAACAGCTGAACTTACAAGGGTAAACAATTCTGATTCACAACGAATGAAGACGGGAGACTTAATTTAAGAGTGACCGCACACTAAAAGCAATTATGACCCTTGTCCCCAGTACCTGGCCACATTGAGAGGAGCCTACTCGCGCTGTATTAGGAAGTATGTCATGATAATTTCTTCGTGAATATTTGAGAGGAGAGTGCATGTTGCTGGAGTCATTCATTCTCTCATTCTCTAACATTCTCTCATAGTGTGGATCAAGAAATTGTTACAGAAACCAGTTAGAAAAAATGATGAGCGTTAAGGAATTTGAGTAGTTCAGTACCAGTAGTTTGTTACTCAAGGAATTGGTTCGTGGGCGATTTTTTAAATATAACAATTTGTGAATACATCCAAATCGTCTCGAAAAATTATAAACAAAAAAACAATTCAAAAGACGGGAGATAGGAAGTGGTTCTGTTGGCGATTATTTGCATTTGTAGTACGTGGGTGAAGCATTTACAGCGTTGTGGTTCGAACAAAATTCATCAGTGAAGTACTTGTTCCGGAAGTGTTCGAACGAAATCAGTTGAGTCGTGTGTAAATCTTTTTTCATTCATAAACAGGGGGTTTGGCGGGTGCAGGGAATCACTTGGGTCTTTATTAGAAGGACGGGCTGCTTATCGAGGTCCAGCCCGTCCTCCAAACAAAGACCCAAAAGTGATTCCATGCACCCGCCAAACCCCTGTTTATGAATGAAAACGGTTTACATACGACTCGACTGATTTTGATCAGTGTTCCGTTCGAACACTTCCGGAACAAGTACTTCGCTGACGACTTTTGTTCGAACCACAACACTGTAAACCAGTCCGTCCTCCAAACAAAGACCCAAAAGTGATTCCTGCATCTTTAGCCAGTATCAGTAGTTTCTTACTCATTAAAGGAATTGGTTCCTTTATATAAATAATTTATATTTGAGAGAATTCTTGTTTTGAATGAACAGCATGTTAAATTGGTGAATACGTCTTTGGGGTTGACGGTTGGATGGAATAGGCTTGGTCTGAAGACGGCTTGGGCAGGGAGCCCTCCTCAGGGCTTGGGCGCACCCCAAAAAATGCTGGAGTCTCCCAGGGGACGTGGGAGCTTTAGAGGGTGCAGGGCGGCCCCATAGAGAATGTAGAGACCCACCAGAGGACAGGTTGAGCCCCCAGAAGACTTGGGGAAACCCCCAGGAGAGTGCATGAGACCCCCCCCCCCCACTTTCCCATAGACGCGGAACCCCAGCTAGTCAAAAAGCTTCATTCAGTCCACTCAAAAGTCGTTATGTGTGCAAAGTCAATAGAGCAACATTGCAACATATATATATATAGCCACCTAACACCCGAGTAGCTATTTATTTCTGCTAGGTAAACAGGGGCCTCAGGATAAAGAAATCTGCCCTAACGTCTCACTGCTCTGAAATTGTTTCCGGGAACCATTGGGTTGTTAGCCGCCTGCGATAAACATTTGTTCTTAATATGAACCATTTTATAATAAATTACTTAAAATAAAATGTAGTTATTGTTGTGTATTAATTATCTAAGGCGTGGCAGTGAACATATACATTACCTGCTGATAATAAATAGACCTAATTTAATGGCAATTAATATTTAGGACGAAAGAAGAATTTGTACTTTCTGGAAATAATCTGAATTCCTAGAAAATATTTTATAAATATATTGACAAACAAAATTTAATTTTGCTTCACAATTTTTTTTTTGACCAAGAAAACAAACTTAAAAAATCCAGCATTAACCTTACCCTTTTCAGCTAATTGCAATTCCAAATTAGTGGATACGTCTTGAAATATTGTAATTTTGATAACAAAATGGCACTTGTCAATTACATTAGAGCCCATTCAACATGAGAGCGTGTGAGGAGCACCCGCCCTCTTCCAGGCATGAAACAGTACTGAGTCAGCGGTGGTAATGAGGCCTAGTGGTTGTTGGAGTGTTGGGGACCACGTGGTTCCTCCCCCTTCCTTATTTCCCCCCTCCCCACCCGTATTTCCCCCTCTCCCAACCCGTATTTCACCTCCTCCCAACCCGTATTTCCCTCCTCCCACCCGTATTTCCCCCCTCCCCACCCGTATTTCCCCCTCCCCACCCGTATTTCCCCCCTCCCAACCCGTATTTCCCTCCTTCCCACCCGTATTTCCCTCCTCCCAACCCGTATTTCCCTCCTTCCCTTCCCTTATTTCCCCCCCTCCCCACCCGTATTTCCCCCCCTCCCCACCCGTATTTCCCCCTCCCCTCCCTCATATACAAGACCTCGATATATAAGCCTAACGTGTATGAATACACTTTATAGCTTCCTGTCCCTGGACACAATGAATAATTATTTGCATATTTTCAGATTAATGAAAAAAATAGGCATGTGTTTTGTTTTGCAATGAACCATTAGATGGCAGTGAACCTGCTGTTACTCGTGGTAATTATTTATTTATTTATATACAAGAAAGTACATTGGGGGTTAAGAGAGACCATAAAGTTTAAGTTGAAATTACAATCTTGTAAAGCCACTAGCACACATAGTATAAAAGGCAGCTAATGTATAAACATTGGTAGTGAAAAATGCCTGGACACACTTTTGACTTTCACTAGGCAAAGTATACATGAAAAAAATATTGCATGGAATTACTGTAATGTTAATGTTATCAAATAGGAGTGCTATCGACATGATACAGTCCAGTATCTGCATGTATCAGCCTACTGGAAGATTTAATTTTAAGGACTACTGCCTATTTTAGGGTAAACCTACAACATTTTCCTGAGGAAATGAAAATGTGTAATTTCATTTACTGATGTTGAAACAGCCAAAGAGACAACGGGTAGACAATATGAGTCTGGTCCAAATGAAGGATTCGGACCACATATTCAAGAAAGTAATTATATAA
Source organism: Procambarus clarkii (assembly GCF_040958095.1). NCBI lineage: Eukaryota > Metazoa > Arthropoda > Malacostraca > Decapoda > Cambaridae > Procambarus > Procambarus clarkii. The sequence goes on from NC_091214.1 coordinate 20,496,942, forward strand.
TGTGATATGAGGTTCAGACTTCCTTTAGAAATTCATACATATTGATCCACTTGTTATTTTCCAACACCTGATATTAGTAGCAAAGAACAGCTGTGCAAACATTGAAGATATACAACATTAAAGCAGAAATTATATAAACAAAAAGAACACAGAACGGATTCTATAAATCATATCAGCTCACAAACACTCACGTTTTCTATTTAAGTCGCTTGGTTAGGTTACATTTTGCCAATTAGCCACATTTTTGTGAAATGACAACTCGAAAGAACAGGCTGCTTGCATACACATTAATGGTGGCAGTAGGCAGGTGTAATGATTGAACAATTTGGAGGGCACTCAAGATTCTCCAAGACGGTATCTCAATTCTTCACCGAGACGAGTTTTATGCAACAAGTATAAAAAGTTGGGTTTCAAGAAGTTCAATATGCGAATTTAATAGTTTTCGATGGTTATACATTAGGTCCAATTCTTAACTCGTTGATGAATGCTACCAATTCCTAACAATGGCATTACTGTTTTGATACATTGGGTTACAGGGAGCCGGTCGGCCGAGCGGACAGCACACTGGACTTGTGATCCTGTGGTCCTGGGTTCGATCCCAGGCGCCGGCGAGAAACAATGGGCAGAGTTTCTTTCACCCTATGCCCCTGTTTCCTAGCAGTAAAATAGGTACCTGGGTGTTAGCCAGCTGTCACGGGCTGCTTCCTGGGGGTGGAGGCCTGGTCGAGGACCGGGCCGCGGGGACACTAAAGCCCCAAAATCATCTCAAGATAACCTCAAGATACGTTCCTGAGAACTGGAGATGCGGCATTTAAGCTCTTGGACCCCTGGGTGTGAATATTAGTACCTGGTTAAATATGGTTACCTTACCTTGTGATGGTTTCGGGGCTCAGCGTCCCCGCGGCCCGGTCCTTGCTGCTGGACTGGTCAACCAGGCTGTTGGACGCAGCTGCTCGCAGCCTGACGTATGAATCACAGCCTGGTTGATCAGGTATCGGTGTTAATATTTTAGATGCTGGTGAGCAGTGGTTCAGCATGCAATGTCTGCAAAACAAGCAGCCAAAATCAATGAACTTTACATGACTTCCAGTGTAGGCCATTTTATTTTTTTTCTTGACAACAGCTGTTAGTTCAGCTTTTCAGTATACACTTCTCAAAATGCATCACACTATTGACATCTAATTACAAAGCCTGAGGGTAAAGATCAAACACATCTTCGACATTTAATTACTTACATTAAATAAATGTACAATAAGTAATGTAACTACTGTTCCAGTTCTGATTTTTTTGCATAGTTAAATATTAAAAAGCTGTCTTCTTTCTGATCAGAAATGTAAATGCACGTGTATAAAAAATTTGCTTTTTGTAAATAAAATATATCAAATTGGTTGTACAGTATATATGATATTGTCTTGGGAGCACTAATGGCTTGGTATTGAGTTAATAGGACAATATTTGATTAGAAACGTTAAAAAGTTATATAAAACCTTTTTATAGAAATGCAGTGCAAAATAAAAATACTGTACTTTTCTTCACCAATATTTTAATCCTTGGTATTGCAGGGGAAAAGGTTGAACAGTATTTATAGATAAACATTGTCAATATTTCTCATATTCAGATAAGTACTTAAATACAGTATCTAGATTAGTCTATATTTTTGTCTTGGTTCTTAATTTGTTCTATTTTGTTTTACAGTATAATAATTTACAAATTTTCGAATCTTTGTATCCTCTATTCATCAAAAAAAGATTTAAGTCTCAGTGTTAAAAGAAGGATTCATGCACTTATTGTTATCTGAAAATCACTCTTCTTATTAATGCAGATAATTTTCTTTACCTCTTACTTGTTTCATTTAGATTTTAATTAAATGTATGTTTTAAAAGGTTGGAAAAAACACCAAATTAAGAAAAATATATTTTATTACATGTATGGTACATACATCTTTGTCAATATGCAGCTTGTATTAAAAAGTGCATGTCAGTAAAATATCACTTTAAAATTATATTTTGTTATTCACATTTACAGTGACCAATTGGCCCTTTTTACATCTTTGGAAAATCTGCTCATAGACATCTCATCAGGGACAATAAAAATGGAAAGATTGCAATCAGGACAGACAAGAGTGATTAGCAACGTTTTATAGTTAATGTATAACATGGATGCACAGAAGGTGCAATAGCACTCAGGGCATTCTTCTGGGCACTCCTCCTCGGGGTATCTTATCACCAGATACCGATTGTCTTCCACATGGTCCATGGGTAACTGAATTCCATTGACCACTGTTGGATTCCAAATCTGTCTAGGCCAATGTTCTATTCTTGGATTGGATTCTTCTTCAGGAAATGATACTGCAATACCTTCCAATTCATTTTTAATTTGCATTTCCATATTTTCGTGTGTCTTCTCTTCTCCACATCTTGATTCCTCTACAAGGGCCACCATCTCAGCACCGGAATCATCACTGGCACCCTCGATCCACCCAGCCTGTAAATCTAGTATCTTCCTCTGTGCTGTCTTCTCTCCAACTGAGCTGGACATTTCTTTCTTCTTTATTGTTAGGCAGCCACTCCTATCTTCCTCAATTGTGTACCCAATTGCAGCAGCCACATCTGGTATTTCTATGACGGGTCTTATTGGAGATTCAATCACGCATCCACTTGCAGCTTCCACATTAGAGTCATCTTGTGGTGCTTCTGGGGCCAGTTTCCCTAAAGTGGGCATACAATAGCCATATTGTGGTCCTGTGGCCAGTTCTGTTAAAGGGGCCATATCAGAGGCATCTTGCACTCCTGTGGCGAGTTCTGTTGAAGATTCAATGCATGAAATGCTACTGTTTGGATTTAGTGCAGGGAAATGATTAGAATCTTCAGAAAGTTCAAAAGTTTCATACTGTGAGTCTACTTTTGATGGTTGTGCAAGAAGCTGAGATGTCACTTCTGATTGGATCCCAGCTAGCTGGTACGCTGTCTCTGATTGGCAAACCACAGGTGAAAACTTTGTTTGCAGTTCACGTACATCAGAAATTTTAAGCTGGGATGTTGCGTCTTGTTCACGAACTGTAACCTGTGGTACTGGAACTGAAGGACAGACGACGAGCTGGTGCATTGGGTCAGGCTTACAGCAATTAGTTTCTGATATAACTTTAGATTGTACAATTTCATGTTGTACAGATATTCCTGCCCCACAAGCTTCGGGCTGAGAAATTTGTTCCAGTTCATAAAATTCTTGCTGTAAAATTTCTTCAGATTTATACACAGGTGAAGTCACTTTAAGCTCACAAGGTTCCTGTTGAGAAAGCTCCTCCGATTTCCAATTTGCACATTGAAACAACCCTCGAGACCAACAAGCCTTTGATTGTAACTGTACTTGAGTGTGTAAATTGGCAATGGCTTCTTCATTACACACTAACCCAGTTTTCCGAGCCTTGCTATGCTTTGCATAAGTGTCACAATCATTCATTTTTCTTTTTCCATTCTTTTTAACCAAATTATTCGGGTTAAGCTCAGCTATTGGTACTTCCGATTCCTGAACTCCACCTTCTAATATTCTTTCAGACTGGCAAGTCTCCGGTTGTAATGTTACTCCTGCTTGTGTTCGTGAAATATCACTGGCGTCCCTGATAATCCTTTGTTTGGTTACCTGGTCCTTCCTGTCCCATGCATGGCAAGAAATGTTATTGGCATCCTGTGCCTTTTTGGGGGGATGCTCTTTCTTTTGTTCATAAGAAATTCCTAGTGTGTGTTTCTCTATACTTTTGGGTTCAACTGCTAAGCTATTTCTTGGCTTATTTTTTTCATTTTGCTGCTTTGTGACACTGCTGTTTTTCTCTCTAGTCTTGCCTAGACTCTTTGAATGATTATTATCATTTTTCCATAAAGTTTTGGTGTAGCTTCTCTGTTTTTTATTTTTAAATTCTTGGGCATTCTGTTTGGTTTGGTTTTGATTTTTATGAGAACTATGCTTATCAGGATTGCATCGATTCTCATCAGTGCTCTGCATGGGATTGTATTGATTATCATTGGTGCTCTGTATGGTACAATTGTACTGCTTCTCATCACTACTCTGCATAGTAGGATTGTTTTGATGCTCATTAGAACTTTGCATGACAGGACTGGTTTCTTGAATATTAGTACTTTGCTTAGCAAGATTTTTTTGATATATAAGTTTTTCACCAGATGATGTCTTGGAACAGAGCTCGAGTAATACACCAGAGCAATCCAAGTATTCTTGACACTGGCTAATGGCAGACATCCACGGATTTACTTTGTCTAAGATTTTTAAGTTATTCAAGTAGGCAGCAAATGACCTGGCAAAATTTTCCCCATTTGGTTGGGAAGCATTTTTATATTTTCCAAAACCTTTGAGCTTTAGAGTAATATGGTATTTTAAGTAATCGATTGGGCATTCAAGCCACTTGCTAAAGTTATGTTTATAATTCTTATGTTTCATGCACTTTCCGGGAAACTTCCTAACATGCTGCAAGCTTCTGCAGTTCACAATAATATCACAACAGTGATTACACTGAAGTCTGCCAAAAAACAGATGGTCAAGGAAATTTTCCCTAGTAACTCTACTGTCACAAGTATGACAAAAAATAGCTGAAGATTCTGAGACGTATTCAATTAAATATACATTACTTAGTTGATTTTCACTGTTAAGGTAATCATTCCGGACCACATTGTCAACAGTGCAGATCTTTTGACACGAGTTCTGAGTATTATCTTGGCTTTGTTGTTGAGTAGGCAATTCAAACTGATGTTCACCGGTTCCCTCTAAATTGTAGGTGTGATTCAAAGTGTTTGTCATTGGTCTTTGGAGGTTCATTTGTTGCTGAAAGACGTCTCTTGGTCTCAAGTTTGTATCCTGGACCCCATTGTCAAACTTCATAGGAACCATTTGACGTAAGCTGCTTTCAGACCCTTTGTTAAGATTCAGGGCATTAGATGATAAGCTCTGAAGCCTCTTATGTGCCTCTTCATAATTAGGTTTAGTAGATGGTATTTGTTGCTCTTCCAATGACTGGGACGCCGTGTGGTGAGTTGTGTGTGTTAGCACTCTTGCAGTCTGAGAGTCCTGCTTGCTTAGGATGTGTTGACCATGCATTTGTACTTCACTGGATGGCAGATACTCGTCTCCCAAATGTTGCCGATGTTGTGTTTTTCCCCTTAATTTTTTGTGGTAATAATTTTGCGCTGTATGCTGTTGTGATGTGGAGTGGAACTGCTGCCATTGTTGATGTTGATACTGACTCTTTGGTTCATAATTTTTGGACCAAGTCAATAACTGTGTAATATGTCCTCCTGGATCTGTAGATTCAGAATACTGAGTGTGTGTATATTTTTGATGATGTTGAGTAATAGGGCACTTTGGGGATTTGTGGTATACTGGATACTGAGCAGGTGAATTATGTGGGGTTTGCAAATGTGGAGGTAGATATTGTATATGAGAACTTTGTGAAGCTGGATGCTCTTTTGGGTATTGTTTAAAACAATATGGGGATTGATTTAGTGACTGATATTGTGCGAATGAACCTTGTTGAAACTGGTAATGGAGTGGATATTGTGTATGTGTACCCTGCAAGAGTTGTTGAGATTGTGGGTACTGAACAAATGAACCTTGGAGAGCTTGGTAATGTGGTGAACCCCAAAGTTGCTGATGATGTGATGAATTCTGAGCAGAACGCTTGTAGTGCTGATGATGTAATGGAATATTCTGAGCAGGTGAACACCAGAATTGTTGATGATATGGATACTGAGCAGGTGAACCATGGGGTTGCTGATGATGCGATGTAAGATTTTGAGCAGGTGAACCCTGTGGTTGCTTATGATGTGATGGATTCTGAGCAGATGAACCCTGTGGTTGCTGATGTGATGGATTCTGAGCAGATGAACCCTGGGGGTGCTGATGATGTGATGGATTCTGAGCAGGTGAACCCTGTGGTTGCTGATGATATGATGGGTTCTGAGCAGGTGAACCCTGTGGTTGCTGATGTGATGGATTTTGAGCAGATGAACCATGGGGTTGCTGATGATGTGATGGAAGATTTTGAGCAGGTGAACCCTGGGGTTGCTGATGATGTGATGGATTCTGAGCAGGTGAACCCTGGGGTTGCTGATGATGTAATGGCTTTTGAGCAGGTGAACCCTGGGGTTTCTGAGCAGGTGAACCCTGGGGTTGCTGATGATGTGATGGAAGATTTTGAGCAGGTGAACCCTGGGGTTGCTGATGATGTGATGGATTCTGAGCAGGTGAACCCTGGGGTTTCTGAGCAGGTGAACCCTGGGGTTGCTGATGATGTGATGGATTCTGAGCAGGTGAACCCTGGGGTTTCTGAGCAGGTGAACCCTGGGGATGCTGATGATGTGATGGAAGAGTTTGAGCAGGTGAACCCTGGGGTTTCTGAGCAGATGAACCCTGTGGTTGCTGATGATGTGATGGATTCTGAGCAGGTGAACCCTGGGGTTGCTGATGATGTAATGGCTTTTGAGCAGATGAACCCTGGGGTTGCTGATGATGCGATGGAAGATTACCCTGTGGGTGCTGATAACGTGATGGAAGGTCTTGAGCAAGTGAACCCTGGGGGTGCTGACATGAAAGATTCTGACCAAGTAAACCCTGTAATGATTGGCAATACTGTGAGTACTGTGCAGTTTGAGTATGGTGCATGTAATATTGCCAGGGTGAACCCCATGGGGGTTGATTTAACGAAGACAGACACTGTGCATCAGGCTGCTGCGGCCAGTATAGCTGCCGGGTGTGGAGCGCGCGTTGAGTAGAACAAAATTCAGAGTTCTGTTGCTTGTATTGCAACATGCCTTCTGCAGGATGTGTCAACATGGACGGAGAAAATCTTGGGGCAAACTTGTCTCTTGCAGATATAATGGTAGCTTCCTCTTCTTCTGGTGGGGTCAGAATCTCTATACGATTGTTACACCTTGCTTCTCCACCATTCAGACTTGGCTGGTGGTGTGTGTTTAGGCAGTGAAGACGCGGGCTTGTTACTCTTGGCATGGGACGTAAACTCTGACGGCCAGAAGCCATCATGAGAGATTGTTCATAATTTACTGGTGTTAGTCTGGAAACTTCGAGGAGCGCCGGCGGTGCTCTGGAAACTTCGGGGAGCGCCGGTGGTACTTCAGAAACCTCGAGACGCGCTGGTGGTGCTCCAGTAACCTCGGGGAGAACCCGTGGTGCTCCAGAAACTTCGAAGAGCGCCGGTGGCGTTCCAGAAACTTCGAGGAGCGCCGGTGGTGCTCCAGAAACCCCGGGGCGCGCCGGTGGTGATCCAGAAACCTCGAGGAGCGCCGGTGGTGCTCCAGAAACTTTGAGGCGCGCCGGCGGTGCTCCAGAAACCCCGGGGCGCGCCGGTGGTGCTCTAGAAACCTCGAGGAGCGCCGGTGGTGCTCCAGAAACTTCGAGGAGCGCCGGCGGTGCTCTGGAAACTTCGAGGAGCGCCGGCGGTGCTCTGGAAACTTCGGGGAGCGCCGGTGGTGCTCCAAAAACCTCGAGGCGCGCCGGTGGTGCTCCAGAAACCTCGAGGAGCGCCGGTGGTGCTCCAGAAACCTCGGGGAGCGCCGGTGGTGCTCCAGAAACTTCGAGGAGCGCCGGTGGTGCTCCAGAAACTTCGAGGAGCGCCGGTGGTACTCCAGAAACTTCAAGGAGCGCCGGTGGTGCTCCAGAAACCTCGGGGAGAACCCGTGGTGCTCCAGAAACCTCGGGGAGCGCCGGTGGTGCTCCAGAAACTTCGAGGAGCGCCGGTGGTGCTCCAGAAAATTCGAGGAGCGCCGGTGGTGCTCCAGAAACCTCGAGGAGCGCCGGTGGTGCTCCAGAAACCTCGAGGAGCGCCGGTGGTGCTCCAGAAACCTCGGGGAGAACCCGTGGTACTCCAGAAACCTCGGGATGTTTTGTGGGAACTTCAGACAGTGCTATTTGTGATACCACAGAAACGCCACACAGGCAAAAGTCAAGTCCAAGTGATGTCAGTGAAATTTCAGGTAGTTTTAGCCGTTCATCAGAAATATAAAGCTGTTTTTCAAAAATACAAGGCCGTTTTTTGGAAATGTGAGGCTGTTTTTCAGAAATATGAGGTAGTTTTTCACTAAGGTGAGGCTGTTTTTCAGAAATATGAAGCAGTTTTTCACTAAGATGAGGCTGTTTTTCAGAAATATCAGGCAGTTTTTCACCAAGATGAGGCTGTTTTTCAGAAATATCAGGCAGTTTTTCACCAAGATGAGGCTGTTTTTCAGAAATATCAGGCAGTTTTTCACTAAGATGAGGCTGTTTTTCAGAAATATGAAGCAGTTTTTCACTAAGTTGAGACTGTTTTTCAGAAATATCAGGCAGTTTTTCACTAAGATGAGGCTGTTTTTCAGAAATATCAGGCAGTTTTTCACCAAGATGAGGCTGTTTTTCAGAAATATCAGGCAGTTTTTCACCAAGATGAGGCTGTTTTTCAGAAATATCAGGCAGTTTTTCACTAAGATGAGGCTGTTTTTCACTAAGACGAGACTGTTTTTTAGAAATGTGAGACCGTTTTACAAAAATACGAAACCGAGGCAGTTTTTCAGAAATATGAGGCCGTTTTTCAGGAATTTGAGACCGTTTTTCAGATATATGAGACCGTTTTTTTTGAAATATGAGGCTGTTTTTCGGAAATCTGAGGTAGTTTTTTGGAAATATATGTCAGCTGGTGCTGTGGGAGTGTCACCTGGGTCTGGGTGAGTGTCAGCTGGGGCTGTAGGAGCGTCAGCTGCTGTAGGAGCGTCAGCTGCTGTGGAAGCGTCAGCTGCTGTGGGAACGTCAGGTGCTGTAGGAGCGTCAGCTGCTGTGGGAGCGTCAGCTGCTGTAGGAGCGTCAGCTGCTGTGGGAGCGTCAGCTGCTGTAGGAGCGTCAGCTGCTGTGGGAGCGTCAACTGCTGTAGGAGCGTCAGCTGCTGTGGGAGCGTCAACTGCTGTAGGAGCGTCAGCTGCTGTGGGAACGTCAGCTGATGTGGGAGCGTCAGCTGGGGCTGGGTGAGAGTCAGTTGATGTGGGAGCGTCAGCTGGGGCTGGGTGAGCGTCAGCTGATGTGGGAGCGTCAGCTGGGGCTGGGTGAGCGTCAGTTGATGTGGGAGCGTCAGCTGGGGCTGGGTGAGCGTCAGCTGATGTGGGAGCGTCAGCTGGGGCTGGGTGAGCGTCAGCTGATGTGGGAGCGTCAACTGGGGCTGGGTGAGAGTCAGTTGATGTGGGAGTGTGAGCTGATGGTGCGGGTCACATGGTGGTGCTGTAGTGTCAGCTGGTGGTGACGGACCGTCAGCTGAAGGTGCCGGAGTGTCAGCTGATGGTGTTGAAGGTGCCGGAGTGTCAGCTGATGGTGCTGGAGGTGCCGGAGTGTCAGCTGATGGTGCTGAAGGTGCTGGAGTGTCAGCTGATGGTGCCGGAGTGTCAGCTGATGGTGTTGAAGGTGCCGGAGTGTCAGCTGATGGTGCTGAAGGTACCAGAGTGTCAGCTGATGGTGCTGAAGGTGCCGGAGTGTCAGCTGATGGTGCTGGAGGTGCCGGAGTGTCAGCTGATGGTGCCGGAGTGTCAGCTGATGGTGCCGGAGTGTCAGCTGATGGTGTTGAAGGTGCCGGAGTGTCAGCTGATGGTGCCGGAGTGTCAGCTGATGGTGCCGGAGTGTCAGCTGATGGTGCCGGAGTGTCAGCTGATGGTGTTGAAGGTGTCGGAGTGTCAGCTGATGGTGCTGAAGGTACCAGAGTGTCAGCTGATGGTGCTGAAGGTGCCGGAGTGTCAGCTGATGGTGCTGGAGGTGCCGGAGTGTCAGCTGATGGTGCTGAAGGTGCTGGAGTGTCAGCTGATGGTGCTGGTGGTGTCGGAGTGTCAGCTGAAGGTGCCGGAGTGTCAGCTGATGGTGCTGAAGGTGCCGGAGTGTCAGCTGATGGTGCTGAAGGTGCCGGAGTGTCAGCTGATGGTGCTGAAGGTGCCGGAGTGTCAGCTGATGGCGCTGAAGGTGCCGGAGTGTCAGCTGATGGTGCTGAAGGTGCTGGAGTGTCAGCTGATGGTGCCGGAGTGTCAGCTGATGGTGTTGAAGGTGCCGGAGTGTCAGCTAATGGTGCTGAAGGTACCAGAGTGTCAGCTGATGGCGCTGAAGGTGCCGGAGTGTCAGCTGATGGTGCTGAAGGTGCCGGAGTGCCAGCTGGTGGTACCAGACCGTCAGCTGGTGATACCAGAGCGTCAGCTGGTGGTACCAGACCGTCAGCTGGAGATACCAGAGCGTCAGCTGGTGGTACCAGACCGTCAGCTGGTGATACCAGAGCGTCAGCTGGTGGTACCAGACCGTCAGCTGGAGATACCAGAGCGTCAGCTGGTGGTACCAGAGCGTCAGCTGGTGGTACCAGAGCGTCAGCTGGTGATACCAGAGCGTCAGCTGGTGGTACCAGAGCGTCAGCTGGTGGTACCAGACCGTCAGCTGGTGGTACCAGAGCGTCAGCTGGTGGTTCCAGACCGTCAGCTGGTGATACCAGAGCGTCAGCTGGTGGTACCAGAGCGTCAGCTGGTGGTACCTGACCGTCAGCTGGTGGTACCTGACCGTCAGCTGGTGATACCAGAGCGTCAGCTGGTGGTACCAGACCGTCAGCAACCCCTGGTGAAGAACCAACAAGCTTATACATATCCAGTCAGCTGTGTTGTCTTAACAAATTCTCTGCAATCACGTTATTCACAACAGATTCCAGAAATATATCAGAACTCCTGAAGTGACTTGATCATCGCCTACCAAGATGCCACCTACATGTATCGCAGTCTTGATAAGGGTCTTAGGTCCAGTGCTGTAGTTTCCAGTCAATGTCCAAGTCTCTCCTGCAAAGATAATGTTTAATATATATGTAAAAACAGGTCAGAATCGCGGGAAATATCATGTGATATCCCAAAGTAACATCTGAAATACGTGATAAAAAGCCCGCGGTAATGCAAGTTAAGTTTTCGTTTCTAAAGGATAAGAGTAGCTTAGGCTATTTTCTAATCTCTTATCCATAATACTCGCTAAGGAAAGTTGGAAAATTTAGTGTATTTTTGAAGTTATATCCAAGAGTAGCTTTTGTTTGCATTTATTTATAAACGCTATACTAATGGGCCTGCTTAAAATACCTCACAAAACAAATACCTTTGAAAACCTGAATTAGATAAATTCGACTGCAGAAGGTATTTAATCTCTTCCAACACTGTATAAACAACATTATAAATATTCCTAATATTCCTAAATATCACTACGGGCTCACCATAGCCCGTGCTACTTGGAACTTTTTGTTCCAAGTAGCGAACCTTATTAGCAACAACATCCTAAATATCATTGCTCTTCCCCCTTTTCCCGTACACAAACCAACATATAAAACATACACAGACTGACAAAGCCTAATCTGGCACAAGTCTTTGATTGGGCAAGGAGAAAATATCATGATGTTTAACGGTGATAAGTTCCAGGTACTGAGGGTACAGGACACAATCAGACCTACTCATAGAAGGAAAGCAACATGTAAATGATGTCTGGGGAATTATGATGTCTCACGACCTGACATTTATTAGGATGGATTATGAGAACGTTCAAATTTAGGAATCCCACAGAAATCCTAATACTATTTAAACAAAAATTATGAAAGTAGAAATAGTTACTACTGAATTTTGACAAACCGGAAAAGTTTTGTATTTATATTGCAAAGATAAACATAAACTATCCTAAACTAACCTTCCTAGGCCTAAACACGCCATGTGAGGCCTAATATAGCACATATATGTGCTATACTAGGCCTAGGAATATTTAAGTTTGTTTTTTAACTGTATTTCAGACTATAGTGAATAATACCAAATTTTATCTAATTGCATAGTTACAAAAAAAATGCTAACTAAACAGGAGGTCTTGCCTCCAGTACCTTCATCTATCCTCCTTTTGAAAGGAGCTTTCCATAATTACTTAGGGAGAGGTGATTGTTTACGTGTTATTTAGCGCAAGTGGAGAGTCAAGGACCCATTGAGCAATGACCACTGGTGATTGATTGATTAATAAAGATTAAGCCACCCAAGAGGTGGCACGGGCATGAATAGCCCGTAAGACCACTGGTCTGACTAGACGAGATATATATTGGTGCTGAAACTAGTTGTATGCGACCACTAACCAGTACACAAGTAATGAGGTGGACAGGACCACTTAGATGTTCCATAAATATGGTAGAACAGGATGAACAACCCAGCGGGTTTTCTTCCTATTGGGGAGTGTTGTTCATGCTGCTATGGCGGTGTGTGTCCACTCACAGGATGAGTGGCGCTGCCCAATAAACTCGGGCAAAATTAAATAATGTTCCATGAAGTCTACACGTCCACTTGTAATGTCAAGGGCTCGATCAGCTTACCTCAGTGGCAAAACAGTACAAGTCTCATACAAAAAATAAACACTTTGAACCATAATGTAATCAAAACTTTATATCTTTGTAAATGCAAATAGTATCCTAGGCTATATATGTGTCCCTAATTCACGACATACCTTATAGGCTACAGGTATCCTGCTCTCCCTTCCACAGCCTGTCACACACACACACTCCTCTTCCATCCACGACCCAATTCACACTAACCTTGAGGTCTTGACCCAGGGCTTAAAAGTGGGAGATGGCATCTCCTCTTGTAATGAGCTATTCCATGAGCCAGCGTGTTGTAGCTGGCTGGTGCTGAGGAGAGCGCACTATTCAGCTAATCCTTATCTACGTCCTATTAAGAGTTCACACGATACAGTCACCCCAGCGTCTGATATGGGGGTTCCAATTACACACTGCTTACTCCATAAGGTCAGCCTCTTGACCCCTATCTATTTGCAAAACCAGGTGATTGGAATGAGACGAAAAATAGAGGAAATAGGGAGAAACATTCCAGAGAGAGTGAGATTCTCTTTCTCTCACACACACACACAGAACAGGAATAATGCCAGACATCTAGGAACACTCCGTAACGATGGAGTTTATCATTGCGGGCGACGAAGGATATAGAGAAAACATGAATTAAGAGTCGGTAGCCATTTTGCAACTTGTTTGCCACAAACATGATCCCAGGTCATCCTCTGGGCATCTTTACTAGCCCGACCAGCAACGTGACCTCTGACCCCTTGTCTAGGCACGTGAGAAGCGAATACGGAGAAAGGAGAGTACCTTAAGATGCTACAAAGGTAAGGTAGGTAGGTGAGGTCACGGTAGGTGAGGTCATGGCCAGGTCAGGTCAGGGTAGGTGAGTGTAACACCACTATTTGTAACATTTTGACACTTTGAATTGACCACCGATGTACATATCTATTCAAAACCATAAGTTAAAGCTAGTTACGGGCTATTTATTCATGCCCGTGCCACCTCTTGGTGGCTTAATCTTCATCAATTTTAAAGCCAGAACCACACCCACGGGAGTGAAAATTGAAACGTCGTGCGAGAACTGACAAGGAATTATGTCAAGAGCTAATATCATACCAGATGCAACTGTTCAACAGCCGCCATAACCTTGTTGTCTTTGTCAACTACTGAAGTACTTCCCTTGACCCGTAAGGGAGAAGCGATGGATGTGAAACACAAGAGACTTAACAAATCCAGAATGGGTTGTGCGCCTGACAGCTGGATAGACAGCGCTTCGGATTCGTAGTCCTGAGGTTCCGGGTTCGATCCCCAGTGGAGGCGGAGACAAATAGGCAAAACGTTTCTTTCACCCTGATGCCCCTGTTACCTAGCAGTAAATAGGTAGCTGGGAGTTAAGACAGCTGCTACGGGCTGCTTCCTGGGGATGTGTAACAAAAAGGAGGCCTGGTTGAGGACCGGGCCGCGGGGACGCTAAGCCCCGAAATCATCTCAAGATAACCACTTCCACCAGCAGATGGCACAACCGGTTCTCCCCTCAAGTGACAACACAGATACTTCCCCAACACTTGTCAATTCTCATTAAATTCTTCAAACTTTCTTCACAAACCTTGCTATGAATCTCCGCCCCCTGCGGCTCTTCCCGGGCACCCAAGGGCCAATGGCAAGGCTAGGTAGGCTTTAGTGAACCCAGAGACACATTCCCACGGGAAGGCCTGGAGCCTAGTCCTTGTAACTACCCGGGATGACAGGTCTAGGCTAGCGAAGGGGGGGGGGGGGGTACGCTGGTCCTGGTACATAATTTGATAACTGTCAAACATGATGGACTCCTAATTCCTGCCTGGCGCCACCCGAAACTCGGTTGAACCGGTCCGTCTAATTACCACAAGCTACCACAAACTACACAAACTTTAGAAAGCTTCCTGGCAATACGTTAGTAATGAATAAATATGATATATTTACTCATTATAATGTTGGTGCTGAATATACAACACGAAAAAACAATTTTAATCTGAAAAAGTATCTTTTTATAAAGAAATTAGACGAAAATAAAAAGCTGGTGACGCCAAATCAAGTCGACGATCCAAGCTTCGGTTAGGTTAGGTTAGGTTAGGTTAGGTTAGGTTAGGATAGGTTAGGATAGGTTAGGTTAGGTTAGGTCAGCCTAACTTAATATATCATATTTATTCATTACTAACGTATTGCCAGGAAGCTTTCCGAAGTTTGTGGTAGCTTGTGGTAATTAGACGGACCCGGTTGAACAGTAGAACGAGGGTAGGTGTGGGCAGGGGTAGATGAGGTTAGGGTAGATGAGGCTAGGGTAGATGAGGCTAGGGTAGGTGAGGATTGGGTTGGTAGCCTTTAACAAAATGAAAAGCAGGAACTAGTCAACATACGGTACTTTGCATCACTATATAAATTAATGCCAAAAAAATCGTGGAATTCAGAAATGCTGTAGCTACCAATGGTGTTCAGGAAATGTGTAACAATTTAATTCATAATGATGTTCTGCCAGGAATCTTAGCCAAGTATCCAAAGTTTGCTTACTGTAGGTAATACACGCACATATTTGTAAAACTGCCGACCCGTTGGGGTGGGGGTGGAGCAGGATTAGTATCTGTATTTGCTATTTGTATCTGCAGAATAGAGCTATTAGCTCTTGGACCCTGCCTTTTTAACTAAATTATATTTCCTATTATGTCTACTATATATATTTCTCTAAAACACACACGCACTGAAGTATATATATATATATATATATATATATATATATATATATATATATATATATATATATACATATATATGTAAATATATATATTGGGGGCTGGTGGCCGAGTAACCTAACCTTACCTTACCTTACCTTACTTAACCTAACCTAACCAAACCTAACCTAACCGAAGCTTGGATCGTCGACTTGATTTGGCGTCACCAGCTTTTTATTTTCGTCTAATTTCTTTATAAAAAGATACTTTTTCATATTAAAATTATGTTTTTTCGTGTTGTACATTCAGCACCAACATTATAATGAGTAAATATATCATATTTAATCATTACTAACGTATTGCTTAATTAGACGGACCGCTCAGATCTTCTTGGAGTCCTTCAAATGCTGACCAAGAGGTTAGGTGTGCAAAACACTTTTAATTGTAAATTTATGGTCAGGCTGAATCAGCTGGGAACAAGACCACCCCAAACGTTCTCACAAGAAGATTTGTAACGCCAACATTTCAGTTCATATTACATTGAATACAAACACTTGTGTTACAAAGTTTTACCAAATGCAACCAATAGGAAGTGTTCAGTTAAACCTTGATAGTATCAAGGTTTAATATAAGCGCTGTCCACTCAGACAGCTGAGTGGACAGCGCTCGGGATTCGTAGTCCTGAGGTTCCGGGTTCGATCCCCGGGGCCGACAGAATCAAATAGGCAGTTCCCTTTCACCCCTGATGCCACTGTTATCTAGCAGTGTTAGTACCTGGGAGTTAGACAGCTGCTACGGGCTGCTTCCTGGGAATGTGTAACAAAAAGGTCTGGTCGAGGACCGGGCCGCGGGGCCGCTAAGCCCAGAAATCATCTCAAGATAACCTCAAGATAGCCCTGGTCCCCCTCACACCCTGGTGTTCCCAGGGTCGTGACCCAAGACTGGCCCTTCTCCCCTAGCAGGTCATAAACCTGACAAGTGAAGGGTCCGCTCAGACCACCATATATCTTAAGAGGTTTTTACCCAGGGAAACCGCCGCACCTCACCCCACATGTTATGAGGTGGGACCTGGTGTTAGGTGGGAGGAGAGGTGTGACCTGGTGGGACCTGGTGTGAGGTGGGACCTGGTGGGAGGCTTTCAAATGTAAATATGATCAGAACCCAATAAGCTCAAGAATCCATACACCAGTTGACCTGACAGTTGAGAGGCGGAACCAAAGAGCCAAAGCTCAACCTTAGCACATGAGGTGTGACCCAAGGTGTGACCCGAGGGGTGTGGCGCAGGGCATCGCGAGGTGGTGTGGGTGTGTGTCAGTGAGTGTTGGCGGGGTGGTGAAGAGAGAGAGGTGTCGACGATGGCTGACAGACGACACTCTGTCAACACTGGTAATGGATAGTAACGGAGGGCAACACTAGTAATGGATAGTAACGGAGGGCTAGGATGAACGAAGATAATATAGAAGGAATACACGCGCACATACTTCAATGTAGCATTGTTTCAGGATTTTGTCACCATAAAAGATTTGGTTCTGGGGGAGAAAATTCCCAGTAGCCTCGCCCTTTGACCGCTAGGATACACACCCCTAGATTAGTGCTTTAAAAAGGTTACATGGAAATAGTTGACACGGTTAAACCTAACTCCTCAGGGGCGCTTTCTGACCCATCTTGAGGTCATCTTAAGATGATTTCAGGTCTTAGCGTCCCCGCGGCCCGGTCCTCGACCAGGCCTCCTTTTTGTTACACATCCCCAGGAAGCAACCCGTAGCAGCTGTCTAACTCCCAGGTACCTATTTACTGCTAGGTAACAGGGGGCATCAGAAAGAAACTCTGCATATTAGTTTCCGCCACCACCGGGGATCGAACCCGGAACCTCAGGACTACGAATCCAAAGCGCTGCCCACTCAGCTGTCAGGCCCCCGCCCACGGGACATCTACTGGTAGACTACAGAGACCAAAAGTCTGATGATTTAGGAAAGACTTTGGTAAATACTGGTTCGGTAACAGGGTTGTTGATTTGTGGAACCAATTACCGCGTAACGTGGTGGAGGTGGGGTCCCTCGATTGTTTCAAGCGTGGGTTGGACATGTATATGAGTGGGATTGGGTGGTTATAGATAGGAGCTGCCTCGTATGGGCCAATAGGCCTTCTGCAGTTACCTTTGTTCTTATGTTCATTACACCGACCCACAGATAACATACATAAACCTAGTACCAGAAAATGTATTCATAACTTACAAAAATCATTATAACAATGGCTGGACTAAATAGCTGTGTAGCTGTCTATCTTGCCATGATTTCGGGGCTCAACGTCCCCGCGGCCCGGTCCTCGACCAGGCCTCCTGTCTAAATCAATGTTATATTATTGGTATAAAGTAATATTTAGCTTACAACTTGAAAGCTATTTGGGCAAGACAAAGTAGTTTACCATTAGAGGGGCGAGACTGATATTGGTACAATTTATATAATAAAATCAAGTTGATTATAGGACAGTTAGAAGGAGAATGTGGACTAATTAAAACAAAGTTAAGCAAATGACCACATCCTCTACGTATACGGGCTATTCATGCCCGTGCCACCTCTGTGGGGAGGGATGCACCAATGTCTTTTTCTGGGGGAGGGGGATTGAGAGTCACCTAACCCAAACCTAACCTTCGCTATCCAAAGCTACTCAAAGTTACCCGTGGCAGGTGACGCGACAGGAAGTCGGCGCTCCAGGCGACAATGTTGTGGCTTTGGGTAATTAAATGGACGGGCTGTGGGAGTGGGGCGTCTCATCTTGGGCCACCAGCTGTGGGAGTGGGGCGTCTCATCTTGGGCCACCAGCTGAGGGAATGGGGCGTCTCATCTTGGGCCACCAGCTGTGGGAGTGGGGCGTCTCATCTTGGGCCACCAGCTGTGGGAGTGGGGCGTCTCATCTTGGGCCACCAGCTGTGGGAGTGGGGCGTCTCATCTTGGGCCACCAGCTGTGGGAGTGGGATGTCTCATCTTGGGCCACCAGCTGTGGGAGCGGGGCGTCTCATCTTGGGCCACCAGCTGTGGGAGTGGGGCGTCTCATCTTGGGGCCACCAGCTGTGGGAGTGGGGCGTCTCATCTTGAGCCACCAGCTGTGGGAATGGGGCGTCTCATATGTACGTTCCAGGAACCAAAGGACCTACGGCCCGGTTGTAACTCTTAGAAGCCTACCCTTCTGCTAGGTCAGAGGTCAGACCCCGGTGACCCTGACACCTGCAGAGTTGAGTTTGTTTTGATTATGCAAACATCTTATTTAATGGAAACATTCATTTCCTCCCTCACCCTTCCATAATTAATCTCACCCCCTTGAGAGGTGTATGATAGTCTGTCAAACAACTTTAATGAAAAGATTCCCGAGTGTTTTTGTACAGGTTTTGTACAGGTTGTACAGGTTTTGTACAGGTTTTGTACAGGTACGGACCAACCAAGGTTGTATTGGATGTGTGGGCCTGGGGGCCGCTCCAAGCAAACAGCCTGTTGGACCAAGTTATCACAAGTCGAGCATGGGGAGTAGAATTCTGGAAACCCACTCCGGATATGACCCAGGTAAAGGTACGCAACAAATTTCATTCATTCAACATTCTCCATCGACTTGAGAATGGTCCAGGACGGACCGAAACGTCGTCGTCCCTTCTCACCTTCTAGTGTGTGGTCTGGTCAACATAATTTAGCCACGTTATTGTGACTCATCGCCTGCATACACTTCACTTATTGCAAACACAAGAGTGGTAACTAGATGTGCACTATAAGTTATCTTGAGGTTATCTTGAGATGATTTCGGGGCTTTTAGTGTCCCCGCGGCCCGGTCCTCGACCAGGCCTCCACCCCCAGGAAGCAGCCCGTGACTGACTGCCCATTGTTTCTCGCCGGCGCCTGGGATTGAACCCAGGACCACAGGATCACAAGTCCAGCGTGCTGTCCGCTCGGCCGACCGGCTATCTATCTAGGTAGACATGACCTCACAATCACAGAAACACTGTGGCAGTCTGTCACCCCATTCCTCTTTCCACCTAGCAGAAAATAGGTACCTGGAAGCTAGACAATATTATGGGGCTGCACCTTGGGGGATGGTCAATAGACACACAGACAAAACATATACAGATACTCATTAACACTTACCATGAGCTATGAGAAGGGGAAAGCTCTCAACTTGATAACAGGAGTCTGTAGTCGTCTGCTCATGTGCCCACTGACGTCTGTCTGTTAAAAAAGAAAAGGTTGAGTGACCTTTCCTAACAACTTAAGTTGAAAAACAATATACATCACCTTAACAGTCACTCACCAAAGTCTCTGAATTTAAGTTGGATTCTATCTCTTCTGTACAGTTCCCTGGGTATTTATAGGGGGGAACCGGGAGTTAAGCTCCCCCTACTAAGTAGATAGATAGCCTCAGGTCATCTACCTACCACGCCTAAACAGCGGTTTGTTTCATGAAAAGACACCACCAACCGTCTGCAATTATCAGCTTAGCAGAAAGCAAAGTCAACTCACACAACCTGACCCCTACTCAACCTACTCAACTTCTGACCATTAATCTCTAAAAGTGTGACTTGTTAACTGCTCATGGCCGGTAGTCTGGCGACACCAAATATCCCGTGTGACTCACTCTCCTTGTATGTCCATATTAAATAAAACACATTGATGGTGTTACATAGAGTGTAGAGATGTGTCAGTGTAGAGATGTATCAGTGTAGAGATGTATCAGTGTAGTCATCAGTGTAGAGATGCATCAGTGTAGAGGCATCAGTGTAGAGAGCCATCAGTGTAGAGAGCCATCAGTGTAGATATAACACCCAGGGTAACATAACCCTTCACTGAGAGAGGTCAGTCCCAGATGACCTTCTTCCACCTACAGAATCTTTCAAGTGCTGATGTATCATCTTGTTTCAAACATCTTAATGGAACCACCAGGCGGGGCGCGACCCCAACGGTTCTCTCTGATAAACTTATGCCAAGCAAATTTAATTAAAAATTCCTATAGAATGCTAAGTGTGATATTATTAACGAGATTGATAACAGGCACTTGGGTGAGCAAAACTACCAGCTGATGCATCAGTGTAGAGAGAAACCTCAGTGTAGAGAGAGACCCATCAGTGTAAGACACTTGTACAGCTGAGCGCCAATCAATCACAAAGTCAGTATAAGCTTCCTCTTCCTGTCTGAAATGGGGAAGCGTCTCACTACCTCCCATGATTTCATGATCATGATCCACAGCTAATCATTGAACACTTCCTAATGTCTCTAAAGAAAACCTCAACAATCACAACAACAACAGACACTCGACAAACACACCAACAAAATACTTTCAACATGAACATCAGCAACAAAGCCTCGACTAAATCAACAAGACGTCATCAAATTTGGCGCCCAGCTTCCAATAACTGGCGACACTGTCCAATGTTAGCGACACCCTGGCTCCCAGAGGTCTTGACCAATCCCCCCTTCAAACAAACACCCATTCAATGGGTCAATAGTGGTTAGAGCGGGTCCGTCTAATTACCAAAAACTACCACATACTACACACGCTTCAGAAAACTTCCTGGCAATACGTTAGTAATGAATAAATATGATATATTAAGTTAGGCTGACCTAACCTAACCTATCCTAACGTAACCTAACCTAACCTAACCTAACTTAACCAAACCTAACCTAACCTAACCGAAGCTTGGATCGTCGACTTGATTTGGCGTCACCAGCTTTTTATTTTCGTCTAATTTCTTTATAAAAAGATACTTTTTCGGATTAAAATTATGTTTTTTCATGTTGTATGTTCAGCACCAACATTGTAATGAGTAAATATATCATATTTATTCATTACTAACGTATTGCCAGGAAGTTTTCTGAAGCGTGTGTAGTATGTGGTAGTTTTTGGTAATTAGACGGACCGGTTAGAGCTTCGACCTCATGCACGTGGGTTCCAGGGTTCGAGACCCATACAGCCTAGATGAATGGAATCCATTCATATTAAACTCATACACACTTCCGTCACCCCATATATTTGAAAGAGAGAGACTATCTAATTTATATATATATATATATATATATATATATATATATATATATATATATATATATATATATATATATTCCAGGTCTACCTATGCATTTATCTCTATTCTATGTCTATTTATACCTTTATCTATCTCCATCTATCGCTTATCTATATTTATCACTTGTGTTAATCTATCTCCAGCCATCTGCATCTCTATATCTTTTTGTCTCTATATCTCAATTTATCTATATCTCTTTGCCTCTATCTCAATATCTATCTACATTTATTGAGCTCTTGACCTTTATCTCCAATTATCTAACTCTTGACCTCTATCTTTATCTATCCCTATCTCTCGCTATGTCTATCTCCATCTTTTCTACATTTTTCTATCCAAGAATTCTACAACAAAAAAATAATACCGAAAAAATGGATTACTTCATTTAGTATGCACACCATAACACTACAGTAGGCATTACGCAGTCTATCCTCTTAAGGTCTCCAAACGGCAAGAAACTGTTCTACTTAATTAAATTAAGTGCCCTTATCCTAACCTACCAGAGGTCCCAAAACAGAAAACGGGACAGTGCGTCAATTTCGCGAGCCACTAACATTAAGTAGCACAATTTTTTGGCCTTGGGGAGAGTATAGGTCAAAATGCGACCCTGGTCGACGACCGGGCCGCGGGGACGCTAAGCCCCGGAAGCACCTCAAGGTAACCTCTATTTGGAGAACGGGTTGGTAAGGCATCGAATTAGATACACAAATCAATGAAAAGGCACATTCTCTTGACCACTAGGCCTACTGTAGTAAGCACAAGTACTGCTTCCAATGAGCAAATTAGCCTACAACAGAGATCTTTTATGGGCGTTCTAATGTTTCACGGTCAACGCCGCTTTGGGGGTGGGCTTAGCGAGGTGGTGGTGGGCGGGGGATGGCAGGACAGGCTGGGGATGGAAGTGAGGGGATAGGTTGGGTGGGCTAGGTTGGGTGGGCTAGGTTTAGTGGGAGGTGGTGGGCTAGGTTAAGTGGGAGATACTGGGATAGGTTGGTTGGCAGGTGGTGGGATTTGGGATAGTTTGGATTCGGTGGGGGTGGAGAGAGGTGAGGATAGAAGTGGTTGAGAGGATGTGGGAGGTAGTGGGTTGCTGGAGCGGCCAG
Organism: Procambarus clarkii; assembly: GCF_040958095.1. Lineage (NCBI taxonomy): Eukaryota > Metazoa > Arthropoda > Malacostraca > Decapoda > Cambaridae > Procambarus > Procambarus clarkii. Next base: position 20,519,163 of record NC_091214.1, read on the forward strand.
GACAAGTCATGGGTCGTCAAGGACTATAGGCACCGTGACTTATTACAGTGTTCCCTTCGTGCCATAGTCTGGGACACGAAGCCTATCGAGAGTTCCCTGTTTTGGCTATCTTTCCCTAGAATACAACCCAGTACAGCCAACTGTAGTGGGTTGTACCCACTGTACAAACTGTACCAACTGTAATGCCCGAAACGCTGTCCGTACAAGTGGCTTTACAAGAATGTAAACAACACATGCTATGTACTCTTATAAACCTAATGTAACTTCTTGTATATAAATAAATAAATAAATAAAAAAGTCAAAGGTACTTATTGACTGCTAGGTGAATAGAGGCATCAGATGTAAGGAACCCAACTGAGGAAGGAAACTTGAGTCAATGTAGAGAAAGATTTAGGGCTCTTGGCGCACAAGTGTAAGATTATATCCAGAATACCCTGGCAAGGGGTGGAGGGAGAGGGGCCTCAGGGCACTATGGTAGGGAAAGGGAACGCTAAACCACCGTTTCTGAACCCCTAGGGGCGTCCCTTGGAACCGCAACCGTGTGATCACTAGCGGTTGTACACACCGGGATCCGGTGGCCGAGCGGACAGCACGCTGGACACGTAATCCTGTGGTCCCGGGTTCGATCCCGGGGGACGGCGAGAAACGATGGGCAGAAATAGGTACCTGGGTGTTAGTAAGCTGTCACGGGCTGCTTCCTGTGGTGTGTGTGTGTGGTGTGGAAAAATAGTAATAGTAGAAACAGTTGATTGACAGTTGAGTGGCGGGCCGAAAGAGCAGAGCTCAACCCCCGCAAGCACAACTAGGTGAATACAGTACTTTCAAGGATTTCAAGGTTATCTTGAGATGATTTCGGGGTTTAGCATCCCCGCGGCCCGGTCCTCGACCAGGGCCTCCTTTTTGTTACACGCCCCCAGGAAGCAGCCCGTAGCAGCTGTCTAACTCCCAGGTACCTATTTACTTCTAGGTAACAGGAGCATTAGGATGAAAGAAACTCTGCCCATTTGTTTCCGCCTAAACCGGGAATCGAACCCGGAACCTCAGGACTACGAACCCGAAGCGCTGTCCACTCAGCTGTCAGGGTCAAATAAGGATAAGCCAGATTTTGCAAAGTGTTTTGAAGATGAAGAATGATTGCTGATGCGAGCCTCCTTAGCAAGCATTTTTCGTCACATGAATCAGTTGAACAAGTCACTGCTAGAAGTCACAGGGAGCCGGTCGGCCGAGCGGACAGCACGCTGGGCTTGTGATCCTGTGGTCCTGGGTTCGATCCCAGGCGCCGGCGAGAAACAATGGGCAGAGTTTCTTTAACCCTATGCCCCTGTTACCTAGCAGTAAATAGGTACCTGGGTGTTAGTCAGCTGTCACGGGCTGCTTTCTGGGGGTGGAGGCCTGGTTGAGGACCGGGCCGCGGGGACACTAAAGCCCCGAAATCATCTCAAGATAACCTCAAGATAGAACCTGGAGAAATGCATTGACCTCAAGTGCCAAGAATCATGGATTTAAAAGAAGACTGAATCTCTGGAAAAATCATGGATGCAAAAGGAAATCTTAAAATGTTTCAATTACTGCAGAGTGGAAAAGGATATCAGCAAATTTCAAGTCTTATTGAAACTCATCTGGAAAAAGTATTGATCAAACTTGAATATTATTGTCCCTCCCTTTCAACACAAGTGTACGATTGGGTGAGGGATCATAATCTCCTAATCATAATCTGAATCTTTTGCTCATCTGAAAACTTGAATAAGAAGGAAGAACAAATCCATAAGGGCCGTGATGAGAGTTCGAACCTACTTCCTAGAGGATCCCAGACGTCTTAAGAAGGAAGAATCTTGTGTGTTGCGATCTGATCGTTCACTCAAGATGGGATTCACTAACCTAGCCCTGAATAGGATTCACTAACCTAGCCCTGGATAGGATTCACTAACCTAGCCCTGGATAGGATTCACTAACCTAGCCCTGGATAGGATTCACTAACCTAGCCCTGGATAGGATTCACTAACCTAGCCCTGAATAAGTTCTAGATTCCCGTGAAAGATGATTATCCTTACATTCACACGAAAGCAATAAATATATTGTTACAGTTTAATGACTGTAAAACTCACACTCACAGAGCCTATTTGACCCATTCACAACCTGGTAATGAATTACTTGGTTCTATTGAACTATTGGTTCAAGCAGCAATAGTTTTAGAGTCGACTGAACTACAAGTAAACTCACTATACATCTTGTCAATGGTATGGCAAAACTGCAGAAATTTTGAAAATATGTATAATACCATATATACATACTCTTCAGCTCGTAAATACTGGCTTTAATAAAAAAGAAACCTAATTAATCACTACGATCATTAAAGAGCACATATTAATGAAATAATTAAAGACCTCAAGCCTCGTTACTCATATAGTTGTGTTTGCGGGGGTGAGCTCTGGCTCTTTGGTCCCGCCTCTCAACTGTCAATCAACTGGTGTACAGGTTCCTGAGCCTACTGGGCTCTATCATATCTACACTTGAAACTGTGTATGGAGTCAGCCTCCACCACATCACTGCCTAGTCTATTCCATTATACACGTGGATTAGTGAATGTGAAGTCATTCGAGATATCCGAACACCGAAATTAATATATAATCAAACAAACATTTAAATATAAGGTTATGTCCATACCTGAGATAATAATTTTATAGCTTAATTGACTTATAAAGTACCTGTGACTTCACAGTTAATGAATTTATTGTCATAACGGGGGTTTATTTATAACTAATAAAGTCTACAAAACTATGATAACTTACTTTTGAGGCTAACTAGTCGAAGGGTAATCCAAAATTCGTATATATTATAAATGAAACAAAGTTAAGTCAAGAACCACCGGAGCACGAACACAACACACCCTCCCTCGCTGGGTGCGCGGGGAGCACTGAGCTTGGACCTGACTCAGTTACCCAGTTAAACAGTGTTGCTGAGTGAGTTCCAACAGTCAGTCGGGCACTCAAGGCCACTCTGGGCACTTTGATGGTGGGCTTCAGGGAGTTCTTCTACTCTCCAAGCCAAGGCCAGGCTTGATTTGTGAGAGTTTGATCCACCAGGCTGTTGCTTGGAGTGTCCTGCAGGCCCATATACCTACCACAGCCCGGTTGGTCCGGCACTTCTTGAAGGAAACTAGTTTTCTCTGTTGACTCCTGACCAGCCAACAACCCTCACCCACGCCCACAACACCCTCCTGACCAGTCAACAACCCTCACCCACGCCCACAACACCCTCCTGACCAGTCAACAACCCTCACCCACGCCCACAACACCCTCCTGACCAGTCAACAACCCTCACACACGCCCACAACACCCTCCTGACCAGTCAACAACCTTCACCCACGTCCACAACACCCTCCTGACCAGCCAACAACCCTCACCCACGCCCACAACACCCTCCTGACCAGTCAACAACCCTCACCCACGCCCACAACACCCTCCTGACCAGCCAACAACCCTCACCCACGCCCACAACACCCTCCTGACCAGTCAACAACCCTCACCCACGCCCACAACACCCTCCTGACCAGTCAACAACCTTCACCCACGCCCACAACACCCTCCTGACCAACCAACAACCCTCACCCACGCCCACAACACCCTCCTGACCAGTCAACAACCCTCACCCACGCCCACAACACCCTCCTGACCAGCCAACAACCCTCACCCACGCCCACAACACCCTCCTGACCAACCAACAACCCTCACCCACGCCCACAACACCCTCCTGACCAGTCAACAACCTTCACCCACGCCCACAACACCCTTCTGACCAACCAACAACCCTCACCCACGCCCACAACACCCTCCTGACCAGTCAACAACCCTGACCCACGCCCACAACACCCTCCTGACCATCCAACAACCCTCACCCACGCCCACAACACCCTCCTGACCAGCCAACAACCCTCACCCACGCCCACAACACCCTCCTGACCAACCAACAACCCTCACCCACGCCCACAACACCCTCCTGACCAGTCAACAACCTTCACCCACGCCCACAACACCCTTCTGACCAACCAACAACCCTCACCCACGCCCACAACACCCTCCTGACCAGTCAACAACCCTGACCCACGCCCACAACACCCTCCTGACCATCCAACAACCCTCACCCACGCCCACAACACCCTCCTGACCAGTCAACAACCTTCACCCACGCCCACAACACCCTTCTGACCAACCAACAACCCTCACCCACGCCCACAACACCCTCCTGACCAGTCAACAACCCTGACCCACGCCCACAACACCCTCCTGACCATCCAACAACCGTCACCCACGCCCACAACACCCTCCTGACCAACCAACAACCGTCACCCACGCCCACAACACCCTCCTGACGAACCAAGAACCCTGACCCACGCCCACAACACCCTCCTGACCAGTCAACAACCCTGACCCACGCCCACAACACCCTCCTGACCATCCAACAACCGTCACTCACGCCCACAACACCCTCCTGACCAACCAACAACCGTCACTCACGCCCACAACACCCTCCTGACCAGTCAACAACCCTGATCCACGCCCACAACACCCTCCTGACCATCCAACAACCGTCACTCACGCCCACAACACCCTCCTGAACAACCAACAACCCTGACCCACGCCCACAACACCCTCCTGACCAAACAACAACCCTGACCCACGCCCACAACACCCTCCTGACCATCCAACAACCGTCACCCACGCCCACAACACCCTCCTGACCAACCAACAACCCTCACCCACGCCCGCAACACCCTCCTGACCAACCAACAACCCTCGCCCACGCCCACAACACCCTCCTGACCAACCAACAACCCTCACCCACGACCACAACACCCTCCTGACCAACCAATAACCCTCACCCACGCCCACAACACCCTCCTGACCAACCAACAACCCTCACCCACGCCCGCAACACCCTCCTGACCATCCAACAACCGTCACCCACGCCCACAACACCCTCCTGACCAACCAACAACCTTCACCCACGCCCACAACACCTGACCAACCAACAACCCTCACCCACGCCCACAACACCCTCCTGACCAACCAACAACCCTCACCCACGACCACAACACCCTCCTGACCAACCAATAACCCTCACCCACGCCCACAACACCCTCCTGACCAACCAACAACCCTCACCCACGACCACAACACCCTCCTGACCAACCAATAACCCTCACCCACGCCCACAACACCCTCCTGACCAACCAACATCCGTCACCCACGCCCACAACACCCTTCTGACCAACCAACAACCCTCACCCACGACCACAACACCCTCCTGACCAGCCAACAACCCTCACCCACGCCCACAACACCCTCCTGACCAACCAACAACCGTCACCCACGCCCACAACACCCTCCTGACCAACCAACAACCCTCACCCATGCCCACAACACCCTCCTGACCAACCAACAACCCTCACCCATGCCCACAACACCCTCCTGACCAACCAACAACCCTCACCCATGCCCACAACACCCTCCTGACCAGTCAACCACCCTCACCCACACCCACAACACCCTCCTGACCAACCAACAACCCTCACCCACGACCACAACACCCTCCTGACCAACCAACAACCCTCACCCACGCCCATAACAATCAGCATTTTTTGCTGATACTGCCGCATTAACATCTGCTGTCTTTCTCGGATGCTGCTGAATACTGCTGAGTTGACAGTATAGGTAATGTGCAGTTGATAACCACATTACACATGCGTCTAACAGATACTTAGAAACTGTGGACTGGTTTCTATTCAAAACAAAACTGCATGAAGAACCCAGCGGGTTTTCTTCCTATTGGGGAGTGTTGTACATGCTACTATGGCGGTGTGTCCACTCACAGGATGAGTGGCGCTGCCCAATAAACACGCCACTCAGGGCAAAATTTAAAAATTAAAGGCAATTAGAAATCGGTACTAGGGAAAGTTTTTGTACTGATGTTGCAAGGAAAACCTAACCTAACCTAACTTTCCTAAGCCAAATACACGCTATCTGAGGCCTAATATAGTACATACATGTACAATACGAGGCCTAGGAATATTTAAGTTTGGTTTTCAGCTTTATTTTGTCGGACTGTAGAGTGAATAGTACCAAATTCTACTATTTAATTACCCATCACGTCTATGAATGTACGATGGTACACAGAGTTATAAAAAGTACTCAATAGGATGATGTAGATAATTCTAATCAAACCACATTTTGGCATATTGTTGAGAGCCTCATACAACCTCCCCCCCCCACCAAAGGTTCCCCCCTCCGGTTAAGAATCCCTTGTATGCTATTTTTTTTTTTATCTTTATTGACTGACTACCAATGTCAAGGGTCACCCTTCAATTTATTACCCCTCGCAACCTCCCCTCGGGAAGAATGTAAACATTGCCGGTTCTGTTCAACGTCACTGTCGCCTACCTATCCCATAGGAAAACAAACTTATTTCTAAGCAAATTAATAGCGAACTTAGTATGTTACATGGACTAAATTGTATTTAATTACTTCGTATATATTTTTTTTATTTCCCCAACGCAAAGTACTGTGAGTGGATAGGTGTGCTGTCTTTGTTCCAAGATGGTGTAATTCAAACAAGGACCCAGATCTTGAGATAATTTCGGGGCTCAGTGTCCCCACGGCCCGGTCCTCGACCAGGTCTCCACCCCCAGGAAGCAACCCGTGACAGCTGACTAACTCCCAGGTACCTATTTACTGCTAGGTAATAGGGGCATAGGGTGAAAGAAACTCTGCCCATTGTTTCTCGCCGGCGTCCGGGATCGAACCCGGGACCACAGGATCACGTGTCCAGCGTGCTGTCCGCTCGGCCACCGGCTCCCGAATTGTGTGTGTTGTATACCACTGTGTGCTCACCTATTCCACTGTGTGCTCACCTATTCCACTGTGTGCTCACCTATTCCACTGTGTGCTCACCTATTCCACTGTGTACTCACTGTGTACTTGTGTGTGTTGGCAGCTAAGCTAAGCTTGCTCTCTCATGTCAAGGAGCTTTCGTTTTTGAATGGCTGGGATTAGGTAGCAAGGTCTGTTTTAAAGTTTCAATCCTAGTCTGTTTTAAGGTGCAAATCCTGAAAGTAATTTGCTGAGATGGCAAGATCGGGCGTCTCGTAGCCTCTTGATAAATTGTTTAAGATTACATTTGACGGGTTGGATAACCAAGAGTCCCGTCTGGCCGGCAGCTTAATCATCTTCAATGGGGGTCCAGCCTCACTGCCTCTGCCTTGTTCTCGACCCCTGAATAACACATTTTTATATACAAGAGTTTTTACATTCTTGTAAAGCCACTATTACGCGTAGCGTTTCGGGCAAGGTCCTTAACCCTAATTTCCCCGGAATACGACCCCGCCGAATCGTTTAACAACCAGGTACCCATTCACTGCTGGGTGAACAGAGGCTACAGTTAAGGATTGGCGCCCGGTCAATCCTCCCCGGCCAGGATTCGAACCCAAGGCAAGGCGCTTGCGAAACGCCAGGCGAGTATCTTACCACTGCGCCACGGAGACTGTGTTCACACGTGTTCTCACAGTTGTTCTCCAAATTATTCACTCATAAATTCATATATTAATAGCTACGCTGACTTCCATACCTTACACACTCCAACACTGGCTGCTAAACTCCAACACTGGCTGTTACACCCTGCACACTCCAGCAATAGTTGTTGAACCCTACACACTCTCCACCATGCCTGCTACACCCTACACACTCTTCTGCCCTTCCTCCTACACCCTACACATACTCGTCTGACTACTTCGCATCTTCTCCTGTACAGGGTAAGGGGAAAAGAGTTCATGAGGCTCACCTCACTTGGTAAACACCTTTAATGGGACAATTTCCCCACTATCTACCCTCCCCTCCACCCATGAAGGGATAAATACATCATGGGGACACTGAGTGTTGTACTGTGTTTATAAACACCCCGTGATTGAAAATTCCTCACTCTCTACCCTCCCCCGTAAAGAGATAAACAACCACTGGGGTCTGACTGGGGTCGTTGGGGTCTCACTGGGGTCGCTGGGGTCTGACTGGGGTCCCACTGTAACACCTGCTACCATTGTAACCCTCTACCTGATACCACTGTACCACTGAAAGTTTATACACTGGTGCTCTTAAGTATATTAAAAACATCATTCATAGCATTCTATAGGTTTTCAATTAAAACTGTTTTGACATGACTTAACTAATGACCAACCTAAGTCAATACACACATACCTTTTTCAAAGCGTTATACGACAAAGAGTGCTGGGAAAACGAGACACCACGAGCGTAGATCTCATCCTGTAACTACACTTATGTAATTACACTTAGGTAATTACACACACAAATATACACACAAAGTTAGAGGGCATGCCACCAGACTAGTCCCAGAACTGAGCGGTATGAGCTACGATGAAAGGCTACGGGAGCTAAACCTCACGTCCCTGAAAGACAGAAGAGTAAGGGGAGACATGATCACCACCTACAAAATTTTCAGAATAATTGACAGCGTGGACAAAGACAAACTATTTATCATGGGTGGAACACGAACATGGGAACACAGGTGGGAACTGAGTACCCAAATGAGGCAGAGACATGAGAAAGTTTTTCAGTGTCAGAGTAGTTAACAACTGGAATGCATGAGGCAGTGATGTGGTGGAGGCTGACTCCATACACAGTTTCAAATGTAGATATGATAGAACCCAGTAGGCTCAGGACCCTGTACACCAGTTGATTGGCAGTTGAGAGGCGGGACCAAACAGGCGAAGCACAATTAAATGAGTACAATTAGGTGAGTACACTCCCCCTCTCCTCTTCCTGCTACAATCCCACATCAGTTACCAGTGTGGCCCTTGTCACCACATACCATGCCTCTTCTCCCTCTTGCTGACCAATGATGGGTCTGACTTCACAAGCCACTCTTTTTAATCTTGTTTGATAAGCTGTTCACTTTATACAGTTAAGCAAGTCTAGCTGTGTCTGGGTACAAGTGACAAGATGAACAAGCGGGTTTTCTTCCTATTGGGGAATGTTATACATGCTGCTATGGCGGTGTGTTCACTCACAGGACGAGTGGCGCTGCCCAATAAACTCGGGTATACCAGCGACCACATCTACTACAATGGTATACCAGAGACCACATCTACTACAATGGTATACCAGCGACCACATCTACTAAAATGTTGTTTGAAGCTGTGGTTGTGCAGACAATATGGGACGCCAAATTGTCGCTATCATTGAGAGTGGCGCCAATTAAATCCGGTTGGGAGGAGAGACTCCGATGTCGCCGACAGCGGCTGAAGAGCGACACTTGGAGGCCTGTGTGTACCGGCCGCCTATTATATGAGGGGCGGCGATACTTCAAGAATTTTTTTTTTTTTTTTTTTTTTTTTTTATTATTTTCTACCACAGACGTGGCCAGACATTTACAATGCTAACCAGCATATATACATTTTCTTCTGTCCTCCATGGACAGGGTTAGAGAAGTGTTAAACATACAGTTCAAGGGTTTATTGAACACTCAACCACAGAAGGTGATTCGGTGCTTTTAAAATGCTAAGCTAACCTACATACGTAAATACAAAGATACACAGATTTACGTACGCCCTACATAAACTATTAGATGTGTCTTTTACATAGTGTCATTAATGTACATACTTCAAGAATTGGTGGACGACCAGAAAGGAGAGGGGTTATGGTCTTGGAGGGCCAGATGACATGTGACCAGATGTGGATTTTGAGTTGAGATTTAGGCAGAAGTGAGAGAAGAGGAGCAGTTCCGTTGTGAAGACCGGTCGGAACAGGTGTCACGGGACCACCTCACCAAGTGATAATGTCTCAGATGGGAGTTGTTGTTATTTTAGATTCAGGGAACAAAAAGTTCCAACTAGCACGGGCTATGGTGAGCCCGTCGTGGACTTACCTGGCACAGGAATGGGGCTGTTACCGGAAGTTAGATGGTAGAAGCCTCTAGTGGAATAGATCACATTCACTCCAAACATCTTCCACTTACGGGCTATTCATGCCCGTGCCCCTTCTTGTGGTGGCTTAATCTTCGTCAATCAATCAATCTTGTGGAATACATGTGTTGTAAGTAGCATATCTGCAGTTACAAGTGACTTAACATAAAATTTGTAAATTTGAAAATTTGAGCGATAAGCGGTGTTATGAGGCTATGAAGGCGGGCGGGGACGCCGGTGTGGGCTCGGGCGGTGCTGAGAAATGTAGGAATTAATATACTGTGTGTATACTTGTAAATATATATATTCCCATTAGTGGAGTAAATGAATATATGCTTGGTAAATGATTATACATAATGAGATGCATGTCAAGAATACAAGTTGAGATATACTGCTTAAACACAATAATATACCGGCGATGATTACTACAAGAGATGCCTTATTTGTGCCCTCTATAATCCTTTTTAGAGCAACTGCTCACAGGATGAGTATGGGGTGCACAATAACCTAGTTGCCTCATGCGGCAACAATCGATCAACGGATCAATAAAACCTGCAGTGACCATTTATTATTTTAGTCCAAAGGTGATAAGCATTTACGACGTGGGTGTAAATTCCTTTCAAAAAAGGTTAAACGCTTCGGAGTGTGGCTATTAACTGGATGAGTAGGCTCCGCGAACAACTGCGTCACGTGTACTGGTAAATCAATATGCCAATTATACTTATACTTAATTATTCCACGAGATCCAGAACGACATGCACTCTGGGCCCGTTGTCGTGCACCTCATGACGAATCATTCAAGTTCATGAGACTTATAAAACGCTCTATAATTCACCCACCTCTTAAACCAGGTTGAATAAAAACGCTTACCTTATTGCGTTTATTTTCGCGTGAGTTAGTTCACCGAACATGAGATTGGACAGCCAGGCTAAATACAGGTGACAACCCAACTAGTCTTATATTATATGACGTTGTGTTGAACACCGGTGTTCCTGTGCAGCGTGAGAAGTAATTTATGGATATTTATTATGATTTGTGTATATAATTGTTGATTGGGTGAGTTCAGGCATGCATCACAGCTGAAATGTATCACGTACCAAATGACATGCATCACACCCCTCCCCTTCCAGCACCGTGCAACTGAAAGCACGTCATATCTTGAAATTGCATTAATTATATGACGCTCGTCACTTTTTGACCAATGTGGGCTCCTCCTTCCTAGCAAACATGACCGTCTAAACGTGGGCCAATTAGCATGAATAAGGCGGTGCAGGGACGAACGAACCAATCATCGCCATGTATAGGAGGAGCAACGGCGAAGCGAACCAATCAGAGACGAGACACGAAGAAAGACCAACATCAAGCAGGCCAATAAGCGGCAAGACGCAAGAGCAGCCGTGCACGTGTTCATTCGCCACACGGGCCTGAGACGTGAGGAAAGTGCTCCACTGTTCAGTCGGGAGCACCATAGAGTTTCTGCACCATGAAGCGGCACCTTTTGTTGCTTGTATTCATCGTCTTGACCTGTGTCCCGGAGAAGGGTATCTATTGATATATTTAATTCTAGAAATTCTAAAGCCAGCATGGATGGAACAGATATTTCCTCTGAATCACAATGTAGATTCGAATTGATTGGCTTTACTGATTTTCTCATTGATATTTCACGTTGTTGTGATTTCATTGTACACATACGAATATGTCGTGGACATATCTACAGGATATAGTGGGACTCACCCCCATTGAGAATCTTGTTTGCTCAGGCATTATGTTTCACGTTACGTCGTCTACCCTTCAGATGGATGGATTTAGCCCTAGTATATACTTTAGATATGTCGTCAACATATTCGTATGTGCTGACGAGGAAAATATATATGTTACTTTCCTAGTGGTTGGGCACCATTCTGTCCCTCCTTTCTATCCGAAATCCTAATCCTCAATCCTTCCAAGTGATATTTCCTGATAATTCCCTTCCCTAGTGCTACATCGTAACATCCGAATGTTCCTCTTTGCTTCCGTAGGATCAACGGGCGCCACTGTTGGTGGATCATGCTCAACTGGCTCTACAGCAGCAGACCCGAACAACCCCAACGGCTACCTGTCGTGTACCACCATGATATGGGTAGCTATGGCCTGTCCTTCCGGCACAACATGGAGCTCGGACCTAAACAAATGTGGCACGCCGCTGACCACTAGTGAGTACTAGGAAGACTTGCTTCATGCATTATAATGGGTTAAATAATGAACTGTGATTTGTTTTAATGATTAATAACTCTTAGCGAATCTCCATTACCAAATATGATAAATAAGAGGGTAGAAATAGCCTAAGCTCTTCTAACCTTTTTGAGATGTATCTTATTGCCTCAATAAACTTGAACTTAAATGTGTTAAATACACAAAAGCGTTTTGAATGTCTTACCTTTACTCTTGGCTGTTAACCCAACTCCATCTTATTTACTAATGTATTTACTTATTCTCCAAATATTGCTTTCCATAACATCTTTCTGGCTTTCCGTAGCGCCCGTGGCCGGGGGATCGTGCACAACCATCGGTACAATGGTGGCCGACTCAACCAGCACGGTACAGTACCTGCTCTGCAGCACCATGTCAAAATGGACCACCATGCCCTGTCCTGTAGGCACTGTGTGGGACACGAGCCTCAACAAGTGTGACTTTCCCGCAACTACCACCAGTAAGTAGCCTCGCTACCGAGACATTTGGGAGGTGGTTGAATAATTGCTGCACACGTAAAGATATAGAGCAGGGCCTGCTGCACACGTAAAGATATAGAACAGGGCCTGCTGCACACGTAAAGATTTTGAGCAGGGCCTGCTGCACACGTAAAGATATAGAGCAGGGCCTGCTGCACACGTAAAGATATAGAACAGGGCCTGCTGCACACGTAAAGGTATAGAGCAGGGCCTGCTGCACACGTAAAGATATAGAACAGGGCCTGCTGCACACGTAAAGATATTGAGCAGGGCTTGCTGCACACGTAAAGATATAGAGCAGGGCCTGCTGCACACGTAAAGATATAGAGCAGGGCCTGCTGCACACGTAAAGATATAGAGCAGGGCCTGCTGTACACGTAAAGATATTGAGCAGGGCTTGCTGCACACGTAAAGATATAGAGCAGGGCCTGCTGCACACGTAAAGATATTGAGCAGGGCCTGCTGCACACGTAAAGATATAGAGCAGGGCCTGCTGCACACGTAAAGATATAGAGCAGGGCCTGCTGCACACGTAAAGATATAGAGCAGGGCCTGCTGCACACGTAAAGATATAGAGCAGGGCCTGCTGCACACGTAAAGATATTGAGCAGGGCTTGCTGCACACGTAAAGATATAGAGCAGGGCCTGCTGCACACGTAAAGATATTGAGCAGGGCTTGCTGCACACGTAAAGATATTGAGCAGGGCCTGCTGCACACGTAAAGATATTGAGCAGGGTTTGCTGCACACGTAAAGATATTGAGCGGGGCCTGCTGCACACGTAAAGATATTGAGCAGGGCCTGCTGCACACGTAAAGATATTGAGCAGGGCCTGCTGCACACGTAAAGATATTGAGCAGGGCCTGCTGCACACGTAAAGATATTGAGCAGGGCCTGCTGCACACGTAAAGATATTGAGCAGGGCCTGCTGCACACGTAAAGATATTGAGCAGGGCTTGCTGCACACGTAAAGATATTGAGCAGGGCCTGCTGCACACGTAAAGATATTGAGCAGGGCCTGCTGCACACGTAAAGATATTGAGCAGGGCCTGCTGCACACGTAAAGATATTGAGCAGGGCTTGCTGCACACGTAAAGATATTGAGCAGGGCCTGCTGCACACGTAAAGATATTGAGCAGGGCCTGCTGCACACGTAAAGATATTGAGCAGGGCTTGCTGCACACGTAAAGATATTGAGCAGGGCTTGCTGCACACGTAACTGACTTGATTGGAATTTGTTTGTTGATGGTTATAGAGTTGGTCAACACTGTCTGCCTCTCTTCTAGTCAACAATACCAGCCAAAGTCCTTCATTAGGCTACTCAAAGTATAGAATTATTTGAATATTTAGATGCCATTCCAATTCTTTTAACGACATATTTATTTATTTTTGCGGTTATTCATGAATTAGCATTTGAAGAATCAGACATCAAGGGTCACTGTTGCATTGAGAGCCATCGAAGTAGAGGCTTTTCTTTCCATCAAGCAGAAATTTTAGTTTGTTTTGCTGTCTTGAAGTTTTCAGGCATCTGTTTTCTTAATTTAATAATTGTTAATGTCACTTTTTTTTTAATTTCTTTGCAGCAACAGCTGCTACTACAACTACTGCTACTGCCACCACTATAATGACTAGAACCACCACTACCACACAAGCACCAACCACCACTACCACCACACAAGCACCAACCACCACCACTACCACACAAGCAACAACCACCACCACTACCACACCAGCACCAACCACCACTACCACACTAGCACCAACCACCACTACCACACCAGCACCAACTACCACCACCACTACCACTCAAGCCCCAACCACCACTACCACACAAGCACCCACCACGACAGCTGTACCAGCAGCGACGTTGACTCAGGTTGGGACTGGAGCTTGGGTATGGATATGCAATAACTCAGCCCAAGCTTGGGCACCCAACATCACCGCAGTCCTCACATACCCAGGCGGACCCTCCTGGGCATCTCCTGGCTTTTGTAATGGTAAGTTTTTGTTTTATTATATTTTCAAGAGGCAATAGGCTACTTTACGAGCCTCCGTTCTTTTGTGTGCGTTCGTGTTAATACTAGATAATTTTACGCATGGTAATTTATCCATGTGTCGCCTATAGCGACAAATTTTAAACAAACCTAGCCTAGTTAAACCTGTTAGTGTTTTATGTATCTATTGTTGCGTCAGTAAGCAACACTGTGAGCTGCTCCGGTCCTGCGCCAGCACTTGACCCCAACGCCAGCATGGTGAAGAACTTCACGTTGAGTACCGGTACCGTCTATGTTGTGTACTGGGAGTGTATGGACGGGTGGCAGACGGCGTCTGGGGCGCCCGGCGGCCTCGTGCAGTGTACAGGCAGCACTTGGGTCACCACTAATGACACTTGTGTTAAGGGTGAGTTGCTGGCACAGTTTATATATTTATATACAAGAACATACATTGGGGGGTTTAGTCTCCGGGGGTCGGGTCGGGGAGCTTCATGCTCTTCTCCGGCGCAGGGGTTTCTGCTCTTTCGGTCGTGGCGATCGGTTTGTACATTGTACATAGCAATGATGAATTTACATTCTTGTAAAGCCACTAGCACGCTTCGGGCAAAAGTTCCCAAGTTCATGAGGAACCTTGGGTGGTTGGTGTAGAGGAAAGTTTGCTTACAGTAGCCTCAAGTTTTTTTTTTCGATCGCTGCTAACTTTGAAGCAAACTGTATAAGTTCACTGGTAACGTGACATGGTAGTTGTAATGGGTCGTAGTAAATCCTTTAAAATTCATCTACTGGTATTAACAATTTTGTAATCTACACCAAATATTTTATTTATACTATACAATTATATTCATTATAATAGATATCTTCTCAAGGCCTTTGGACAAAACTATTTAAAGAGCATTTAGAATGGTTTCACCTTAACTACTTAAATTATTATTGTTAGTGTGGTACATGACAATTGGCCAGCTTATGGATCGTGTAATGGAGATTTCACAGTGCTGAGGCTACTGTGTTCCTGCCCATGGGGGTGTAGTGCCTGCCTGCACTACCACACATTTTAGAATTTGTGAGGTCATGCACAGTAACAAACGTCTTTTTTCTAGCTCATAAATTTGCATAGTTCTCAATAACAGTCACAGTATTACCATGTCACTGGCATAGCAAAACAATCTCACAGTATTTGTATCACCGTGACACGTCCGAACTTGGATAAATATTAACAACTTGGACAAAAGACCACTTTCAAAGACTATAATTCCAGTGAGACCCATTCTTGTGTATGCTGCGCCTGCCAGTGAGACCCATTCTTGTGTATGCTGCGCCTGCCAGTGAGACCCATTCTTGTGTATGCTGCGCCTGCCAGTGAGACCCATTCTTGTGTATGCTGCGCCTGCACGGAACCCTTTACACAAAGAAACACAAAAGAAAACCAAGGAACATCAATAGACATGCAACAATTAAGACTCGTGCCAGAATTGTGAAGAAAGACTCGGGGAACTGGAGCTCACTACACCGGGCGAAAAAAAAGGGATAGGGCAGACATGATAACGACATACGAGATACTAAGGAGAAATGACCAAGTAGAACAGTGATGTCATAAAGAATGTGACCAGGACCAACCTAACCTCTACACAAACCTCTGGAATAATAACTTATAGTTCAACAGACCACTACCCACCATTTCTTCTTCTAAAAAGCGGCAAAATACTTCTTATCAGTGCCTGGGGATCTACAATCTAAAATTACCTTTGATCCCTAATTACTCAACATAAATCAGCGAATGAACCAGTGAGCATCACACGAGGAACAAATATCTTTTCATTTTAATTATTTCCAAGAGGGCGACTTAACCAAAGCAGAAACGCTCTGCAAATCAAAAGATCCTAAACTGTGGAATGACCTCCCTAAGGAATTTTAAAATTGTGCTCCGCCCGCCCAGTTTAAAATGGAAACTAAGAACTACGTTATTCACTTGATGTAACTAGTTTTCCCTCACTACCTCTCTTCACCCATGTCAACCTGTATTTTGCTGTTATTTTGTCCTTAAATTCTTAATTACTACATATATACTGTTACTATATACTGCTTTTCGAAATGTCATAACAAATGGTATGTAATTTTTTTCTAAGTGTCATCTACAATTTTAAAATTAATAACATGTAAACGGCTGTTTACATGTCTCCTGTATAATTGTCAATTATTTTCAGATCTTGCCACAATTCATAAATGTTACAATTTCTCATTTAATGTTAAGTATCACTCAATAACACATGTTCTTTTTCTCCTGTTTCTTTCCATTATGCCTTCATTAACAGTTGTATATCATGTGCTAACTGTCTCTAAGAATGCTTATGTTAGTTTACTTCTTGTATAGTATTAAGCATTTACCTGAACAAAACTTTCTACACAGTTGAGGTAGACTGAATATTTCGCTAAACCCTACTGACATATTTTAAGTTCTGGCAGAAACGCCATAACTTACTGGTCTTATTAATAAAGATGCATACTCTATAACAATTATTAAACCATTGTATATTATTCTTTAGTATATATATTTTTTAAATAACCTAAAGTTATTATTGCTATTATTATAAACGTTAGTCCTGAACATGTTCAGTACTAAAGTAAACTCAAGAGTTTAAAATCAGGGAACCACCTTACCGATGACCTTTCTATTGGTCTCAAAATATATCTTCAAAATGTGAATAATCTAATATATACTTACTATGTAAACTGAAATAAGGTAGTATTGTAAGCAACATTTTCTTCACAATATATGTCTTGCAGTCATATTGGTATGATTATTGGTGTATGCTTTTTTAATTGTAATTCATAGGCTATGTAAACTACCGTAGCCTTATCTTATATTCGGTCCAAAACAAGTCTCATCACTACTTGTTAGCTTAAAGGGTTTCTTCCGGGTGGACACCTGTTCAGTGCAGCTACAGTTGTAACAATTTGTATAAATCATTTACGAATAGAATTTAATCAATGACTGGTGACACATGAGTGACACATGGCTTTACCTGTGATAGTTCTAAACTAGGTATTAGGTTAGGTTCAGAGTTCGAGTTAGATACCTTAGATACTGCGGGATATTGCCAGAAAAATGTATAAAATTACTGATCGATGTCTCTCCTTGCTCCTTCTCCCCTCTTCCACTGTCCGTGCCACTCTTCCTCCTCCCCGTGCTCTGTCCTTTCTTTTCGCTCAACGCTCCTTTTCCATCCCCCCCCCCCCCACCCATCTCTTTCCATGGTGTGGGTGGTGGTGTGTAGTACCACGGGACTGCTCTGAGGTCGCTGCCAGCAACCTGACTAACATGAATGGTCAGATATACAATATCAGGCCCAGCAACACCACTATTACCGTGAGTACCCACCAAACATTACTTTTGTCCTATGTTCATTACAACAAAACATTCTATGCTTGCGTGCTTGCTTGCGTGCTCGTGCTCTCGCTAGCTAGCTCGCTCTCGCGCTCTCGCGCTCTCGCGCTCTCGCGCTCTCGCTCTCTCTCTCTCTCTCTCTCTCTCTCTCTCTCTCTCTCTCTCTCTCTCTCTCTCTCTCTCTCTCTCTCTCTCTCTCTCTCTCTCTCTCTCTCTCTCTCTCTCTCTCTCTCTCTCTCTCTCTCTCTCTCTCTCTCTCTCTCTCTCTCTCTCTCTCTCTCTCTCTCTCTCTCTCTCTCTGTGTAAATTTATGCTTCACCAAATGCTAAATAATATGCTTTTTTTGAGTTTGATCAATGCAAGCACCAATGCGTTTGGAAGGTGGGGAGTCGGTGCATTAAATATGTAACAACTTAGTTCTTTAATGGTGAGGCTCTGTTGCCATTTGTCGTGGCGTCAGAAGTGTAACTACCCTGATGTTTCTAAGATTAGCCTCCTTCAGCCAACTCCATCGGCTCTAGTGCTTTAGGACACCAACAAGGTCACAAACACTAGCCCCCCCAGCCAATGTACTGACAACCCAACATAACACACACGCAAACAAACAACACATACAAAAATGTCAACCCATGGTGGACAGGCCACCGAACTTTCAAACCTCCTCTCTCTCTACACCCACATCCTCTTCCTGAATTTCATCTCCCCATCCCTCTACCTCCCCCATCCTTTCCATTCCCTATGGACATCAAAGCAAAGCTCTGTTGAAGACATTAGTGGTATTAGTGGCCTAGTGGTATTTGTGGGGGGTGGAGCTTCGGCTCTTTCGTCCCGCCTCTCGACCATCAATCAACTGGTTTACAGGTTCCTGAGGCTATCGAGCTCATTAATATCTACATTTGAAACTGTCTGGAGTCTGCCTCCGCCACACCACTTCCTCGTGGAGGTAAAAGTGTGAGACTGTTGAAGACACTAGTGGAGGTGGAATTGAACCTAGGGTGACACTTGGTAGCATGCTTTCATGTTTGGTGTTGGGTTTAAGGCCTCGTAACCTTAGGGGGGGTTTGTATGACCACCTTAGTAGCCTAATGACTGTCTAATATAATTTGTCGTGAACATTAGTCAAGAATTATCTAAGACTAACGTAAACCCACAGTGTAAAAACACCGACAAATGAGCTACGTTTCTCGTGTAAATAAATTCCTTGTCCGGAACATGCAATTTGAAAATACATTATAATATTGAGGTACTTGTACTCACAAAGAGTGAAAATTTAATGATCCTGGAAATGTTGAGTTGCAGCAGTTTAGAAGAAAACGGTTCAGTATACGTCGGTCACTGCATATATTTTATTCTTATTGTCTACTACATATATAATGAATTCATACCGGACCTTGACACACACACACACACACACACAACCGGTGGCCGAGCGGACAGCACGTTGTACACGTGATCCTGTGGTCCCGGGTTCGATCCCGGGCGCCGGCGAAAAACGATGGGCCGAGTTTCTCTTGTAACGGGGGGTGGGGGAAATAGCTCTATCTTGTCCATTATTCCACCCCCCAGTTAACTAACGAGGCCGGGGGAAACAGCTCTCTCTAGTTCGTTATCCCGTCCCCAGTTAGCTAACTATTCTAGAGCACCTCCAGAGTTCCTAAGGCAACCTCTCTCGTTCAACACCTTGTAACCTAGGTATTTGACTACCTAGGTGCTAAGACTACAAGGCGCCGTAACTGGATCAGCTACCCGAAACTCTAGAGAGAACTCTAGAATACATTTCTAGAGTTCCTAATAGCTAACTCCGCCCACAAGTAGATAGCCTCCGGCTCTCTACCAAGCCACTCCTTAAACGTCGGCATGTTTGAAGGCTACCAGGCTCCAATTATGAGATTAGTAGAAGTAAGGTGAAATTCGCATGATCTGACCTCAGGTCACTTGGGGTCATTAACTCTTAGAGGTGTGAAACTCAGGCCGACCAAGCTGGCGCCTTCCCCAATCCTTGTCTGTAACTCATGTACTATATATATTTTAAATAAACTAAACCAAACACTTTTACAGTGTTACACTCTCACCCTATGCCCCTGTTACCTAGCAGTAAAAATAGGTACCTGGGAGTTAGTCAGCTGTCACGGGCTGCTTCCTGGGGTGTGTGTTTGGTGTGGAAAAAAAAGTAGTAGAAACAGTTGATTGACAGTTGAGAGGCGGGCCGAAAGAGCAGAGCTCAATCCCCGCAATCACAACTAGGTGAATACCTATAACCCTCCACCAAATGACAGAAGACCCAGACAGGAATATAATAGAAACCACATGGCTATCATTAACATAACAGAGAGCAGCTTTTGTCACTAACAGGAACGGATCCAGACTACTAATCGTGGGAAACTTCAACCACGGGAAGATAGATTGGGAGAACTGAGACCCACATGGCGGACCAGACACTTGGTGAGCTAAGCTGCTGGACGTGGCAACAAGAAACTTTCTAAGCTAACACATCAAAGGACCGACAAGAATGAGAAAAGACGAACCAGCAATGTTTGATCTGATATTCACCCTGAATAAGTCGGATATAAACGAAGTTAAGTTGGAAGCACCCTTAGGAATGATTGAACACAGTGTATTGATCTTTGAGTACCTGGTAGAGCTAGGAATAATCCCCCCCCCCTCCCAAAAAAAAGAACTAGAAAACAAGGGGCTGACATATCGAAAAGGAAATTATGAGATGAGAAAATTCCTAAGAGAAACACCATGGGACACAACTCAGAACTAAAACCGTACAAGACATGATGGACTATGTTACCCAAAAGTGTCAGGAGGCAGAAAATTGGTTTATTCCGGCCCAACTGAAAAAAAATGAGAAGCAAAAGAAGATTCCATGCTTTAATAGAACATGTATGGAAGCAAAGCAAAGGAACAAAAGTGCGTGGAGGAACTTCCGAAATAACAGGAACAGCAGAAAGCAGAGATAGATACCAGAGAGCCAGGAATTAGTATGTCAGTATGAGAAGAGAAGCTGAGAGACATTATGAAAATCATATAGCAAATAAAGTCAAGACCAAACCAAAACTGCTCCACAGCCACATCAAGAGAAAACCAACAGTGAAAGAACAGGTGATGAAACTTAAAACTGGTGAGGACAGGTACACAGAGAATGACAAAGAGGTATGTGAAGAACTCAACAAGAAATTCCAGGTCTTCACAGTAGAACGAGGTGAAGTCCTTGAGCTAAGAGAGGTGGCAGTAAACCAGGATGCCTTGGAAGGGTTCGAAATTACCAGAAATGAGGTTGAGAGGAATCTGTTGGATCTGGACGTGAGAAAGGCTGTTGGTCCGGACGGAATCTCACCATGGGTATTGAAAGAGTGTGCAGAAGTACTTTGCTTGCCACTCTCTATGATGTATAGTAAGTCATAAGAAAAGACGCTCGAGTCTCAGTTACATTAAATAATTATTTTAAAGCTTCTTCCTTAGGTTTGCTGATGACAATAATCAAATAGTAATGCTATTAATCAAACTTGAAATAACTTTGTTTGTACCCATTCACTTATGTCTAGAAGCCGTTGCTGAGAAACAAAAGATATACAAAGATAAAAATCATCATAGAAACGCATTCCAGGATTTGTATTAACGTGATATATATCAATGAGAAAATCCACCAGGACTAGTGGATTTGTGAAATTTCTGAAGTTGGGGCGGCGTAGGGTGTGGGGCCACTCTACCCTCCCACCAGAGTGCTTGTGGGTCATAGGTACAAACTTGGACTGGCTTCAGTAGGGACCTCCAGACTTCCTGTGATTTCAGTAGAGATCCGGTTGTAAGACTTTTACTAGTCAGTAGTGGTCTAGTGGTAGAGTACGCGACTGGCAATGCTGAGGTCGTAGGTTCGCGCCAACCTATCCTAGTGGATTTTCTCACTACCAGCAACACTTCTTACCACCGGCAACACCTATACCACCACCACCAGTAACACCAACCATCACACTTTGTTTACCTTAACAACCTCAAGCAACAGATTTTGACGCAAAGGTCTTTATAAATACGAAGTTAACTTGTTATTGATGTCACTTTTTATGCTTTCAACGATGTTTTTTGCATATTGCTAAGTGTAACTTAACGTGTTGTAATATTGCAACCGACATTTAACACGCTGGAATATCAGAACGCCGGGGGACTGCTTTACATATATGTGTATATATGTAATAACCGGCTGTTCATTATTTTGTGATAAGCCTATTTATGTTTACTGTTTGAACATTTAACACTTGAACATGAACAACAGTTTATTGTATGTTCTGTACTTGGAAGGTTACCCGGTGGTGTCAGGGACAGTCTGTCTGTCTCTCCCACACGCCACACATCTTTTTTTTCTCTCTCCTCACATCACCCCCCTCTCTTTCCCCTCATTACCCCCTCTTCCCACCCCGTCTCCACCTTCTCATCTACATTCTCCCCTTCTCCCCACCCTCCCCCTCTCATCCCTAGCTCCCTACTTTCAACCTCTTCCCTCCAACCTCAAATAGGTTGAGGTTGGAGGGGCCTCAACCTGTTTGACTTATATATAAATGGACATTTCCATTTATATATATATAGAAGGGGTACCCGGCTTTGAAAGGGTCTCTTTCCCCTCCTACCACCCTCTTCACCCCATCTCCCTCTTGGCCCCTCATCTCGTCCTATTCCTCCCCCACATTTTTCCCTCTCTCCCCCATTCTCTCAGAAAATATACTTTTGCAATCATTGGGAATCCTAGAGGAATCACATCAAATATTTCGTGTTTCACTTAATGAAAATCATCTGAGGGTGTCTGTAAATGCTAAAATTTCTTAAAACATTTAACTTAGGCCGGTGGGAGCCGGTCGGCCGAGCGGACAGCACACTGGACTTGTGATCCTGTGGTCCCGGGGTCGATCCCGGGCGCCGGCGAGAAACAATGGGCAGAGTTTCTTTCCACCCTATGCCCCTGTTACCTAGCAGTTAAATAGGTACCTGGGTGTTAGTCAGCTGTCACGGGCTGCTTCCTGGGGGTGGAGGCCTGGTCGAGGACCGGGCCGCGGGGACACTAAAGCCCCGAAATCATCTCAAGATAACCTCAAGATAGGCCAACCCGGATGTGTCCATGTTTTACCACAGACCGTTCCCCCTGCAAATTTGTGAGAGGCTTTGATTAACGAGCGGCTGGATTTGAATTTATTTGGCGGCTGGATTTGAATTTATTTGGCGGCTGAATTAACGAGCATTTGGCCTTTCCTGCTAATGATATCAGATTACTAGTCGATTGATGATGATAGTTACTACCTAGCTTGTAACTTTGGGTAATAGTTATCATCTTTTATGGTGTCAGAAATAAAGTGCTACATACCGTGTTTCAGGCGATGTGTGACCTTACTACAATGGTGGAGGGAGCCGACGGGGGCTGGACCTTAATACTACGACACCAGAGCCAGGTTCAAGACCTCTATCTTACACCCCAGCAATATATGGAGGTCGTCGGGAAGCCCAGTAATAATATCACGGACCCGTCTTATTTTATAGGTCAGTTCCGGTTTCATGTGTGTCATGAGTTGGAATTTTAGATCACACTAGAATGTTTTTTATTGACGTAGGTGGATACAGATGAAGTCTGACTCTTGTTAGCAGACTTAGAGCTTTCCCTTCCTTTTACATAACTTATGTTAAGTCTTAGCCCGCTAGTTCTCCAGGAAAGACAACTCGCCAATTGGTTTAAGAATGAGAAAAATAGTGATGGAGTTCAGGAGAATAGAAGAAAGGGAAGAGATGAAATGATGAAGGCAAATTACGCTACAAAGATTGGTTTTTAGAAAAGTAACTATATATGATATATATTATATGAATGAAAGTTGAGTAGAGCTAATTGTTTTTACATTTCCATGTGCTAATTAAAGACAGCAACCAACTTATTTACACCGACATATGGGTCAAATAATTAAAAAATGTTCAGGCATTCTATCAAAACCTGCATTACTACTCAATGTTTTGATTACTTTCCCCCATTCTTGCTACTGCTGAACTGAATTGAATTTTAACATTTTAAAATTTGAGAATATTGATCAGGATAAATGGGGGAGGACCTTTGACAAGCCACCGGCTTTCTGTCCTCGTCGAGGCCGCTAGAAAAATAGTGACCTTCAAGTGAGTTCAGGTAAATAAACATACTTAATTTTGTGCCTTTTATATATTGCAGGTCTGCAGAACCTTGAAGGTCTTAACTGGAGACAGAATGGCAGCCAAGAACCTCTAGTTTTCAAAGTAAGTTTTATGTCAAGTTCAAGTAGTTTTATGTTGATTGAAAGTTAAGGGTGCTGAGGCTGACTTAACTGTTGAAGCAGTGTGCACAACTCCTAACAGAGATGTTACTTTAATTTAACGTTAACCTTAGAAATTTAATATTTCTTAAAGTTTCAAGAAATTTAAAAATATTTCTTTAAGTTTGTTGCTTAAATATAAGCAACTTAAAAAAATCAATTAATATATCCTATCAGGTGATTTTAATATTGACCTCTACCAGCTTGATAACTCTTTAAGTTGCTAGTTTCCTTAATTGTACAAATTATACCCTTTTTTGTTTGAAGTCCACTACGGGCTCACCATAGCCCGTGCTACTTGGAACTTTTTGTTCCAGGTAGCTAATCTTAAACAACAACATGTTACCCTTGCTGGTCACCAAACCCTTGATCACCAACCCTACAAGAATTACTAAACCGACTGCCTCTACTCTTGAATGGTCTAAAATATCAGAAAAGCTAATCTACAAGCAGCTCTGATATCTAGCAAAACATAATATACTTAGCTCTTGCCAGTATCATCATTAACATTCAATTAATCATCTTCAGTCACAACCTACGAAGCTTGTAATTGAGGATATAGCACTGAATAATGAAATTGGTGTTTAGTAGGGTTACTAATGTTGTGTACACGTATTGACCACAGTTTGTACTGGAGGACGTGAATGCTGTATTGACCAGTACTGCCTGTGGCCCCATAGTCATTACTCCCAGCAACTACACCCTCCAAAGCGTCGGCCAGTGTCTGGGAAATGCTAGTAAGAAGACTTTAAAGTCTATACTCTATTTCTTACTTCTAAAATTTGATTTTAAATTCCCCTAAGCAACAAAAATTCTTAAATTCCCCTAAGGAAATTTTGTTTTCTTAAATTTCACTATAAATATTATTATACGAATAAGGTATTTATGGTAATAATGTATATCTAATAATCCATTGCAGGTGATCAAGTATCTGGTAGTGTGGGGAGCAGCTTCTGCAATAATACATCAAGCAGCGGCCCATGCTGGTGGTGTAGTGGTGCTAACTCCTCCACTTGTCAAAATGTGAGTTATCTTTCGACATTTTTTCAAATCTCGTGTTCGTATCTCAATAATACCAGCACCTGTACTGTTGCTGTGCCTGAAACATCCATCACAATCATGTAGAACATGCATGAGCACGGACATATAGCCTCTTCTGAACCAGCCTCTGATATTATGTAATTACATATAGGTTGTAAACTTAAGCTAGTGATTATCAGAACACTAAACTAAGTTGGAATTATCAGGTTTTAAATTTAGTAATTACCAGGTTTCAATTTAGTAAAACTAGCGATTATCAAAAAGATTGTAAACTAGTCGAAGACAGCACTCATCACCTGTACTAAAATATTTGAATACGTTAATTAAGTTACTGCACATCCTCTCAAGTGTACCTTACATCTATAAAACTCTGCACTGTAATGCTAATCCTGACCTTAAGTGTTTCCTAGAGGGCTGTAACAGAATCCATGAGTACCACACGAGAAACATATATTTCTAATATTCCAAGCATGATATTTAACCATAGCAGAAATGCTCTGCAAATCAAGGGGTCCCATACTATGGAATAAACTCCAAAATGAAATTAAAAGGTGGTTGTTCTCTCAACTAGTTTAAAGGGAAACTTAAAAACTACCTAATGAACTGTATGTAACCAACCTTACTCCCCTCTCCATAGCCTACGTTTGCTCTTATTATGATAATTTATTTATTTATAACTTATTTATGAAAGAGTTCATAAATCAACTCTCTTTAATCTAATATATACTAATCTCAGAGCAAGTGTTGAAATATTGAAACACTCATAAATCAGCATTGATTTATGAAAGAGTTCAGCATACACATGACTGTGTGTGTGTTCACCTGTGACTGATGACTCTTGATGACTTGTGTGGTTTTGTTGTTCAGGGCTTGCTAACATCTGCATCACCAGTGTGGGGGTCCAGCACTCTCAAGAGTGTAATGGTATGGGCTAGGCCCCTTTCCTACATACCAGGTAAGCCTATACATTTTTTCCTTTATATAACTCCATTTCTTCTCATAAGTTCTGTTGTGATTATTTAATCTCAATCCACATGGCTTCCAATTTTGTTTGAAAACTTATTTAATGCAGTTCACTTTTGTCATGTTTGTCCAGAATGGACAGAATAAGGGTCATTAAGATGAGACCCTTTGCTTTCTTTGTTCATTCTAATGTTCTCATGTTCCGTAACACAGGATGCCAAACAGCACCACAGGTGTCACTAGCGACCACGGACTGGCAGTCCAGAGTGTGGAAGGTTGGTGATACAGTGACTGCAACTTGCATGGGTGGCTTCGCGAGCAGTGCTGGTAACGTCACCTTCCCTGTAACGTGCACGCTCGTTGGCTGGCAACAAGTAGTGTGTGTTAGAGGCAAGTATAGTATACCATTTTATTATTCTTTGTATTCAAAGTATATATGTTGTCCTGATATATAGTGGATGTACTTTATATGTCAAACCTAATTGCCATAATAACCTCACAACTAATCCTTAGTAGGCTAGTAAGCAATTATAAAAAGTGTAAAGCCAGTATGGCCGTTTTTATGTATAATCTCGCATTGTTGGGGAAAAGGGGCCCTGATAGACTTGTTAAGCCTGACCCTAGGCAAGACTTGGGGAGTCGAAGAACTCCATAAACCCTCTCCAGGTATGCTCCAGGAATGGTTGATGTTAAAGGAGTCAGATTTGCCTTGGACCTTATCGAGGGACGTGATGAATAGAAACCGCAGACAAGCATAATTTCCGATCATCCTGTAAATCAGTACATTCCACCAGATGAGTGACTATAAGCAGAACAATGTTGTTGCAACAGTAAGATGGAGGATTTTTTGTTCTATAATATGTCCAGAGGTTAATTTTGTGTAGTCAATACATAACCAAGACAGTCATTTCCTATTTTGACGACAGAAGGAAAGGTATGGGTGATGGGTTGCATTTGGTAGTACTGCATGCAATTTATTACTCACAGTAATTTAATTATAATTCATTTTGTCTGGGACAAGCAGCCTGTGTATGTACAGTATATGTACATCCATACACAGTACTACCAGTACATACACAGTACAGCCCTGTGTATATACTGGTAGTATCGAGGTCTCCCCCCCCCCTCTACAAGGTCGAACTTTTGAACCTTCCCAGGATGCAACCCACAACATTTGCCTAACTCCTGGGTACCTGTTTACTGCTAGATGAACAGTTGCATGAGGTGAAAGGAAACTTGTCCAGCCCAAACTCCTTGATTGCGAGTCGAGGACACAGATCACTGCGCTACAGAACCCATCTACACTACCAAACGATCACAAAAGTCATTGACTGTGGCTCGGAGCATATAAAATTGCATAAAGATCTGCAACAAAAATACTTGTCTATGGCGAAAAATGTCTTATACAAAGGATATACAGAATCAGGAAGCACATAAGGGGATGAATCGGCTTGATCCATCAGCAGATTTTGACTCGCTGTAAACAAAGCAATATAGTGTGAAAGTCAGCGAAATTTGTACAGGGAAAAGGAGTTTCAGAACTGATGGTGGGGGAGGGGTAGTACAAGTCTTCACTTGAAGGGGTTAGGACTTGGAAATGTTTAACAATCAAGACTTTCAATGGGGAGTAACATAGGCACTATTACAGGAAAAGTTAGCCAAGTATGGGACATAGGACTCTTAAAGGTGCATTCGTCAAATTAGCACAGTGAAAAATCTTGTATATTTAACAAAAACTAGGTTTACTATATATTAATAGGTTTTAACATTTCTATCTTTCTCTACATACAGATTGTAATTAAGCCTAATTACAATCTATTGTAATTAGAAGGTATAGAAGACGATTGTACAAAACAAATCAGTATATATTAGATCATTTCATTTTATGACTGGAAAAAGTTATCCAATAATTACACCTACAGATATTTTTTTAATAATGAAGTAAAAAAATACTGTATTGTTTCATTTTTTTTTTTACAGTTTCATAAAATATACTGCATGAATATACTATACATGATAGTACTGTATTAAACAATACAGTAAATGTAAATTTGTTAATATTTGTTGCAAGGGAATGCGTGCAGCGGGTGAATGATGAATGTATCTTTTATATATGAACTAAATTGTTATATTTGAAGTAAACTGTTATATTTATAACATGTATTATCTTTTACAGCATTGCAAATTTTTGTATTATGAAACTAAATATATTGTAAATTCTGTTAAAGTAGATTATTTGTAATTAAAACAACTCAGTTTGTTTTAATCTGAAAGTAAAAAGATGGTATAATGCAGTTTAATTTTCATCAGAGATAGCTTCAAGCATATTATTTTACATTTACTATCTTGATATACAAACTTTAATTAGATAAATTTATATTAAATTTCATCGAGTGGTGTGGCGTAACTTATGTGGCGTAAAATTCTAGATTTGCTCTTCATTCTTATAAAAAACTAATAAATTATACTAGTATCTATTTGTATTTTATCTCATTAATATAATATTTTTAAAAGTATATTTACCATTAAATACGAACTTTATGCATCAAATTTCTTGTATCCATGGGCGTATGTAGCATTGAAATTACTTATCAGACAAAATACAGTAACAATAAAGCATATGATTTTAAATTTGTATTTGAATTTTGACTTGCTTCTTTGCCAGAGTATTGACCATATTACATCTATCCGGCTAGATTATCTATGCCATCAATTTCATGAAAATGGTAAACATAGCTCATTGTTCCTAAACATATTCTAATATATCACCATAAAGTGTATCACAATATACACAGCAGATTTTTTCACATCTCGTGATTCTAATTATACATTGAACACACCTAGCCATTTATCAGAGGGCCACCATCTGTTCAGCGGCCATGATGAGGCACAGGAGTAATTATCAAAAGGCAGCACCATGCTGGGGAAGCTTTGTAGCACCATCAAAGTCACAGGATATTCAAAGGGCGTCAAATATCACTTAAGTTAGCCAATACGAGAACACATGTGCACAAGGCAAGTGATATATCAAAGGTATCAGATTCACCAAGAATTCAATCAAGGGACTGTGTGCTCTTTAAGACTGCAAGACACGAACGTCTTCAAAATCAGGATTTTCAACAAAGAGATACACGACTGTATGAGGAACAATGCAGTTTTGATCATAAGGAGAAGAGCAGCATTCCATTAAGTGCCCGTAAGATAAGTGTGTTTATGAACATATGTAAGTTAAATGTGTTACTCATTAGGTAGAAAGTTAGGTAGAGATTCAATTGTATAAATCTCTGGTGCACCCCCATTTAGATTACTGTATCTAAGCATGAAGACCTCATCTTCAGAAGGATATGGCTGCTCTGGTGAAAGTGCAACACCAGGCAACAAGTCATTCCAGAGCCAAGTCAACTCCTGTATCAGGAAAGGTTGAGGGCCACGGGGCTAACAACACTACACACAAGGCATGACAGGGCGGATCTTATTGAAACGTTTAAAATACTGAACACATTGGAGGATGTTGATCTGAAAAGTTTCTTCAAAAGGTCAGATGTAACACAGACAAGGAACAATGGTTTTAAGATCAACAAGCCACAATGTAGGACTGAAGAACAGGAGATGCTTTTTCACCCACAGGGTTATTAACCCATGGAACCGCCTACCCGCCCAAGCCGTAAACGCTTAATCTTTATCAATCAATCTTGGGTTATAATACACTTATTTGCTTTAGTCTTGGACTATGTTCAGGACTAAAGTTAATCTTGCAGCTTGGTCAGTAAGCAACTGTTGCAGACTTGATAACCCTCTAGAGATTATTGCACTAGACCTAGCCTCGTACCTTGAGGTTATCTTGAGATGATTTCGGGGCTTTAGTGTCCCCGCGGCCCGGTCCTCGACCAGGCCTCCACCCCCAGGAAGCAGCCCGTGACAGCTGACTAACACCCAGGTACCTATTTTACTGCTAGGTAACAGGGGCATAGGGTGAAAGAAACTGCCCATTGTTTCTCGCCGGTGCCTGGGATCGAACCCGGGACCACAGGATCACAAGTCCAGCGTGCTGTCTGAACTTCAGCCATGAACAACACTTCAACTCACCTACCTCAGTTCGGCCATCTCATCAGGTGGACTTGGTTGACAGCTGCATCTTATGCACCATCTGTGACCTGCCTCGGCCAGTAGCCACGACCTGCACTTGATGATGACGATGATGAATGATGATTTAGGGTCGACGACAATGGAGAGAGCTGCTGCGACCAACCTGGAGCACATCACAGACTGGCCTTACAACACCGTCGTCCTCAACTATACTTGTATCCAAAATATATAAACAATATTGTGTTTACTGTCCTGTCAGGGTACCAGAAAACAGTATACCATAAAATGTTCTGCTTTATTCACTATAAATCAAATTAAAGAAAACTAAGTTTATTTTAGTACTCCAGTACTCTTGTATCGGAATATGCTTATACTGTAGTTTATATTGACAAATGTTAATATATAATACACACACACGGGATGCAAATTACACTTGCTTTATCAACTAAATTTCTTAAAACAAAATACTGTACACAAAGTAAATATCGAATATTTATTTGATTACAATATTCAGTTATGTCAGTTTCTTCCTTGAAGATATAGTATAGTATTGTATTCCACCAAAATGACGTTTTAGTCTTATGCTTACACATGGCTTATACAGCTTTTGATTAACTTCCATATTATATTTATATATATATATTATATATATATATATATATATATATATATATATATATATATATATATATATATATATATATATATATATATATATATATATATATATATAATGTATGTCGTACCTAGTAGCCAGAACGCACTTCTCGGCCTACTATACAAGGCCCGATTTGCCTAATAAGCCAAGTTTTCATGAATTAATTGTTTTTCGACTTCCTAACCTAACCTAACTTTTTCGGCTACCTAACCTAACCTATAAAGATAGGTTAGGTTAGGTAGGGTTGGTTAGGTTCGGTCATATATCTACGTTAATTTTAACTCCAATACAAAAAATTAACCTCATACATAATGAAATGGGTAGCTTTATCATTTCATAAGAAAAAAATTCGAGAAAATATATTTCATGAAAACTTGGCTTATTAGGCAAATCGGGCCTTGCATAGTAGGCTGAGAAGTGTGTTCTGGCTACTAGGTACGACATATTATATATATATATATATATATATATAAATATATATATATATATATATATATAAATATATATATATATATATATATATATATGCATATATAATATATATACACTGTATATAAAATGTACAGTACAAGGGAAATAATACACCATTATTGTGGCAAATTCTTTGTTGTATTTAAAGAATTAAGATATACAGATAATGCTTGCTTAGCAATAGTTTGTAGGTAAGTTTGCTACAGCCAAGTACATCAGATGCTAAGTAACTAACATCTGGCACAGTACCTGCTTTACCAAGTTACACCAATATCCTCTCATTTGTAAGGATATTCTGGTATATAACATAAATAATTGTAAAAAAAAAAAAAAAAAAAAAAAATTGCAGTAACACTAAACCTTCTGGCAGTACATTAGTTACTGAAAATTGTGGCATCACTATCCACTGACTTTAATAGGTAGTCATTGAGCAGTTGCATACATGGGCTGGAACATTACAGCTTTCACACTTTCACATAAATTTCAATAGCTTTGAATTGGACACTTTATGTTGGTTACAATTTCTTTTTGTATTTTTAGTGACGGTACTCAAAATATACTGTCATGGCACAAACTCCATATATCAAAAGTACTATGCAAGAGTAGTGGTTTTCTCTCATATTTCTCTGGTTACAAGTACAATATTAGCAAAATCCAGCATATGGTTGACCTTTTAGATATACTATACTTTATAGCATTGCTAGCAAAACATAAGGCTGGTTTAAAACCCACAGTTTAATTTTAATGAAATCCTCGTGGTAAACTTCATGAATGACATTGGTATGTTGTGAAAGGAGCAGTGCACAAGTTGTGATCTACCAACTGCTTCATTGCACCAGGGATGAATGGGTGTTTATAGGCTCTTGGAGAACTTGGTACATCTGCTTCAGACCTAGTTTAGTCAGAGGACTGGCCATCACTTGATAAATTATGTTTTAATTACTACTGTAATTCAAGTAATTGTCAAAAGAAAGCACTAGACCAGGATGGCTATACAGCATGTTACTTACTAATGTGCTACACAAAAAATATTAGGATGGAGTCATTTCATTATACACAAAAACTCCTATCTATGCAGTTAGTCACTTGCCCATCTGGACACCTGACTAGTCAACTTCTCATTCCCGAGGTGAGGTAATAATACCTAGAATTAAAAGGCAGTGATCTTAAGCATTGAATATTAAACTTCTGGAAAGGTAGCGTGCATGTAAAAACTAAGTTTATTGTAAATACACATGCACATTTGAATATTAAATCCTTCAAGTGGTTGGAAGCATGGTCAGCCTTCATCATTTAGATTTTTAAACTTTTAAAGTTAGTAGTACTAATGGATATTTTCCATTAAAATGACAAACTTTTGTTTTATAAATATATAAAAATTTAAACTAATGTGAATCAAGCATTACAGCTATACATCATTAATTAGAATGCCAGTTTAAAAAAATATGCAAGATTAATTATTTAGCACGTGGTCCCTAAAATTAAGGGCTAGTACTTGGCTGCACTGCAAATGAGATACAAAAAAAAAAAGTCTCATTGCAGCTGGATTTAGAAGTGAAAATAAAAAGGTAATGAAATTATTTTGTACTAATTAAAGGTGGCTTTGCCCCTTGCTGCTATCCATACATACATAAATGTATCCATCTACTTCTGATTAGCTTTAACAGACCTTGGGGGTTCAGGCCTCAACCTAGATGATAAATAGGCTTCAGAGAAGAGAAACACTCAGGAGGTAATCCACAAGGAATACCGTCACTATCCATGTGTAACCTCTTGTAAATACTACTGAATGGATACAATGTTTTGCAATACCAAACATAATAAAATATTGCTGCAGTATTGAGAATACAACTAATACAGATACTGTAGTCTGATGTCTACATCTTTCATGCAGATCTCCACAGGAGGCCTTGTAAATAAGCCACAGGCATCTTGTCTCCTTTGTGCTTAAATAAACTTAGCCATATAATACAGAAGCCAAAATAAAATAGATGCTGGTCTTGATTATATACATATATTGTATATAATTTCAACAACAGACCAAGTCCGTGGCAGAGACGGGATAAAAGAAATCACTATAACACAAGTAGTACACATTGGCCTTTATACACAACTTCAGGTCAATTGGGCTCTTATTTTACTTGTACCCAAAAAAAAACAAAAAAAAATTAATTTTAACAATGCATGGATGATATTCATGATTTAACTAACACTGTTGAATGAAGAAGCAATATCAAAGTTCTTTAAGATTCTTTTAAATATAGAACATAATAGATTCTAAATATAGAATCATAATAGAACTAAATATAGAACTTTAATATTCTTTTAAATATAGAAGTTTCATATGAAACAATCACAGGTTGACAGCAACCACCTTGATCTTAAAGGAACAGGAGGAGTACTAGGCGAGTACAGGAGCAGCACTCGCTTCATCTGGTTCTTTTCTTACACTCTCCCATATATCTAAGTCACACTCTCCTCTACTCTTTCCCCCTTCTTTTCCTTTTCTCCCTCTCATTTACACTCTCCTTCCTCTTCCTCATTCATACACTCCTTCCTCTTCCTCTCTCTCATTCATACACTCCTTCCTCTTCCTCTCTCTCATTCACATACTCCTTCCTCTTCCTCTCTCTCATTTACGCTCTCCTTCCTCTTCCTCTCTCTCATTCATACACTCCTTCCTCTTTCTCTCTCTCATTCACACACTCTTCGTCTATCTCACTTTTCTAGACAACATCCCCTATTGAACCGATCATACTTAAAAGATATACTGTAGTCTTTTTTTCCCCGTGGAATTAATACCATACTAACACCATACACCACCATTCACCATACACCATTCCATACTGAAGGAAGACCAGTCACACTCTATCAAAGAACATTGACAGTTACACCTCACATTAGTGAGAGTGAACCACTACAACTGCTCCTGTATCTAATGTGATGGAAACGTCTGCAATTGCAGGTCTAACCAAGGAACATAAGAGGAGGGCAAGTAAGTAATTATCAACAGAAGGTGCCAAGCCTGGAAGACTATTTACCTCCATATGCCACATAATAAATAATTCCTAGTTATCATTCAGAATGCCATTCATCACAGACTGAATTTTCACAGTCGATGAGAAACATTAGAATCTGTTTTATCACAGTTGATGGCAAACAGCATCATCTACCCTTCTTTGTTGATGAGAACCCATCATCATCATCTACCTTTTACAGTTGATGAGAAATCATCATCTGTCTTTCACAGTTGATGAGAAATTATCATCTGCCTTTCACAGTTGATGAGAAACCATTATCCATCTTTCACAGTCGATGAATGGCATTACAGTATTTGCCTTTCACATTTGATGAGATACAGCATCATCTACCTTTCAAAGTCGGAGACATGATCATCTGCCTTTCACATTTGATGGGAGATATCATCTGGTCTTTACAAGAATATAAAAATCAGCATCAGATGCTTTCACAATTACTAAGAAACTAGCTTCTTCCTCTTAAGAAACAAACAAGTTTCCTCACTATACTAAGAAATGTAAAGAATGGTTTAACTGAAAGATGGCAGACCCTATCTCTCTCTCTCTCTCTCTCTTGCCACGGAACTACAGCATCATATACAAGTAAGCTCATGGATTTATGAAAGCAAAAATGACAAACAGTATCTTACAGTAAGTGTAAAACATTTACTCTATTAACAACAAAATATAACACCATGTTTAACTGTCACTGTACAGTGCAGGGTCTCAGTCAAATGAAGAAATTAAAATAAAACTCAAGCCATTGGAAGGTAATGTGTTAGCCCTTAGTACATGTGCCATTATTATACTGTACCATAACACTAGAAAATTCTATACACAGAGAAATTGCATTATCGTGATATATCAATATCACGATAATGAGTGGGATAATCAAGATACTCCCATAGCGTGCGTCTGGGAATACCCAGTGCATAGGTTCGAATCCTCAACACGGCTCCGGTGGATTTTCTCACTAAAAAATTCTCATGAAATCTTATTCAGATGCGTTTACTATAGTGGTGTCTACGGTGTTATGGCTTATTTGAACACACAAGACTGAAGAAGTTAAAAATAAAAATAAAATAATCTTGACAAGTCGATGCAAATTATTTGACCCTTCTTGCAACTGGCAAAAAATGAACACGACTTACAATCTCAGTTTGGCAGCAGTTAGATTAGCTGGGGTCATATTTGCAAAATACAGAATTTTCACTTTAAAACTTCACCAAAAAAGCTTCAAAGCTAAATCCCCAGAAACAATATCAAAATAGACAGTCATTCATCTTCTAATAGCAAAAACCAAACTAAAATTTAAACATTTATTTATAAAAGTAGGGATTTTTTAACAGGTGTCATCTCATGGGCATTACTTTGCAAACAGTGAGTGTTCAGGTAGGCTGTGTTGGGAAATCTGTGTCAAGGGTGTTCATAAATACACTGCTAAAGAAAAACTTGTTACCATCAAATGTGCGTGCGTTGGAGCAGGTAACGTTGCTTTCTTGGTGGAACTCAAAATTCCAGCCCAAAGAAAATTATTGCGAGAGCAGTTGATCACAATAGTAGGTATAGAAGATAATTCACAATACTGTAATTAATATCAGCAAATGAGAGCTCTACCTTGCAAATTATCAAATTAAATTTTATTGTACAGTGCTCCATCCAAAATCCTAACCTCCATATAGCAGATTTCTCAAAGTCAAAATCAGCCAACCAAATCGCCACTGAATTTTGTATTTGTCGGAGAAAAATCAGAATTTAGTGAAATCTGGATCGTTGCATAAGTAATTTCCAGCAGATTGCAGTTTTTATAACATTTTCCTGTTCTTACCATTTTAATCCTCAAAACGTGGGAGTCGTCAAATTGTCACCTTGCCTGGGCACACTCACAAAAAAAAAAAAAAAAAACACACACATACACAGTTGATTGATTTCTACCAGTTGATTGATAGTTGAAAGGCAGGACCAAAGAGCCAAGCTTCACCCCCACAAGCACAAATAGGCGAGTACACCCCCCCCCCCACCACACACACGTGAGTACCACACCTGTTTACTAGGCGAGTACTCACACAACAATGTCAGACCATGAAGGAAGAAATAAGACAGGAAATTCCTTTAGGGAACATCCCCTTCCCTCATTCTCATGGTCTGCTTAGCGTGTTGGAATATGAATGTCTACAGGATGAGGTTTACGAATCTGGCAATCCAAATGTCCTCAGTTCTTGCTTCATTGGCGCCCATTG
Organism: Procambarus clarkii; assembly: GCF_040958095.1. NCBI lineage: Eukaryota > Metazoa > Arthropoda > Malacostraca > Decapoda > Cambaridae > Procambarus > Procambarus clarkii. The sequence goes on from NC_091214.1 coordinate 20,556,009, forward strand.
GCGTTCTCGACAAATGACAATGACCACATGGAGAGGATTAATAGTAATTAAAAAGGTTTGTTTTTCTTATTTTATTCTATTCATTGAACTGTATAAGAGTCTGGTCATTGTGTTTTCTATTGTGTCCAAAGACCTATTATGCAGGCATGCATGGCTATCGTATTTTCCTTGCATGTAAGCATGGTCTGATTTCTCGTCACTCAAGAATTTTTACTATTATTTATACTGTATAGATGTTAGATGAACTTCCACACCATAGATAATAGTCAATTCCTGGGTATTAGAAAAAACAGTGTGGTTGGGATGGGAAATGGTTGGTAAAGGGGGTAAGGTATTCGTACTGTTTCTAATAATGAAGCAAATTATGGAGTTTGAGTACAGTAATAGTGACAACAAAAACCGAAATATTTTAAGTACTGTACTGTGTAAGAATTTGGATGATGTTACTTAGCATTGATTTATGCAGCATTGTAACCTGGGCAAGCTGTTGGTGGCACAGTTACACTCTATTGCCGAAAGAATGACATAAACCATGGCCACTGAGAGTTTCAACGCCAGTCTAGGGTGACTGCCGAAGTTTAACTGATGCCATAACACGGTACTAAAATAACCGCATTTTGCTGCCTCTGGATTACCAAGAGCCTGTACTACAAAATAGTATGTTGAATTATTATTTCCCTTTTTATACAGTCGTGTATATTATTTATATGCAAGCAAAATCTGTCTATACAATATTTGCTTAAATATGCAAAAATGTGTATTATTTGATGCAGAAAAATCCAGAGAATTTGGTATTAGAAAATATGAATTATTTGCATATCAGGTTCAGGTTTAGTATGATATGATAAGGATTTTGGAGAGTCCATTATACTGCAATTCAGTAATTCCTGCCTGGTGCGTGTAAAGTCTTACAAATACGACGGACGAACACTGTACTCAAAAGCAAATGCCATACTTAAAAGTTTCAGAGGTGTTGAAATAATTGTTTCATGTAAAACTTAACTTCTGCTCCATTAATATGGATCATATATAGTGTATTTATAGTGCTGTATGACCCAGTAGGTCAAATTTCTCAAATTATTCCCATTCATATAAATTTATTAAATAAAAAACTACAGAATTAAATTATTTTATATAATGTACCGTTATTTATAAATGCTCGAGTAACTAATACAACTGGCCGAGTGTTAGTAAACTGAAGTACAAAATATGTAATTATCAAAAGAAGGCACCAAGCCAGTTGTAGCCACAAGTAGAATACACATTACAAAATGTATAATATGTAAGCAAAATCAATTTAATTCTTTCACAAAGTATGTCTAGTGATAATGAGGAATCAAAATTAATTTTGATATAGCCTGCCTTCCCCCTATATGAACCCCTTTTGAACTGTATACATCATCATTCACTACATCTTGACAAAAGAAGCCAATTAAAGGGAATAAAATGAGAGTTGTTCTTCAAATGTGTATTTGTTAATCTATGGTTCCTTTACAGTTTATAGGTAATGTCCTTCCTCAATATCCTGTATTTTGGTTGGTTCTGCGAGAAAACATCAGCGTCGGTGCAAAGTGATTCCTGACATCTAGTATATCATTAACTAAAAATTACATGATATTAAACTGAACTTGATAACTAACAGCTATATGCCAACCAGGATTATTTTTATCTTAAATATAAAGATGAAAAATATGTTCCGATATAATAAAATTGTGTAGTCTAAGGAACAAGAACAGTTTACTAACAGGGGTAGCATGTGTGATGAGAAATATTGGTAAATACAAACACACACACACACACACACAAAAGCTCTTGTACTATCCTGCACATTATCAGTTACTGATAATGTTTTACAGATGTTAAAACTCGGCAATGAGGAGGGTGCCAAAGTTTCATCAACAGAAAAAGGGATAAAGGAATTATGGCAATAGTTTAAAACATTCACACACCATATTTTCTATCAAATAAAAGTCTTTGTCATTGCCATACTGCACCAGGATTCATTCATGCGACAGCACAAAAAGCACAACCAAACATTGTTAATGTAAACATACACATCAGTTTGTATTCTGGCATTAGAAAACTTATAAATCCTTTAAGTACTTCAAGAGTAAGGAACTTAGCCAAATGAAACTAATAAAATAATTTTCCATAGTGAGAAAAACTTGGCTCAAAACTAATATCTAAGATGAGCAAATTGGCAACCAAAGCAATTATCATTTAACTAATTTGGAAAAAAAAAAAAAAAAATGAGCAAGCCTGAGTACAGGTTAGCAGCTCCACGTTTACTACGTCTTTGGTTCGTTGTTGCCACAAGGTACAATTCATTCCATGGGCTGTTACCTATCTTTAGTGGATGACAATCTTGATTAACTTTATAATACTACATTGTACTTGTATATAGGTGTCACCAAGACTGAAGAAAAGATTAATAATCTTTTCTTTAAACTAATAGAACATTAAAAAAAAAAAAATAGACTTGAATAATGAATATGCACCATGCCGGATAATTAACATACTTCACCACCGAGATGCTATCATGCAGTAAACTGAAGGTGCATCTCTCAGCTCTGTACAACCCCTAACATCAATTAACCATACCCAATTTCAGGTATCCTTAAGAAGGATAACCAGGTAGACACCATTCCTACTTTTGGAACACTAATGCCCGTCAGCTAAAACATCAATGAACCTAGTTTAACGCAAGAGCTGACCCTTTACTGCTCCTTATACAGCTGGTCCGAACACCAGTCACCCACTTACTTTTCTTGTACTCAAACAGGAGTTGCTTGCAGTGGCCACCCCTGCACATCCTCACTTGAAACACACATGCAGTGTTTGCAGTGTTGCACATCTGAGCTGACACCCACTTACTACTCCCTGACAAATGGTCGAGATCACAAAATAATTATATATGGTATTGAAGTAAGTTGGTGGGGTAAAAATATATAGTTATACCTACTAAAATAACCTTTGCAGAAACTCAAGACGTTAAAACTACAAATTAATGTTTTTGTTGTAAACTTTTACAATATTAAACTTTTTGTCAGATTTTTTTCATTATCACAGATACAAAATGGAGTGTTAAGAACTCCTTATAATTTACAATAAAAATCTAGTAAATATAATGATATTGTTGAGCATAGTCATTTCTAGCACACCATCATTCCTGCAGGCTTTCTTAAACCTATGTGTTGTTGACTTGCACCCACCTCGGGTGACCGAAGGTGCTCTACATCCAATGTTGTTGTGTACGTAATAACTAATGTCAATGCTTTGTCATGACGGTGAAAAACTAAACACTCAATGTCTTAAATCTACCTGCAATAATCTGCAAACATCCACAAGTGAAAACTACTTATATTACATATAATAATAATACATATTTACAGGGTACACAACTGTCTGCATTCCTGCTGCCTTGAGGAAGTAATGGGAAAAGGTTCGGCAGAAAAGAATATGTTCCATGTCTCAAAATACAAGTTTAATCTGCTTCTCTTTAGCTGCTAGATACTGCAAAATGAGACTATAAAACAAAAATATATATAAAATAAAATATAAAGTCTGAAGTGCTCAAATACAGAAGCAGGGTAATATCCGAGGACTAAATGGATAACACATAAAGCTCTTTCTGTTTATGGTTATTGGTCGAATTTTTACCTCCACAGCACAATGGCATATACCGAATCCTTTCCAATCATTTAAGATTTGCTGAAAATTCTGCACAAAGCATTTGACTTCTTACAAGTGAAATGCATCCAATTTACTTGTACAGTACTTCAAAATGAGAATGTTTAATATGTTAAAATTTCTCAGCAAATATACAAATTAGGTGTTAAAATATGACGACGTGAAACCCTAATTACAATTGCGACAAGAGAACACTGGACAGGCAACACCTGAGCATGTGTGTGTTGGGCAGACCCACGACCAAGTGCTGCTGCTTATCAGCGTGGCCCAAGAACGCTAACATACAAAAGTAAGAAGTCGTCAGTGGGAGACAAGACTTCCTCTTAAGAGACCCTAATCTCCCTCAAGCTATTGCTCCAGTCCACATCCAACACAAATCTCATGTAATATATTGATATATTAAATTATATATCTCTTCATAAAAAGTTTACTACCATTACATTAGAATAATATTAAATTGTATCTAAAAAAGGCAATTTTTTATAAATAGCTAAAAATTTTTTAACAAATTCGCCTAAAACGAACAAAGACTCCAACATGCCGACCAATACCAATTAGTTTACCTGATCTTTCATTCCCCCTTATTTTAAATTTTCTTACTCCTCTTTTTATCATTCTACCTTTCTTCTAAAATATGTTTATGAGCTTTATAATTTATATAATGCTATGCATTTTTATAATGAGCTCTGCATCTGTCAACCAAAGACTTGCACTTACATATGAATCATGGTTAATCCAATACCACATATGTGACCCCACCTACCCCCTCCCCTGTACTTTGTCAACAATCCAACACCACATACATGACCCATCAGTACATGTCAACAGTCCATACTAGATACACTATTTTTCATAAATTCAATAACTAATATATTTATCAATTTACAATTTTTATGTAATTTCCCAATAGAATATAATTAAAAGTACTGTATACATGTAACATTAAATTGTTGTAAAATAACAAAATGATTATTTAAAATTAAGATTTTTTTTAATAAAAATGACTGGATGAAATATCTAAAATGCAGGTATTCGAGATGAAATAAAATACATACTGTACGGTATATACAGAGTCCTTGCTATATATATATATACTGTATATATATACATTGCCACATTATACATTGTTTCACATACAATTCTGTTGCAACCTATGGATCAATGGGGTCTTGGTATGTTTACCAGGCCAACATTAACGGACTATATCATCGTGAAGGCCACCGACAACACTTGGCAAGATGTGATGATCAAATCACACACCAGAAGATGAAGAGACGACGATGTTTCAATTGTCGTGAATCGATTTGATAATGGTCCAGGATGGACCGAAACGTCGTCATTTCCATTTTCTGGTGTGTGGTTTGGTCATATTGTTGGCCACTTTAAGGCGACTCATCGTTTGCACGTGGCAGGATGTTATGGTGTCCAATATGAATTGTGTGGACAGATGGTTTACCCAAAAACCATTTTTCAAGTTTAGATGAAAAGGCAGACAACTGTTCTCTTTTGAGCAACACCTCCACTACTGACCCCAAACAGGCTTCAATACATAAGCAAGCTCAACCATCAATGTTGTCAAATAAGCGTTATATTTACAAATTACACTCAGTTTTAAATTTTTAGTATTTCAGATTTTTTTTTTATACAAAGGACTCTGTATATTGTGCTTGTAATTCATTTTTATCAAGATCAATAAAAATGTCACATTTATTAATACAAAATAATTTCTAAAAGTGATGACCAAATCTCACATCAGAAAATGAAGAAATGACAATGTTTCGTTCCGCCCTGAACCATTATTAAGTTAGGTAATGTAAAGAGAGTGGAAGATTGTTGTTGTTATTTAAGATTCGCTACTCAGAACAATAAGTTCCAGTAGCACGGGCTATGGTGAGCCCGTAGAGTGTGGAAGAGACAAGGCATATATATATATATATATTTGTATACAAGGCAAGGAAGTGAGATGCAAGCTGAAGAGCAAGTAAGAGAAAGAAAGAAGAGTAAAATGATAGGTATGAATAAGAATGGTAAGAATAGGATGAAGAAGTACGAATAAGATGAAAGAAAAGAAAAAGATTTCAAAGGTAAGAGTAACAAGGTCAGAATAAGAGGAAGGTGCAAATAAAATGAAAATAAACAAAAATGGGTAAGAATAACAGAAAAGAGAAAGAATAAGAAAATCATGTAAAGTCAAGGTAAGAAGGAAAAAAGGTAGAAGAAAGAAAAAAGGAAAAATAAATAAGTGATAAATAAAGAAAAACTACAAGAGGCCAAATAATGAAGAAAAGGAAGAAACCTAGTACTGTAACATGAGAGACAGAAAAGAAAGAGCCTAGAGGCGGCAAAACTCACGTCAGATCATGTTTGTTAAGATAATTGGAGCATTCGACTATGTACTGTGAAAGAGAAGAGTCAAGAGCAACTGAGCCAGGACTAAGGTTCATGTTGGGTATGCTGTATATCCGAGCTGATTCAACAAGACAGCGTCTGTGAAGAGTAGAGGCAGGAAAGATTATTTCACAAGATGACCAATCTATAGGATGATTCACGTCCCTAACACGAGAGAAGAAAGCAAACAAATGATTCTCTCTTCTGTCACGTTAGGGACTCTAAATCAACCTAAAGATTGGCCGTCTTCTAAAATAACCTTCCCTGCCTCTGCTCTTTACAGACGCCGTCTTGTTGAATCGGCTCCGATACACAACATGCAGCTTGGTCCAGGCTTTGCTGCTGTTGAATCTTCCCTTTCAGAGTACACACTTTCAGAGTACACACTTTCAGAGTACACACTTTCACAGTACACACAGAGTACACACTTTCAGAGTACACACAACGCTCCAAACATCTTAACGAACATGATCTGACTTGAGTTTTGCCTCCTCTAGTCTCTCTTTCCTTTCTGTCTCTTGTGTTACTAGGTTTCTTTCTTCTCTTTATTATTTGTCATCTAGCATCTTTTATTTAGTTTATTTATTTTCCTTCCTGTTTTTCTTATTTATACCTTTTCCTATTTGTCTTTCTTTTTTTCCTTACTTCTTACTTTTCCTTTATATGAGTCTTATTTGTTCCCTTTCCTATTATTCTTACCCTTTTTTCTGTTTCTTACCTTCATTTTATTCTTGCCTCTCTTCTTATTAAGATCTTTCATCTTGTTCGCAGCTTCCTCAAACTCTCACCTTTCAAATCTTATACTTTCCTTTCATCTTATTCTTACTTTTCATCCTATTCTTACCATTCATATTGTTCTTATCTTTTTCTTTCTCTTACTTGCTCCTCACCTTGCATCTCGCTTTCTTGCCTAATACATTTCTCTTTTCCACTCTCTTTCCATTACCTCACTTGATAATGGTTCAGGATGGACCTAAACATCATCATTTCTTAATTTTCTGATGTGTGGTTCAGTCATCAATTTGTAAAGTTCAGCTTATGGTAGGAGGGCAGTTGGCCAGGGGCCAGATTCACGAAAGAACTTACACAAACACTTACGAACGTGTACATCTTTCCTCAATCTTTGACGGCTTTGGTTACATTTATTAAACAGTTTACAAGCATGAAAACTTCCCATTCAACTGTTGTTATTGTTATAAACAGCCTCCTGGTGCTTCAGAGCTCATTAACTGTTTAATAATTGTAAACAAAACCGCCAAAGATTGAGAAAAGATGTACAGGTTCGTAGGTGTTTGCGTAAGTGCTTTCGTGAATCTGGCCCCAGATTCACTTGTGGATGCAGTAGTCGCACTGCAGCGTCACTTGCCAATTGACGGAATTTTCTGTGCTCCAAGTTGTCCTTCCCATACATTCATCGATTTTTCTATATTGTCCCCACTCTTGTGCCTTTGTTATCTTTTCATAAACCTTCCTTTCTGTTGTCTCACTTATTGTGCTCTTGAAGACACTCTTCATTCTTTTGTCTTGGTAAATGGCACATGATCACTTTCGTAAGTCAATCCATCATGTAGAATTCTTAACTAAATGTTTCAGATGCCCCTAGACTTTAGCCCCCTGAAGGCATTTCAGTTGTCTGAATAAGACTCTTATAAGTGGCCATGACTCAAGGATGTGGGATCCCACAAGGAAGAGGGCATCGAAGAAATATATACACACTGTAATTGAATTTACTATATGATTTGTGATGAGCCAATTGATTAAAAAAAATTGTTTTCAAGCTGATCACTCCTTAATCAAAAAAATAAAGTTCATGCAATTCACAAGTTCAAGTCCACTTACAGCCGCAGCCACTATGTCTTATGCACTCGTAAGTGGCTCAATATTTTCGGTTTAATAAAATCCTAAACACTAAAACATATTTGTTGGCAAATGCCATGAAATCTTTGTAATAAATATTATCATCAATTCCAATGTTTTCTCCACTTAAATCACTTTTAGATGGATACACTGAACAAGCTGTTCAGTGTTGTCGTCAACTTCACTGCCTCCTGCCACATGTCTTTCACTGATAACCTCTACCGTTGCCCAACTACTAATACATCTCTACATGACCAAGATTAAATTAAATAATTTTGTTATTCACCTTGTGGCGAGTTCCAATATATGCAAGATAAATTCAATTTTTTTGAGATCACTTGCCTGAGTGATGACTCAGACAATCTACTAGGTTGCCCAATATTAAAAAAAATTAACCAATGTCAATGTGTATGCCGATAAATTTATATTATAGCCTCACCAATACCCGGATTTTCTAGATATAAGCAAAAATTTAAGCCAAAATGCCATTGTGATGAAACACACAATATTGTCTTCATTAAATTCGGGCCTAATCTGGAGAATCCTGTATGCCCTTGTTTATGTTACAGGTACAAAGTTTTGTGAGGCTAAGTTCCAGGTATAAGAGTGTATGCATAAGTGTTTGAGTATGTTTCAATGTGCCACATCGACTAAATATGAGTACACTGTGAATGTACTGTTGGGTAAAACCATACTGATTAATAGTTGGCCAACTGAGCTAAAATATTAAGTCAGATACTTTGCCCATGTGGCAGGCTGATGTCAGTCTTTGTTAACATCCAGCACCAGAGAGTTGAACACCTCCTGGTCACCCAGGTCGCCAAGAGTGGGCTGGAAGTCTTCCTCCAGTCCACCACCACTCACATTCTCCAGAGACAGACCTGACCGATTGAGTGCATTCAAAGTCAGCATGGAGGCCGGGCTGATGAGTGGCCCTTGAGCACCACCACCATCTCCTTGCTGGCCTCTCAGGTTGTCCATGCAGCAATTACCCCCACCGAGAGTAGGCTCGTGCCTAGATATCTGCTCATCCATGGTTCTCATGCCTCCATTGTCAGTTTGGTAATTAATTGAAAATGGATTAATATTTGGAGGAACCTGCATGGGATCAGACAGAGTGGAAAGATCCGCAGAATGATTTTCTGGTAAAGCTAAAGACTCCATACTGTCAAGTCCAACTGTAACACCACCATCATTTTGTAAATTTACATCTAACATAGGATCAATTTCCAAATTATAGCTCTCTGTAAAGTCATTGTATTCACTGGGAACTGGAGTTGGGGCATAAGATGAAGGCTGAGACACACAGCAGTCAGAAAATGAGAATTGTTGGTTGACAAGAGGGGTGTTTGGCTGTGATTTTGGAAAAGTTTCTGGATTGCACGATGGCATGTTGAGCATCTGCAAGAGTGGAACTGACTGGGGTCGGTTTGAATTTCCTGAAGGTGCACCGCTGGGTCCTGGCTGAGAGTTGGTCATTACACTAGATATTTCTTGGGCCAATGGATCAGCTGGGAATGCTGGGGGTTGAGGCTGGTAGTGAATAGTGGGCCCAGCAGACATATGGCGACGACGCAAGTCATTAATTCCGCTCCCGACAGGTTGCTTATTTTTGAGCATGTGGTGCAGCATGGAGGCTGATGGAAGCTGTAAGCTCATAGAATCATGCTGCTGATGTACTGAACCATCCTGCACCAGGGGAGACAAAGGAGCAGAAGAGGGTGATGGTGGAACACTTCCAGAAGAGTGTCTAGAGCGAAACTTTCCTCCACGACGGCTTGACATATCATCCGAAGTATATGGAGCATGTCTAAATGCTGGAGCACCCGAAGAGTGACGAGAGCGGCAAGTAGGAGTGTATGGGGTACGCAGATTCTGGCTCGAGTTATGGCGTGATCTTGGAAATAGTGGTGTTGTAATTGGAGACATAAATGGAGTATTGCATTCTGAAGCAACTGGGTAATTAGGCTGATCTGGAGTAAACGGTGTACTGCGGGGTGTCACATAGGTTGAGCTAGTTTGGCCAGAATTATGTCGTGATCTAGGCAATGGGGTATTACGAGGAGACATGAAAGGGCTAGCATTAGCACTAGAGCACTGTGACATACCCTGTGCTTGGTCAAGGTTACTACTTATTGGAGTAAAATTAAACTGTGTCCTACGAGTATTTGGGCTGGGTGGGACTGAACCTACAGTTTGACCACCCATCAATGGGTTTAATGCTTCTCCTCCATCAATTGAAGGCTGAAAACTTACTCTCCGCCTCATTCCTCCAGATATAGATACATCTTGATCTAACATATCTGAATCATTCACAAGAGACCTTGCACTCCCCCCAACACCACCCTGAGCTTGACCCCCTGGCAGGTTTCTCTGCAACAATTTACGCAGCTCTGACAACTGACTGGACTTCTGCACATCATCCAAGTCCACTGCATTCTTGTGAAAATATTGCATGAGTTCATCTTCTGCCTCCTGATTATTTGTACAGTTATTATTATTTAATCCTTGCTGCTGTGATTCCTTCTGTCCATGATGCTGGGGTGCCGACTCAACTATGGTTGAACCTCCAAAGCTATTGGTTAATAAAGTTTCTGACCTAGACTGGGAGAGGTCCTCTGTCACTCCACTGAGAACATCTGCCCACTGTGAACCCCCTGTAATTGACCCTTGATTACTCTCTGTCATCTTAGGCTGGATGGCTTTAAAACGGGCTTTAGGGGATGTAGTTTTGGGAGCTGTGGAAGGCATGATGAGGAACGTCTTCTTTGAGGGATTTGTTTTTGGAATTGGTACTTTACTACCCAATGGTTTCTTTACTTCTGATACAAAACTATTAACAATATTACTAATGCTACAATTTCTTCTGATTGGCTGATGAGAATGTCCCACATTTGTTATTACACTATTACTACTACTAAAGTTTCCATTCTTCCCATCGACATTAGATTTGGCATCGAGGATCTTATCATCAGTGAGAGAGTCGAGAAAATCTAGTTGCTGTTCTTGCTTAATGGATGCAATACCATGCACACTATTTGTGTTGATGCTAGTGATGTTGTTATGAGCACCATTGGGAAGCTCAGAGGTCAAGCTATCACAGTTGCCATTGGTGGTTGTAGTGGTGGTGGTGGTGGTGATTGTGGTGGCTATAGTGGTGGCAGTAGGAAGATGAGCTCCAGAACCAGGACTGGCCTTATTGTTTGTAGCAGTAACCGAGGTTCCATTTGATAGAGTCTCACCCGAGGGATTTCGAGATGCTCCACTGCGTCGTCTAGATTTTGGTCTTTCATTATTACATTTATTTACTGTGGGTTGCTGTTCCTGGAAAAATAAATAGACTTAAAACCTTTGACACAATCAATAGAAAGGTTACAAGAAACTCTGCCAAAAGCATAAAAAAGGAATTACAAACACAGTATTAGTAATATATAATCCATTTTTACATAATATTTACCTGGTACTCAATAAATGCTGTTCATCTTATTAGCAAAAATACAAGATATAGATAGATAGATATTATATATATATATTATATATATATATTATATATATATATTATATATATATATTATATATATATATTATATATATATATTATATATATATATTATATATATATATTATATATATATATATATATATATATATATATATATATATATATATATATATATATATATATATATATATATATATATATATATATATATATATATATATATATATATATATATATATATATATATATATATATATATATATATATATATATGTCGTACCTAGTAGCCAGAACTCACTTCTCAGCCTACTATGCAAGGCCCGATTTGCCTAATAAGCCTAGTTTTCATGAATTAATGTTTTTTCGACAACCTAACCTACCTAACCTAACGTTTTTGGCTACCTAACCTAACCTAACCTATAAAGATAGGTTAGGTTAGGTTAGGTAGGGTTGGTTAGGTTCGGTCATATATCTACGTTAACTTTAACTTCAATAAAAAAAAATTGACCTCATACATAATGAAATGGGTAGCTTTATCATTTCATTAGAAAAAAATTAGAGAAAATATATTAATTCAGTAAAACTTGGCTTATTAGGCAAATCGGGCCTTGCATAGTAGGCTGAGAAGTGAGTTCTGGCTACTAGGTACGACATATATATATATATATATACTGTATATATATTAAAAAAAAAGAGGCCAGCTTTGAATGTAATAAAACGCTTCCGTCTGGTGGGTCTCTCATAGCATCCCGAGCAACATGGTACAGCCATGTTGGCATAGAACTCCCTCCATTACCTTACTTTTTGTTAGTAATGTCCATGTCTTACAAACCCCATCAGGGCTCTTAATGAATCAATTCTGCTTGCTTACCACAAGCCAAAACTAGAATATGGCTCCCTAAGAGAGAGGCTAATAGTAAGAAGTTTATGATGTAAAAACACAGGCCTCGGTTTAAAAGAATCAACTGCAACTATCAGGCACGACAGAGTGGCCAACGTCTATGCAGTACCTACATGGTCGAGGCCCGATCCTCGACCAGGCCTTTTTTTTTTTTGTTACACATCCCCAGGAAGCAGCCCGTAGCAGCTGTAACTCCCAGGTACCTATTTACTGCTAGGTGAACAGGTGCATCAGGGGTGACAGAAACTGTGCCCATTTGTTTCCGCTTCCACCAGGAATCGAACCCGGAACCTTAGGACTACGAATCCCAAGCGCTGTCCACTCGGCCATCAGGCTCCCGTGTTGGGTGCTGAGAGTATGCACCTGAGCTGAGCATTCCATTTCAATTGATATCTCAAACATCTTTAAGTACAGGAATCCTAGGAGATGTATGGGAAAAGCCAAACATAGATGCAGTGTACAAAAATGGTAGCAGAGGTTAGTTACAGCAAATGGTTAGTTATAGACCAGTATTGTTTACAAATGTTGTAGCCAAAACACTATTAAAAAAGTTAAAAACCAAATGGGTAGAATATTTGGAAAGAAATGACACAAAAACAGACAGTGTAACTCTCGAACAGGAAGATCCTGTGTAACAAACCTGCTTAGTTTTATGATAGTCAGAGACTTTATAGGAAAGTGATGGTTGGGTTGGCTGTGTTTATCTGGACCTAAAAGACGCTTTTGACAGTCCCACACAAGAGGTTCTTATGGAAACTAAAACATACTGGAGGGTGACAGACAGACTGCTGACATGGATTAAAAATGTTGTGACAAAGATGAAGGCAGTAATTAGAAGCAATGTAACAGACTTGAGAAATGTTATTAGCAGAGAACCACAATTCCACATTACACTAACCAAGCCTTATTTTGAAACTACCAAAATATCTTTTATCAAACGAGCAATGTACCTGAAGCTTTCTTTTCTGTTCTCGAATGTGTTCCCGCTCCTGAAGTTTGCGCTGTAGCTGAAGCTGCGTCTCTCTGTGCTTCCCGCCTGCGGCTCCACTGCTCACCAACACTCCTGCAGAACATTGAAGTTGCTTGTCATTGGTTCAAATAATTTAGCTATCTAGGTTAGAGCTTAAAAAAAGTCTGAAAAATAATCACAGGTAAACATACAGATTTTTTTTTAATAACACTGGTTTGGTTCAGTATAGTAGTCAGTTCACACAGGAAATTGTGTTGCCTGTCTGTCGGTTCTTGACAATTCAAAAGTCGCACCTCAGAAGTGCCAATGTTCATATGTTGGGCAGGGGTCAGGTCATGTCAGGTAACCGTGCCCTGTGCTAAGCTGAAAATTGTAGACAGTTGCCTGTGTCTTTCCTTCACATGAGCTGCATTGTCCTGTGTACTTCCTGGACTGCTGGCCAGTTCCGGCACTATTCTGCAGGTAGCCCATCCTCGTGATTTGACATTAAATAGTGCAATTGTTTTGCCTAACCAGAAAAGTTAGAACGTAAACGACCCATCTAACCTATCCAGGCCAATGCTCATAAAACACTTATATACTAATACTTATACCGAATACTGCGTATTAATACTCTTATACTAAGGTGCTTTAATTTAAAAATGTCAAAATGTAATTTTGACACTTTGGTCGGTTCTGTTAACAAATGTGATACATCAGGTGATAGGACAGGTTGGCAAAATACAGGCGAGTTTCATCCTTTTACCGGTACAGTACATGTATCTTGCATGTGCTTCCGCAATGAGGGACGTCTTAGGGAGCAACAGTGTGGTACACCCCAGACATCACACTGAGTGTATAATACAAGGAAAGCTACTTTTGAGCAGGACACACGGTTGCTCTCGGACCCTCCTTTCAGCCCTTTTTTCCTGTGCTTTGGGGTAAGTTCAAAATTTAAATAGACTTGAGTCAATGGACTCTTGTTATTGTAGAGGTGCTGCCACCCGGTAATGGTTGGAGGACGTAACCAGCTACACCAACAAGTAGTTAGCAAGAGAGCTACTTATCTTGAGGTTATCTTGAGATGATTTCGGGGCTTTAGTGTCCCCGCGGCCCGGTCCTCGACTAGGCCTCCACCCCCAGGAAGCAACCCATGACAGCTGACTAACACCCAGGTACCTATTTTACTGCTAGGTAACATGGGCATAGGGTGAAAAACTCTGCCCATTGTTTCTCACCGGTGCCTGGGATCGAACCCAGGACCACAGGATCACAAGTCCAGCGTGCTGTCCGCTCAGCTGACCGGCTCCTTTTCTAGACTTGGAGGACTTTCTAATACCAAGTGGCAACTTGAAAGGCTCCGAGCATACGGCATACAGTATGAATGTTTTAGAGAACCCTCGGGGCTGGATTAAGTATTCTCCAGTGACCCGAGCATCAACAGAACCTTACAGGGGCAATTTCCTCTGGTTCTGCTGAGCCAGAGAAAATTGTTGACCATTTTCAGACTGAGCATGATCTAGTCCTTAGAACACATGTGGTCTAGCATAGTGATATCACAACAACATGATGAATCTATGAGAAATATTGAGGCCATATGATGGAATCAAACCCACATCCCTGAGGAGTTTAGTAGGGATTTAGGTTTAAAGTTAACCAAGTGTCCTGCTCAGAGAGGAGCTTAATATATATAGCACACTGAAAGCTTTACATTTAATAACTTATTTAATGATAATGAAAATATTACATAAACATTTCTTAAATTTTAATGAATACCTCATACCAGATTGCAATTTTCCACATTCGAGTTCTAATATTAGCAGCGGCGGTTAAATAAGTGGCTGTACTGGTATGAATTGAGATGATTGTGTATACACTCACCTGATCTCTTATTCAGGAGCTCAGCACTGAATCAAGATCACAGTAAATGGCACATCATGTAACACCAAGCCTTGATGAAGAGATGGGAAGCCAGAGATAGTCAATTAATACAGTCTGACTGGAAGTTGCTTTAAGCCTTTCACCACTGACTCCCATACACAATAATAATAAACACTAATACTGTGACACTTGCTTCACCTGAGTGTATAAAAAAGTATGATACAAAAGTTATAAGATAAAATGTAATACTTATATAAAAATTATATAAGAGCATACCTTGCTTCTGATCTGCGACGGAGAGGAGAGTGAAGGCGGCCATGGATCGGCTATCAACATAGTTCTTCTGGACAAGGTGCAGTGCCAGGTCACGGATACACTCAAACTTCACAGAGCACAGCTTTTCGGCCCACTCCATAATCAGGCAGCTGGCGGCTCGCTCGACCTCGCTTTCATCAACCACACAATCCACGCCTAACTATAGAAAGAATTTCAACAAATGTCAAAATCACTTAATAAAAGGCATATATGGACACAAAATTAATCATTTAGAAAAATTCTAGTTTCAGTATATAGCTGAAATTCATTAATAAAAACTTGTGAAAAGAAAATAGTCTTTTTGTGTATATGAAAAGCCCTTATTTATGGGTGGGTCACTTGCTTTTTTCCTAAGGATAGTTTTCTCCATTTCAAAATAAAGTGTATTATGTGGACTTGGAAGGTGACAGCATGGTACCAACACTGCAGTGAATTTTTTAAGCAGTTACCAGCAGGGTTATAATTATATTAAGAAAGCACTGAAGGATACAATCTAGCTGTAATGATCTTTAAAGTGTCCATTTTAAATAAACTCAAAAGCCCCTCTCCAAGCCTTCCTTAACATCATGGAGATTGCCAAGGAGCACTGGCACAATATCCACCTGGTCTGCCCCACCACTTATACAAGCCACTACCATATATACATCATGACACTTCCAGTCACCCTCCCACACAGTAAGGCACAATACAACATTCTTCTCCCTTTTGTTGAAACTTTTAATACTTTGGGTTCCTGATGACGCTCTCGGCGTCATAAAAACAACATACGCAGAGTGGGTGATGACGCTCTCGGAGTCATGCATTAATTTTTTGTTATTCTTATTCTTAAGTATAAACACCGTGAGTGAGAGAGTTTAACAGTAGATTGTGTGCTCACCGGCAATGCTCGGCATACCTTCTGGTGTGATGCGGGTGGCCCGTTGGGCATACCAGTGTTAAAACAGACATTTTCATGCTAAAAATCTAATCAGTACAGCCTCTCTCCTGTTTCTAACCCACCATAATCACCATTATGCTATTTTCTGTTATATCTCCTAATCTCAATGTGAAGCCTTGCATATATTTTTGGGGATGGTAAGTATACTAATTCCTTATAATTCCCACAATCTTCATTACTACCCTTTTTCTTGTGTATAGGTACCACAATGGTCTTTGTCCAATAGTCAAGCAACTTATCCTCCTACCACAACATCTGACACACATTTGACATTACTTATGTCCAACATTGCCTCAGAGTAAGCTGGTTGTTACCATCAAATGGATACCTGTAATAAGTATTTTAAACGTCTTAATTTCAAGATGTTAAACATTGGAAGATAGTTAAAACACCTAAGGATAAGTACTGTATAGACTATCCCTAAAAGCCAGAAGTGTCTTTAGGGGAAAGAATGGCATTAATACTAGTATACTGAAATATGAATTCACAATTTCAGAATGTTTGGTAATATGCTTATTGTTTGTGATATGTGTGTCGATGCATTTTATTTATATATATATATATATATATATATATATATATATATATATATATATATATGAACACATTGTATTAAACAGGGTGAGAATAGCTTGAGCTACTTCATCCCTTTGTTTGTATTTATACCTCAATAAACTTATTTCAATTTCAATTCACAAAATTTAAGTAAAATCCTCACCATATTTTTTTTCGTCATGTTATCATTGAGATCAGGCAAGTCAGGAGGGTCAAGGGCCCATTTCTTACGCAGGCCAGAGTAGCAGTATTTGGAGGCACCTCGCTGGCCAAGCCGTCGTGGTCTCACCCCTGGAAACACCTGCTTCATCACTTTCCCAAAGTCTGCTGTACTCAGAGCCTTGATGTTGTTGAGGGTGCAGTAGTGCCTGAGAACATGGTTTTAATAACTTATTTATGAAATACAATTCATATATAATATATTTTGCTATAGCCTGCATATAGCTCTGGTATCTTATTCCTCCTTTTTAATTTAATACTAATATAAACTCACTCATTTCTGTCTTAATATATCCACCATTGAACATACATCCTTTGCTTCACTAGTTCTCCCTATGCCCACAATGTCTGCCAACAGCTTGTAATGGCACAGCAACTTGTCTGGCACAAAAGTAGCTGTGCTTGAAAGGGTGCTTGTTGACACGAGGTGATTGTGATGCAATCCTGGAAATGTGAGTATTTATTGTACAGAACAATACTCATTAGAAAGGTGGAGGCTGGTACATGTTGTACTTGTGTGTGATATTTCCCGAGAGATGTGGGAAGCATTACAAACTAACTTTACTTTACGTTTCTCACAATTTAGGTTTTTCTACTTCCTCAGACACTTCTGTTCATGATTGGTGGTTGAAAATCGAGTAGGGCAAGATTTTGGCCACTTTTCCTTACACCTGCTGTCTCTGTTCGCCTAGAGGTACAGTAATTAAATACCTAGGAGTTGAGCAACTGTTATGGGTTGCACCCTTGGCAAGGCCAGTTGACAGCCTGGGAGGACCTATGAGCCTTAAAAGCTTCCTGTCCTTACAATGGTAAACCATAAAGTACACTCTATACGATATATATAAGTCTACATAGTGTGTATGCTATGGTAACTGGACAAGTATTTTTTCAAGATGTTTCCCAATCCCATGCAAGTGTACATGTGATGTACAGTACACTCAACAGTCATACAGATTAACATCACAATTATATAGGCTGCAGGGTAGCTTTTCAGCAATCCATTAATCATGTAAGACTCTTAAGTGTGGTAGCATTTACCTTACATAAAAACACAAGTTATTCACTCACATGTATTCATTGTAGACCTCACGTTTGGGCAGGGACACCTCACTGTTCATCTCCAAGTGGGTTCGTATCCATGTTATCGTCAACTGTATTTCACAGCGGCTACCCAAGGGATTCAGTGGACTGAAAGATATAATTTGAGGGTTTTTTGGGGGGGCGTGGAAATCATCAGGAAATCCATCAACTTGCATGCTATCAAGTACAAAGTTTAGTGTTAAATGTTCCAATAGAATACATACCACATTTTCACAGTTCTGAACTACAGATTCTGCAAAATTTATGCAGATGATACTCTAATATTTATGGCAAAAACAAATTAGAGCTATGCTCCGATAAGTATATACAGTACAGTATATCCAAGGGGGAACACTGTACAAATAACGAAGACAGCACACTGCTGAAGAATGTTGGCATATGCTGAGTAAGCAATAAAAGCACGAGTACAGTACATATAAAATATATATATACTGTGTTTATATGTATACAGTATATATATATTACAGTATATATATATTACAGTATATTATGTGTGTATGTGTGTGTGTGTTTATATATATATATATTTATTTTACTTATAAATTTATTTTGGTGTAAATACACAAACTATACAGATTACAGAAAAGACTAAGTATACACACTGTTTGAGCGGGTCGGTGTCTGGAGGCCTTCCGACGGGCAGTTTGAGGTAGAGTAGGAACTTCTCCACGTCCGACAGCTGGCCAACCTGCTGAACGAGGCTCTCCACCAAGCATTTGCTCTCCAGGCTGAAACACAAGCCTCTACATTATTCTTCTACATTAATACTCCATAATAAAATATAGCATGCCAATAATTACTGTAGTTCCTGAAATATAAGTGCCTTTGTCCCATTATTCAGCACATTACTGTTAATTGCCTATTCAATTATTTATTGAATAGGCAATTAACACCAGTTAATTGCCTATTCTAATTAACTACCAGTTAGTCACTCAGTTATTGAGTGACTAACTGGTAGACTGTACCAAAGTTGAACTCTCCGATGAATAAATTCACTTGAATGTGGATCTGAAAGTATCCTTGCTTAGATCATGCCTCATTTGAATTGATTTTATCTCAAATAAGTACAGTATCTCTATAGCTGCTTATATAGTATTTATGAATTATCTCCCTTATGCTTGTACTTCTTATCCTGACCCCTTCCAAGTGCTATATAGTCGTAATGGCTTAGCGCCTTTCCTGATAATTCCCTTCCTTCCTTATCACTTTACCTAATTTAAATGTCATTTACCATACTAGTCAACTTTGAGTACTAAGCCTGGTCTAAGCCTTAAGAGTCTAATAAAATTAACGAATTGTTAACAAAACAATTAACAAACTCGTGGATATCCAACACATGTTTCTAAGCGATTTTTTAAAGTAAGTAAATACAATAATGAGTGATGTGTTACATACGTCGCCCGAGGAGTGAAGTTAGCAACGTGTGAGAGGTGACACATCTAGCAGGAAGTGCAGAGATACGTGTGCGTGTGTAGTGCAACCAGTAGGGTGTCAATAAGTACACGGAGAGGATTGATAGGCAGTACCGGGTTGCTACAGGGAATGTAAATGAGGACAGAGTGTAATGAGTTCAGGCTCAGGTGGTGGAAGGGAAGTGAAATGAAAGGAATTGTTATAGGAATGTTGTAAAAGGCTGAAAATTTATAAAGTAATGTATGGTAAATTGAACAATATTGTCACATTCAGTTAAACTTTAAAGCATTTCTGCAATGCAGATTAAGTGCAGGAAAAATTATTAAAGGAGCTAGGAAGAAACAAAGCAGTTGGCCCAGATGGTGTTTCATTTTGGGCTCTAGTTGAGCACTCCCATTTCAATTGATACTTCAGACATCCTTAAGTACAGAAATATTACATTACATTACATTATTTATATATTATATTATATAATATATACAGTATAATAAAAAAAAAAAATATATATATACTGCATATACTGTATATATATATATATATATAACTTTTGTGTATATATATATATACACACTATATAACTACACTTTTGTAATTACACACAAAGAAACAATACAAGGCAGAAGATGTGTAAGTGGCCAAGATTGCAGTCGTCAGATATACCCCGAGATACACCTGATCATCTATAACCTTGACTGCTTCAAGTAGGCTTCTCCCACAATCTCCCACACTCGTCACAGCTCAGCATTGTCTATTTCAACACCCATTTCTTCTTCTAATCAGTTGTAATTTTTTTATAGTAAACATAAGCAATAGTGAAATTACAAAGCTGGTTTGTAACCTTGTTTTAAAGCACTAAATAATATATTATGGCATTCTAATATTAGAATGCGATTCTTTAAAGAAAAAGTTACAGACTAGCTTACTGTTGTATATGCTTATTAAAAAAATTTATGATAATGATTTGGAGAAATGGTGTTGGAATTGATAGTGACGAGTCGTGACGCGCGAGTGAGAGAGATTACAGGAGAGAAGTGTCATGATATTCTCCCACCAAGGCTGACTGAGGTACAGTATATCTCCACAGCCCTGAAAGTCTACCAAACAATGTTATACTGTACAAGTTTTGTAGAGTAAATTTCACTTTATCTTATACCATTAAAACTGAAACTGTCGCTCAAGTACTAGTTGTTGGCATACTTTTGAACCTTCTCAAACTTAAGTTTTGTGCTTTACTAGATATGGACATCATGTTGGAACTGCATACTCCAGGATTGGTCTCACACATGTGGTATACAGGGTTCTAAATGATTGCTTACACAAGTCTAAAGGCAGATCTTATGTTGGCCAACCTCGCATATGCAGCTGATGATGATGCAGTCCCCCCGTGGTGAAGTGGCAACACACTTGCCTGGCACTTCACGAACGCTTCGTATCCTGACTGGGGAGGATTTACTTGGTGCCAATCCTTAACTGTAGCCTCTGTTAACCCAGCAGTGAATGGGTACCTGGTTATTAAATGATTCAGCGAGTCTTATTCCGGGGAATATTAGGATTAAGGACTTGCCTGAAATGCTATGCGTGCGTTACATACGTCGCTGTACAAGAATGTAAGAACTCTTGTACTGTATGTACTTATGTATATATACACATATATATATATATTATTACTTTTAATCGTAAAATACAAATTCAAGTACGTTTATTGAGACAATAAGATAGCACTCAAAAGGATAGAGTAGCTTAGGCTATTTCTACCATTCCCATAAAATACATATCACATATAATCATACATGAAATTAAACGTAACTACCAGTAATACAAAATACGTATTTGATGGACATTCCTTCAGTTTGTCCTAGTCATCTTGTAGTCTCTTGCTGTCTTCTTCTGTCTTAATTCTTTTCATAATTTTAGCATCTTCAACAAACTTTGAGAGAATGAGGCTATACAATTATTTGGGTATCGAACCTGGGTCCTTAAGACTATGTCCGCTCGGCTGTGTGTTTATTATATGGGAGGAAAGGGAGGGGGGTAAGTTTAATTGCTTATTTAATCATTTATCTGGCGCTGTAACATGGAGGCTTGGAGAAGCATGGGCTGGAGAGTGCAAGGGTTAGATGAAGTAAAGGTTAGAGGAACTTAAGTGAGGGGGAGAGGGCACACAAGTATGTCAGAGAAGGTATCTCAGCAACAAGGAGTGACCCCGCACCGTTGCTCATCTCACTCAGTTACCTATTATACTTCACACTCCTCCTCCTCTACACCCCCTTCCCTACACCTATCACTCTCCCCAACACCTCAAACGGCCAAGACAATGAAGAGTAAACATGGTTGGTGTTTATCAAGAGGATAAACCCTTCAAGGAAACTGCACGATACCATCAAAGTGTTTGTACCACTGTATGCGAACAAACACACCACACACAATAATTAGCTTAACCTAACAAGATGTGCCTGTACTCAAATTGGAGAGAGTAGACCTACTGGCACAACACCCACCTCTACACCCCTCTTCCCCATTCCACAGTACTCTCCTGGACACAGTACATTATCCAAGCCCATGGGAAGATGCCTCGTAGTACCTTGAAGAGCTGATCAACCCCCAGGTGTTCTATGCCATGCTTGCACCAGAGACCCAGTGAGGCCCAACTCCCTGGCAGGGCTCTGCAGTCCTGCCAAACCTCTCGCTACCTCCACAATCTCTGCTCCATCCCCACTTCTCTCTCTTCTTCAACACCAATACCTTGGAATATACTATATTGTCTTTCTGCTCACTTCATCGAGGAAGGACAATTAACTAAAGAAACAAAGTATGGTGTACAAGACTGGTAAATTGAGAGAGCCATGTTAGTAGTGGTTCAGATAATAGTGCAGATAGCTTAATTCACTTACCATGCACATTATACCCATCCTGTGGGTGCTAAAGGAAAAGGTTAGAGAGACATGTAATAGGATGGGTAACAGCCCAAAAATTTGTTTAGCTAAGCAAGTTACAGCATTGATGGGCTAGCTACAGTTGAGGGCACTGTTCATATATATCTTATCAAACTACCATCATTATGACCGCAAGACGTCCCAACATTAGTTAGATTTAATCAGTGTATTCACCTATTTGTACTCTCCTATTTGTGCTTGTGGAGGTTGAGCTATGGCTCTTTGGTCCCGCCTCTCAACCGTCAATCAACTGGTGTACAGATTCCTGATTCCTGTGTTATGAACCCCCGTGCTCATGTACTCCCCTTGTGTTTGTAGGGGTTGAGCTTCGGCTCTTCGGTCCCGCCTCAAAGGGTGGAGGTGACAACAATGTTAAGAGTTAATAATGGGTCCAAGCGCTGCACCTAGATGAACGTGAAAGCTTAGCAATTTATATTTGTTAGTTATACAGTTTGAATTTGCCTATTATGTACCCCACAAGTATCTAGTGGGCTGGGGTACAAAGGTTATGGTCGCCTGTGTGTATTACCCACTGTACACAAAATTGAGATCATTAGCCAAAATTCCTGGTAGTACATCATATTGAATGAAATATTTGCACCCTTTTTGAACATTTGTAATAGAGCTCTCTAAATTCTTAAATTGGTACACCTTCCATCACAGAGCAATGTAGAGAGTGCTATTTGAGGAGTTTTAACAGCCTCTAACACTGTTGCCATAATTAAATTTTCTTTGGCTCATTTGTGCTTCCAGCTACCATCTGGATTGTATCTGGAGAGCGAGTTCTTCTATTCCTGCTTTCTCTAACTTTGAAAAGGCTGTCCCTATCCACCTTCTCTATTTCCCCTTAGTAACTTATATACTGTGATCATGTCCCCCAGTTTCTTCTATTTTCTAGGGTAGTGAGAGTTAGTTCTATTAGCCTATCCTCATAGCTTAATCCTCTTTAGCTCTGGCACCACCAGTCTTGTTGTAAACCTCTTTACTTTTCAACTTTGGGTTTATGCTTCATGCAGAGGGTGGCAGTAGGTGGTGGTAAACAAACCAGAGGACCAGTGGTAGTGAGTGGTCAGTGAGTGGTTCACCTTGGCGAGTGTGTGCACCCCTCTGGCACCAGCCTCTCGCCTCTTCCCCGTCCCCCTCCCTCTCTTCATCCATCTCCTCCCTGGCCATGGAGGACACAGAAAAATGTATATATATATATATATATGCTGGTTAGCGCTGTAAATGATTAGCCACGTCCGTGGTAGAAAATACACTAAAACTGCCCTTGATCTTTTCCCCAATTATCATCACCTGTCTTCCCATGCCCTTATCCATCGCATCCCCCCCCCTTCCTTCCCTTCATCCGTTTCCTCCCCTTCCTTTTTATCCATCCTATCCCCTTCTTGATCACCCCCACTCCCTTCCAACACCACCTCCCCCTTCACTCCCTCCCACTAAACATCTGATGAACGCTGCTTCTGTGGACAGCTTGACCTTGACTTCTTGACTTCTTTTGAGCGTTGGTATTCTCTTCATTCCTTTGCTCTGTAAAAACTATTTTACACCTTTCCTGCTGAACATTGTTCCTCTTTTAAAATTAGATTTTTATTAAGCATTAACTATTATATATATGCTGAACACTGCTCATATCTGTTCAAGGATAATTTTGATGTTGATCTCTGTTGCGCTGATGAACCACAGTCGCCTTAGCTGAACCTTCTCAGGCCATTCTCAAGTTTCACTTTGCGTGTGCAGATTTCTGAAGAACATATATATATTTGCCAGTTATATACCGAGGTACTGAGCCATGTACGGTAGCCACGAGGCGATGGCCCAGAGCTTCATCCATCTTCCCACCCACACCCGTCCTATCACAATCCTTTTCCCTTCCAAATATTAGTCGTACTGGTGTGTGTGGCACTTTCCACCGTTCCCTCCACACTCAAACGAAATCTGACATAACGTATCTGTGCAAAGTAGCAGCTACCATAATGAAGGCACGCAAAGTAAGTGCAGAGTCCTGGTGGCTCATGCAAGGCTGAACCAGGACTCTTTCAAGGCAATCTACACAGCTCTTGTTAGACCAATACTGGGATACGCATCACCGGCTTGGAATCCACACCTTGTGAAGCATACAACCAACACTGAAAAAGTAGCAAGGTTTGCAACAAGATTGGTGCCAGAGCTAAGAACGTTAAGCTATGAGGACTGGTTAATTAAGACCTTCCTTAACTAGGGTCTAGGGAGGGAACTAGACCTCTCAACCCTCTCAATTTGGTTAATCAGTCCAGCAACCAGGAGGCCTGGTCGACGACTGGGCCGCGGGGACGCTAAGCCCCGGAAGCACCTCAAGGTAACCCTAGAGGAGAGAATAAAGGGGGAGAGACAATCGCAACATACAAGATACTGACTGAGGGAAGCTGACAAGATGGACAAGATCAGTCTCTTGAAATTGAGAGAAAGCAGGA